>NC_138770.1:56308897-56693897 GCF_965119305.1 Pelophylax lessonae | reverse complement strand
TATGTCAGTATCTCTATGGATATATACAGTATATAGGTAGGTCAGTATCTCTATGGATATATACAGTATATAGGTAGGTCAGTATCTCTATGGATATATACAGTATATAGGTATGTCAGTATCTCTATGGATATATGCAGTATATAGGTAGGTATGTCAGTATCTCTATGGATATATACAGTATATAGGTAGGTCAGTATCTCTATGGATATATACAGTATATAGGTAGGTCAGTATCTCTATGGATATATACAGTATATAGGTATGTCAGTATCTCTATGGATATATACAGTATATAGGTAGGTCAGTATCTCTATGGATATATACAGTATATAGGTATGTCAGTATCTCTATGGATATATACAGTATATAGGTATGTCAGTATCTCTATGGATATATACAGTATATAGGTAGGTCAGTATCTCTATGGATATATACAGTATATAGGTAGGTCAGTATCTCTATGGATATATACAGTATATAGGTAGGTCAGTATCTCTATGGATATATACAGTATATAGGTATGTCAGTATCTCTATGGATATATACAGTATATAGGTAAGTCAGTATCTCTATGGATGTATACAGTATATAGGTATGTCAGTATCTCTATGGATATATACAGTATATAGCTAGGTCAGTATCTCTATGGATATATACAGTATATAGGTATGTCAGTATCTCTATGGATATATACAGTATATAGGTATGTCAGTATCTCTATGGATATATACAGTATATAGGTAGGTCAGTATCTCTATGGATATATACAGTATATAGGTAGGTATGTCAGTATCTCTATGGATATATACAGTATATAGGTAGGTCAGTATCTCTATGGATATATACAGTATATAGGTAGGTCAGTATCTCTATGGATATATACAGTATATAGGTATGTCAGTATCTCTATGGATATATGCAGTATATAGGTAGGTATGTCAGTATCTCTATGGATATATACAGTATATAGGTAGGTCAGTATCTCTATGGATATATACAGTATATAGGTAGGTCAGTATCTCTATGGATATATACAGTATATAGGTATGTCAGTATCTCTATGGATATATACAGTATATAGGTAGGTCAGTATCTCTATGGATATATACAGTATATAGGTATGTCAGTATCTCTATGGATATATACAGTATATAGGTATGTCAGTATCTCTATGGATATATACAGTATATAGGTAGGTCAGTATCTCTATGGATATATACAGTATATAGGTAGGTCAGTATCTCTATGGATATATACAGTATATAGGTAGGTCAGTATCTCTATGGATATATACAGTATATAGGTATGTCAGTATCTCTATGGATATATACAGTATATAGGTAGGTCAGTATCTCTATGGATATATACAGTATATAGGTAGGTCAGTATTTCTATGGATATATACAGTATATAGGAATGTCAGTATCTCTATGGATATATACAGTATATAGGTATGTCAGTATCTCTATGGATATATACAGTATATAGGTAAGTCAGTATCTCTATGGATGTATACAGTATATAGGTATGTCAGTATCTCTATGGATATATACAGTATATAGCTAGGTCAGTATCTCTATGGATATATACAGTGTATAGGTATGTCAGTATCTCTATGGATATATACAGTATATAGGTATGTCAGTATCTCTATGGATATATACAGTATATAGGTAGGTCAGTATCTCTATGGATATATACAGTATATAGGTAGGTATGTCAGTATCTCTATGGATATATACAGTATATAGGTAGGTCAGTATCTCTATGGATATATACAGTATATAGGTAGGTCAGTATCTCTATGGATATATACAGTATATAGGTATGTCAGTATCTCTATGGATATATACAGTATATAGGTAGGTATGTCAGTATCTCTATGGATATATACAGTATATAGGTAGGTCAGTATCTCTATGGATATATACAGTATATAGGTAGGTCAGTATCTCTATGGATATATACAGTATATAGGTAGGTCAGTATCTCTATGGATATATACAGTGTATAGGAATGTCAGTATCTCTATGGATATATACAGTATATAGGTATGTCAGTATCTCTATGGATATATACAGTATATAGGTATGTCAGTATCTCTATGGATATATACAGTATATAGGTATGTCAGTATCTCTATGGATATATACAGTATATAGGTATGTCAGTATCTCTATGGATATATACAGTGTATAGGTATGTCAGTATCTCTATGGATATATACAGTGTATAGGTATGTCAGCATCTCTATGGATATATACAGTATATAGGTATGTCAGTATCTCTATGGATATATACAGTATATAGGAATGTCAGTATCTCTATGGATATATACAGTATATAGGTATGTCAGTATCTCTATGGATATATACAGTATATAGGTAAGTCAGTATCTCTATGGATGTATACAGTATATAGGTATGTCTGTATCTCTATGGATATATACAGTATATAGCTAGGTCAGTATCTCTATGGATATATACAGTGTATAGGTATGTCAGTATCTCTATGGATATATACAGTATATAGGTATGTCAGTATCTCTATGTATATATACAGTATATAGGTAGGTCAGTATCTCTATGGATATATACAGTATATAGGTATGTCAGTATCTCTATGGATATATACAGTATATAGGTATGTCAGTATCTCTATGGATATATACAGTATATAGGTATGTCAGTATCTCTATGGATATATACAGTATATAGGTATGTCAGTATCTCTATGGATATATACAGTATATAGGTAGGTCAGTATCTCTATGGATATATACAGTATATAGGTAGGTCAGTATCTCTATGGATATATACAGTAAGTAGGTAGGTCAGTATCTCTATGGATATATACAGTATATAGCTAGGTCAGTATCTCTATGGATATATACAGTATATAGGTATGTCAGTATCTCTATGGATATATACAGTATATAGGTAGGTCAGTATCTCTATGGATATATACAGTATATAGGTAGGTCAGTATCTCTATGGATATATACAGTATATAGGTATGTCAGTATCTCTATGGATATATACAGTATATAGGTATGTCAGTATCTCTATGGATATATACATGTGACTGTGCAGATTTGGTGTTGTAGGACGGTCACCTGGTCCCCCGGGTCCTCTGAGGACACCCAGTACAAACTCCGGCTCGGCGGGCCCGGCTATTTTTAGAAGGCATACGGCGGCCTTTTATTCTTTAGGGTCTGAGCTCCTTACAAAGCTTTGGGAAGTTTCTGAGAGTTTAGCACAGACCAATGGGAGGACATGTTCCCCTCCAGGGAGCGCGGAGCACTAATCCCCCTTTTTTAGGCGAGCCCCCGCTCCCCTTTGCTTGCTTTTCACAGGGAATCAAAGGCACCTGAGCTCCCCGGCATAATAGGATCACAGCAGAGCTGAGAATTCTTTTTTTGGCCTTCATCTTTCCCATAATCTGCTTATTCGCCTGCTGAGTCGGGGGAGTGACATCTAGTGGCTACTGGTGGGTTAGAGCGCATTCCATGAAACCGCAGGATTGTGTGTAGAATGTGTTTGTATTTTTGGGGAGGGGGGGGTTTCAGTGTCATGGCAATGGTTTACATCCACCATATGGATGGCCATAGAAAAACTGGCTGCTGACATTCTGCTTCCCTCCAGTAATCATATCCACTATGTTAGACTGACAGCACGCACGGAGGTCCCATCCTATCCTGTACAGTGGTCTAACGGAAGCCAGTATAAAGACATGATCAGGTACAGTATTTATACTAGGTGTATTAAAATATTCATTTATTTTTTTTTTAATGGTGGAAACATAACTATAAAAATAGATACTTTTTATATTTTGGCTGAAGTTCCAATTGAAGTGGAACTTTGCCCAGAAAATAAAAATCCATGAGCAGGAGGGTTTCTGTGTGCGGGAGTTGCATCATCTTAGGTTAGCCAATCAAGATGACCAAAGACGCCAAACAACAGCATGCCTTGGAACCGGGTAATAAATACTGGTGCATGCACATGTATGGGAGTTGCGTCATCCAAGGCAGACAATTAAGATGGGCAAAGACACCAAACCCAGCATGCCTCAGTACCTGGGGTAAATAAATTCTGATGCACATGCATAGGAGTTATGTCATCCCAGGCAGGACAATCAAGATGGCCAAAAGCGCCAAACCCCAGAAACTCCTCAATACTAGGGTGAAAAGCCCAGCCAGTCAAGGTGGAAGAGGATGCCAAACCCCAGTATGCCTCCGTATCGAGATGAATACATTCAGGTACACATTTTCTGGAGTTACATCATTTCAGGCCATATAATCAGGATGGCCAAAGACACCCAATCCGGCATGCCTTGGTACCGGGGGTGAAAAAAATACTGGTCCACGTGCATGGGAGTTGCATCATCCCAGGCAGGACAATCAAGATGGCCAAAGGCTCCAAACCCCAAAAATTCCTCTATACTAGGGTAAATAAATTCTAGTGCACATGTGCAAGAGTTACATTATACCAGGTCGGCCAGTCAAGGTGGCTGAAGATGCCAAACCCCAGTATGGGGGGTTATTGGAGTGAATACATTCAGGTACACATTTTCCGGAGTTACATCATTCCAAGCCATACAATCAAGATGGTCGAAGACACCCAATCTGGCATGCCTTGGTACCAGGGATGAATAAATACTGGTTCACATGTATGGGGGTTGCATTATCCTAGGCAGGACAATCAAGGTGGCCAAAGGCGCCAAAACTCCAGAAACTCATCAAAACTAGGATTAATAAATTCCGGTGTACGTGTGCAAGAGCTACATCATATTAGGCCAACCAATCAAGGTGGCTGAAGATGCCAAACCCTAGTATGCCTCGGTATCAAGGTGAATACATTTAGGTACACATTTTCTGGAGTTACGTCATTGCAGGCCATACAATCAAGATGGCCAAAGAAACCCAATCTGGCATGCTTCGGTACTGGGAGTGAATAAATTCTGGTGCACATGCATGGGAGTTACGTCATCCCAGGTAGGACAATCCAGATAGCCAAAAGCACCAAACCCCAGAAATTCCTTGATACTAGGGTGAACGAATTTCGGTGCAGATGTGCAGGAGTTACATCATACCAGGCCAATTAAGGTGGCTGAAGATGCCAAACCCCAGTATGCCTAGGTATTGGGGTGAATACATTCAGGTACACATTTTCTAGGGTTACGGCATTCCAATCAAGATGGCCGAAGACGCCCAATCTAGCATGCTGAGGGTCGAGGGTGAATAAATACTGGTTCACATGCATGGTAGTTGCATCACAAGGCTGGACAAGCAAAATGGCCAAAGGCTCCAAACCCCAGCATGTTGGGCAATATATACAATGCATTGGGGGTATCAAGAGGAGGCAGAGAGTGGGTGAAATTAAAGGAAGAAGGAGGTTTAGGGGATCCAGAGAGAAGAACCCTTTAGGGAGGGTATTGGAACCAAGATGGTATTGGCGGTAAGAATTTTCACCACAGCTGCCATGTCTTGGTATATTTTAGTTTGTTAACCTGACTTTAAATTTTCATGGATCATACCTCTCTCTGGTGATGTCCGTGGGTGTTTGCTTAGGAGTGCCATGGGGGGAATCTGGAAGGATTTTGGTACCTAGACGATTCAATATCATATAGGAAGCCCTCAGTCTATAAACCATGGGAACACAAAAAAAAAACGCAAAATGTATTAACAGGTAGCACATGTTGCTTTAAAAATTGGAATTTCCTTATGGAGCATGCTGAAAGAAGATGAGAACAGAGTGACAAGTTCATTACTGTGCTGCTGCTTCTTTCACGTTTCTATCACAGGCTGGGGGTGGGTCCAGAACAACCTGGGCTCAAAGGCCATGGGCTGAATGCCCACCAGACTGAGGGCATCCAGTGGCAGAAAAAAGTACTGCAGAGAAATCTCTAGATCAGGGGTCTTCAAACTATGGCCCTCCAGTTGTTCAGGAACTACAGTTCCCATCATGCCTTGTCATGTCTGTGAATGTCAGAGTTTTACAATGTCTCATGGGATGTGTAGTTCCACAACAGCTGGAGGGCCGTAGTTTGAGGATCCCTGCTCTAGATTGAAGGTGAATATTGAAGCAAAAGTTAGTTTTGCAGCACAAGCAGGGCTTTTTTTTTTTAGAAAATAGGTGCAGGAACTCTCCCTATTGGAGTTACCCCTTGTCTCCACCACTACCTACCTCCGAGCACCGTTCCTTGGTTCCACCCCCTACCCACCTCCCAGTACTGCCCCTTTTAGGGATTACAGAACCAAGTAATTTGTATTGAATTTGTTAATGATAACAAGAAAAGCAGTAAAATAGAACCCTTGCAGCCAGCAACAATAGACCCCCCAGTAACAATAGACCCCCAGCAGCAACAACAGATCTCCCCACAGCCAGCATCAATAGACCCTCCAGCAGCCAGCTACAATAGACTGCTCCCTCAACAGTAAATCCCTCCAGGTAGCAACTAACCCCCCCCCCCAGCAACATAAGACCCACCCCAGCAACAATAGATCCCCCACTAGCAAAAATATACCTCCCAGCAACAATAGGCCTACCTCCTGCAAAAATAGATTCCTTCCAGCAACAATAGATCCCCCAGTAGCCAGCATCCATAGACATTATACCACAACCCTGCACCCCTTGCCATCACATACATTCAGTACTGTAGGTGCCGGAACTGTGATTCCCCCTGAAAAAAAGTCCCGAGCACAAGTAACCACCCAGCTGTGCTGTAATGCATGGAGCATGCTGATAGGATAGCGTGCTGCTTCTCCTTTCACTGTCCAGTCACAGGCTATAAGTACTGATCTCCTGCAGAGAAAAATCAAGCCCCCCCCTCCCCCTGCCAGGTAGGGCTGTCCTGTGTGGCAGACCTGTGTAAATCTCAGGACTGGATGGGCAGAAATACAATATCTTTGGCAAGTATGGAAGGAGTTAAGCAGCGCGCTGTATCCAGCCTTGGTAGAGTCCCATTCGCAGTGTATTTTCGCTTCCAGCGCAGGCCTTGGCTCCCCACATCTGGTACTCATCTATCATTAAAAGGAGAAACATTTCAGCTCTCGGTTACTATGTGCTCCACGGATTCCCTATCAAAGCCACCTTGTGTTTTCCTGCCACATCGCAGTATTTTATTAGCCAAGCCGGTGCTGGCTGTAATTAGATTTTCATGGAGCCCGATACCTTCCCTATGCGCACACGGGAGCGAATAAACTGTGGGATGCGGGGGGACATTATGGGGGGGTCTGGGGCCCCTGGGTCAACTGTGACCTGTTTAAATTCTTTACATATGATGATTTCCATGCAACTTTAGAAACGGACTGACTAACGAAATTAACCCTTGCGGCAGAAGAAGGGGAGCATGTGAGGTCATATGAGGTCAGAACAGTCCTTCTACACCCCATTTTTTATATTTAAAACTCTGTACAACCTACTGATCCCATGATCATAGATTGATAATACTTTTTAGTGGAGGTTCTCTAAAATTTAAAAACTTTTCCAAGGGTTCTTCTATAGTTATAAGGTTGAGAAGGACTGCTTTAATGGTTTGATGCACAGTGCAGCGGGGTAAATGTAATGAGATGAGGGGTAAGGTCGCCCTACACACAATGTAATGAGTAGAGACAATGTATGCGTGAAACCAGGCCACTTCTCTTTATTTCACGTCACGGATTGGGTTCTGCTGCCCTCTGCCATGGCTGGCTGTGCCTCCAGCTCCTCTTATCTCTTCTGTTTTGTCTTCCTCTCTAGGATTGATGATTTTCTGTGTCCTCCCACCACCATGGAAGGACAGAATGATGAGAAGATCCTGCTGGAACAGCTCGTGTCCTTCCTCAGCGGCAAAGACGAGACAGAACTGGCCGAGCTAGACCGGGCCCTCGGGATTGACAAGCTGGTGCAGGTATGGAGGGCCTCTACGGCCTGGAGACGGGCCCTGTGGTAGGGATAGACCTTCAGCTTTGGAGGCCAGTGCGGCCGAGCATACAGTAATTGTTATGTCAGTTGACAAGACACAACCCAAGAGCACCTACAGATAGTTAACCAGTGGAGTCACACTAAATGTTAAAGCTGTTGTAAACCTAAAAAAAAAAAATACCCTGCAAGACAAAGGCATAATGAGCTAGTATGCATCGCATACTAGCTCATTATGAATTACTTACCTTAGAACGAAGCCCCGACACGGACCTCCGGACACCGCTGTGGGAGCTGACATGATCCCTCGGCGTCTCTTCCGGGTTCGGCCGCTCCGGCGCTGCGATTGGCCGGAGCCACGATGACGTCACTCCCGCGCACGCGGAGTCATTTTTCGGCAAGCTCCCGGCAAGGAAAGCTGGACCTTCAGAGCGCATGCGCGGCTCGCGTGAGCGGCTGCATGCACTGCCGGTTTAGGGGATATTAATTGTACCTACAGGTAAGCCTTATTATAGGCTGACCTGTAGTTAAAAGTGGAAAAAAGCGGTATACTACCGCTTTAACCACTTAAGCCCCGGAAGATTTTACCCCCTTCCTGACCAGGGGGTATTTTGCGATTCGGCACTGCGTGAGTTTAACGGACAATTGCGCGGCCGTGCGACGCTGTACCTAAACGAATTTGGCGTCCTTTTTTTCCCACAAACAGAGCTTTCTTTTGGTGGTATTTGATCACCTGTGCGATTTTTTGATCATGCGCTATAAACAAAAAAAGAGCGTCAATTTTGCAAAAATAACAATATTTTTCACATTTTTTTATATGAAATTCCCCAAAAAAAAAAGTAAAAATCAAAATTTTTTAACATTTTTGGCCAATTTGTTTTCTGCTACCTATGTTTGGTAAAAAAAAATCGCAAAAAGCGTATTTTGATTGGTTTGCGCAAAAGTTATCGCGTTTACTAACAAAGGGAAAGATTTTTGTCATTTTTGTTGTTTTTTTTTTTAACGCGTAACGGCGATCTGCGATTTTTTTTTGCGGTACTGCGACATTGCGGCGGACAGATCGGACCCTTGACTGACATTTTTGACACTTTTGGGGCTGCCAGTGACATTACTGCAGTAATCAGTGCTATACATATGCACTGTTACTGCAAAATTACACTGGTAGTGAAGGGGCTAACTTTATTTGAGAGGGAGGGGCTGTGTGTGTCCCTAGAGGCCTGATTCCGTCTGTGATTGGCTGTCTGTTGAGCTGTAGAAACAGTGATCAACGGTTCTACATAGTAGAACCGTGTGATCACAGTTTCTACACAGGGGAGAATGACAGGCGGCTTGTTTACACAAGCCGCCTGACTTTCTCCCTCTGCAGCGGCAATCGCAGAGTGACCGGCGGACATCGGGTCCGCCGGTCACACGCCCGGGGGGGGTCCGTGACCACGCGGGAGCGCGCCTCCGGCGGCGCGCGCTCGCTCCCTAGACCCTCACAGGCTAGCGACGTAGACCTACGTCACTTTGCCTGTGAGGGGCTGACTGCCGACGTAGATAGTCGTTAGGCAGTCGGCAAGTGGTTAAGATGTCTTTTATGTGGATACCATCAACCAAAACACCTCATTCTAATATGTTGTTGCATATTTTGTAATTTCAAAATTGGAAACCTTTCCTGCATTCAATTAAATCATGCCTAACGATCATGCCAGCAGGGTACCTAATTTTCTAGGGTGACAACACTTACCCATTTCAGCTGTGGGGTTGTCACCCTTCCCTGTGTGCTCTCTGGTTTCACTGTAGTCAATGCAATAATTTTGCTGCTGGAACATACACGAAGCCACATAAGGTTCAAACAAGAGTCTACAGGCTTTGCACAATGCAGCAGGAGAAAGCATGAAAGCCAGAGGCGTAACTAGAACCTTCAGGGCCCCAGTGCAAGAAACCATGAAGGGCCCCCCGGACCCCTGGCCTGGGCCCTTCCCTTCAAGCCTGGGGCTCTTACCACTGATCCTGGGGCCCTTTACTCTTGTTGCGGGGCCCTTCCACAAGAGTGGGCTCCCTTCCTGCCATCTTGGGGCCTCCCCACGGTGGTGGAATGCCAGGACCCGGCTGCAAGTGTGCGATCCTAGAAGTTCACCCACTGGTGTCCGTAGTTTTTATTTTTTGGTATTTTAATTGTATTATTTTTTTATCATTTTATTTTATTTTTGTCACTGACTATGACTCTGTCCATTTAGAAAAGGATGAAGCTGGTAAATTACATATTTCCTGACCCCTTCCTGGTTTTCTATTATGACACATCCCCTTCAGCAGCCGGCAGGAGAGGGGAGGGAGCACAGTGGGGGGGGGGGGGACTGGGGGACCAGAGACAGCAGAACACAAGTGAACTGGATAGGAGGAGTGGCGGGGGCAGCATACAGAGGAACCAATCTCCTCCATTTTCCTCCTGCAGCTACAGGAGGAGAAAGAAGGACAGTGATTTCTCTACATGCTGCCCCCGCCACTCCCCCTCCTATCCAGGTGTACAGGGGTGCCGCACAGGCCCCCTGGAGCATTGGGCCCGGTTGCAATTGCAACCCCTGTAGTTACGCCCCTGATGAAAGCATTAATTACAGTGTTCCAAAAAGTTTTCCAATATGAAATTTTACAGGCAACCGCACAGCTATCTTGCCTATTCAGCAAAGCAGTTCAATGACTAAAGGTGACCTTCTTCTGAAAAGTCTGATCAGTTGTGGTTTTGCCAAATTTTTTTAAAATTGAAGACAGTATGGTAGGACCGAAGTCAGCTGAGGAGAGGCAGAAGAGGTGGCTGTCTTAAATACTTCAGCAGGAAGTGGGCACAAAAAGGGTACAATTTGGCCTTGGTTGGTAAAGGGCTCTGTGGGACTTTGTGGCCCTGACAGTCTAGCTAAGGAAGGGTTTCTCAACACGGGTTCCATGGAACCCTAGGATTCCTCCAGAGCTTGCTAGCAGTACCTTGAGCAATGAGCAATTTCTGGATCTCAGATAAGTTCCCACTGACACCATTGATCTTCTTAGCTATTTGTAAGGGAGTAATTCTTCTCAATGACCACACGTGTAAGGAGCATTCTTCCCACTGACCATCACACTAACGTATCATGAGTTGTAGATATAGTCATTCGTAACAGGGGTTTCCTGAGACCAGAAAGTTATTTCCAGGGTTCCTCTGTGTTGAAAAGATAGAGAGAGGCTGAACTAAGCTTTCTCAGTCAGCAACAGAAGCAAAGGCAGACGCAGCCTGGGCCATTTGGGAAACCAAACTGGCAAAAATAACACTAAAAGTTGGCTCAAACCAAACTCCGAATTTTAGGATCACCTCTAATAAAGACCAACAAGGATAGCCAAAGTGCAGTAACCCAGAACAACTTAACACAAATTATATGTATGCCAACTCCAGAAAAAGTGAAATGTGTTTGGTTTTTATGGGTCACCACAATTTGTACATAATTAGATGTTTTTGTACTGGCTTACTGAATGTAATTTTTGACCCCGGCTGTTTAATAAGGATAGTCTAGCAGCCTTTAAACAACCTTTTTACCCCAGAGGAACCCTTGAAATAATTTTCAGGTCTCAAAGAACCCCTCCAAAAACCAATTCATTGAGTAAAATGCCCTTTACATTGGTGGCCAGTGGGAAAATGTCCCATTACATTGGTGGGCAGTTTGAAAAATAACCCTTACATTGGTCGCGGTTAATTTTGACGTCAAATTTCGATTTAGTCATAGTCTTTTGACTAGTCATTTTGGTTTAAGTAGTATTTTAGTCATTTAAAATCTCCAGTACATTTTAGTCTACTAAAATCTAATGGGTTTAGTTAAATTGAAATGCATTATTTAAGCATTTCTCTAGAATTGCCCAAAAAAATGATCTAATAACATGTTAATATATATGGTAATAATTGTTTGAACATGCACTACATACACAGAATTACAACTTTAAAATATAAAAAAAAATAATCTGTGAACTGGCTGTAATGGCTTTGCATATATTACCTGAATAGATTAACAACATTAAATATTAGGGGCAAAAAAAGCCTTTTTCTTATTTTATTCTTCTTTAAGAAGCTTAGTAGATGCCCCCTACTTATTCTTATGTAGTAATGCAAAAGTGCAATACAGGTTTAAACTTTAATATGCTACTATTATAAGCTGGGGATGGAATTGTGTTGCCGAGTTAGAAAAGGCCAGCAGAGCAGTGTTAATTTTGACGTCAAATTTCGATTTTGTTTTAGTCGTATTTTAGTCATCTGAATTGTTTTAGTTTTAGTCGTATTTTAGTCGACTAAAATCTCCAGTACCAGTGTTAATTTTGTCGTCGAAAACATTATCGTCAATTAAATTAACACTGGTGGCCAGTGGGAAAAATGCCCCTTTCTTTGGTGACCAGCGGAAAAAAGGTCCTTACATTGGTGGCCAGTTGAAAGTTGTCCCTTTTACAGCAGTGTTCGTAATACCCCCCCCCCCCCCCCCACCACCACCACCACAACCACCACCACCTTACAGACAGCTAAAAATATCTAAAAATATCATTGGCGTCCTTCAGCTGGCTTTGCCAAGTGTTGGTGGCCCCAAAACTGTGCAAGTACTATCAAATGGGAGATCAGTCATCCACAGTTCAAGGACACTCTCATCTGGAGGAACAGTAGTTGAGAATGGCTGGTCTATGATAATTAAGAGTGGTAATGGATGAACAAGCTCTTGATTTAGAGGTGACGTTTTCTGCTTGCCGCTTTGAAGGTGATGGCAGTGCACACAAGGTACTTTGATCCTTACCTTTGCTCTATAGTAGAGGTATTTGGAAGAGCTCCCTGACCTACCATCACATAGGAATCCAAAGCAAAATTTGAACTCAGAAACAGTCTTTCAGTAAATTAGAACTAATGAGTCTATGGCAGCTCTAAAATGTAGAGATTTAGTGGTTGTTGACTACCAGAGAATCATATACTTACATTGATGTATGTTTCTCTTATCATTTCCACCCAGGGAGGTGGTTTGGATGTGGTCACTGACAGGTTTCAACAGCAGTCTCCTATGGCCCCGATCCTCATGGACCAGAAGTCAGGTCTCTATCCTCAACCTTACCCAACTGCCTCACCCAACCCGGGCCTCCCCGGACACTTCTCCAACATGGTCAGACAGAAGAATACGTATGGGCCTGTACCAGTCCAGGTGCCACCCCCACCACAGAGAGGGTCCTATCCCAACGCCATGAACATGCAGCCCCGACAGGCCATGGCTCGTCCTGGAACAGCATCCAATCAACTCCGACTACAGCTCCAGCAGAGGTTACAGGGTCAGCAACAGGTAATGTGTCACATTTAGCATGTATATGGCCTAATTATACTCAGAGAAGCCCCTTTTTTTCAGCATATGTATCCTGTGTTGACAGCTCTAAGTACTGTACTTGCTGATGTGTTCTTGTTTTATTGAATAACATTTCAGATTCTTCACCAGAACCGGCAGGCCATCCTTAGCCAGTTTGGCGTTGGGAACGCTGTGCAGATGGGGATGAGGCCAGCCATGCAACAAGCCATCAATTCTCAGGTAAGACAACAGATCCAAGAAATGTCTTTGATTTCTGACTGGTCTCTGTAAATTATTATTGCAGGTTGCTCTTGTCTTGTTTTTGGTTAGGGGTAGCTGGTGTTTTCCTTCTGCCTTTGGGGGGGGGTTATCAGCGAATGAACTCACAATATTTTGCATTAATATTCATAAGCTGCTCATGGCCAGAACTTCAGCAAAGTAATATGGTAAAGATGGAGATTGTGCTGCACCCAAGCTCGAAATTGAGTCACCTTCAGAAAGGCAGGGTGCTAGATGTCAGAATGGGTTCGTCCTCTACCCAACAAGCCACACAAATCCAGATAAGAAGGGAGCCGGCGGCACTCGGGTAAAGGCTTTAAATGCCGACAGTCTATGAATTATTATTGCAGGTTGCTCTTGTCTTGTTTGTGGTTAAGAGTAGCCGGTGTTTCCCTTCTGCCTTTGGGGGGGGGGGGGGTTATCAGCTAATGAACTCACAATATTTTGCATTAATATTCATAAGCTGCTCGCGGCCAGAACTCCAGCAAAGTAATATGGTAAAGACGGAGATTGTGCTGCACCCAAGCTCGAAATTGTGTCACCTTCAGAAAGGCAGGGAGCTAGATGTCAGAATGGGTTCGTCCTCTACCCAACGAGCCACACAAATCCAGATAAGAAGGGAGCCGGCGGCAATCGGGTAAAGGCTTTAAATGCCGACGGTCTTTATGAATAAAAAAAAATAGAACAGAGTGTTCTATCTAGGAGCTCCTCCCTTTATGGGTTTCACTCACAACTTGGGCTTAATTCTAGTGGTAACCCTACAGTTAAGCCCAGGTTGTGGGTGAAGTGCATAAGCATTGAGGTCCAAACAGAAGCGCTTTGTTTGGATCAATTAAGGTTCTCAGTGTTTTAATTATTTACGAAGTTCCGCCAGCCTTCTTCTTTTATAGAGTATCATATAGCGTATGTCAGAGGGAACTAGTGGGTAGTTATAGCAGGAAAAAAAAATGTCTAATCTTGTCCACCTTGGTCTTCACAGCCCCCGTTGAACGCTCAGATGCTGGCCCAACGCCAGCGTGAACTGTACAGCCAGCAGCACCGACAACAGCAACTCATTCAGCAGAGAGCCATGCTAATGAGGCAGCAGAACTTCAGCAACAACCTTCCCCCTGGGGGAGGTATGCCTGTCAACATGGTGGCTTCCAGGCTCCCGCAAGGCCCTCCTCAGCAGTTCCCTTACCCCCACAGTTATGGTACAAACCCTGTCAACCCTCCCCAATCCACCAGCCCCTTCTCGCCTCTGGCCACGACCCCCGAGGCGACGCTGCCCAACCGCACAGGGGCTGGCAGAGGCGGTATGGTGAACAGAGGCATGATGGGAAGCGTCGGAGGGCAGTTCGGCTCTGGGATCAATACGCAGATGCAGCAGAATGTCTTTCAGTACTCAGCAGCAGGTATGAGCACAATACCATAACCACACCTTAACATCATATAAAGAACACTTCCTTCCTACCAACTTTTTATTTTTGTCCTCACTTGGCATAGCAATGAGTCCTATCCAAAATGTAAGACATAGGACAACTCCGGGTGCAAGTAGTGGTCAATCATCATTGTCTACAACGGCCATTATTATTACATTTTGTGTGTTGAACTGCACCAGGGGCACAATCAAGAGCATCTTGAAGCCCTGATGCAGCTGTGAAAAGGGACAAAACGTGTTGGGTTATTGGGGGGGGGGGAACAAATTTAGCTAGAAAGAGATACTAAGGAGGCCAGAATATTTATGAAAACAGCAAGTAATAGAAACTAAATACACACAAGCTAAAGAGATAAAATGATAAGAACTCTATTAAAAAAGGAGATAAGCTTAAAGAATAATAAGATAATACAATTATATTAAATAAAATAATACAAAAAAATAAATAAACAAATATTAATATGGAGATTTCAGAGGAAAAGGTAAAATTTAGGGGACCCGATGGTATCACTTCTTAGAATTGAGGATGCTAACAAATTAGACAACAACAATGAAAATGATTTTAAAATCTTTCATTTTATGGCAAATAAAAGTGAAACACTCTGATGGGATAGGCTTGCAAATTAGTCATGTATTTCATATTTATTACGCTAAATAATACATTTTTGAATGACTGCTTACCGAGTAATGACTTTGTAAAGGTACAAAGACCTCTCCAGATGAAAGTTATAGAGGCTAATTAAGTAACAGAAAAACATTTTTATTACTAATACTCTATCAACAAGGAAAAAGGTGCCCTCATAGATGAATAAGGACCTACAGTATGTGGACTTTAGACGTGTTGATGGCATCAATTTTAAACTTTTCTGAGATAAATCAGAATTCATTGACTGGAGCATTTGACTTGTGATTGACCTTTATCTGATCTTTTGCCTTCCTTCTGATCTGCAGTTGGCCGTCTCCTAAATTTACAGTTGACCGCCTCCTGAACCTCAGTTGACCTTCTTCTGATCTGCAGTTGACCTTCTTCTGATCTGCAGTTGACCTTCTTCTGATCTGCAGTTGACCTTCTTCTGATCTGCAGTTGGCCTTCTTCTGATCTGCAGTTGGCCTTCTTCTGATCTGCAGTTGACCTTCTTCTGATCTGCAGTTGACCTTCTTCTGATCTGCAGTTGACCTTCTTCTGATCTGCAGTTGACCTTCTGATCTGCAGTTGGCCTTCTTCTGATCTGCAGTTGGCCTTCTTCTGATCTGCAGTTGGCCGTCTCCTAAATTTACAGTTGACCGCCTCCTGAACCTCAGTTGACCTTCTTCTGATCTGCAGTTGACCTTCTTCTGATCTGCAGTTGACCTTCTTCTGATCTGCAGTTGGCCTTCTTCAGATCTGCAGTTAACCTCCTCTTGGTCTACAGTTGGCCTTTTTCAGATCTGCAGTTGAGCTTCTTCTGATCTCCATTTGGCATCTTCAGATCTTCAGTTGATGGCCTTCTGATTTTCAGCTGAATGGCCTCCTTCTGATTTCCAGTTGGTCTCCTTCAGACCTGCTGTTGACCTTCTTCTAAACTCCAGTTGGCTTCCTTTTGATCTGCACTTGGCCTCCTTCAGATATGTACTTGACGTCTTTCTGACCTGCATTTGAAATGCTTTAAGCTGACTGTAGGCCTTATTTTTATGTTTCTGTCTACCTCTTTACCTTTATATAACGCTTTTAATAAAAAACTAACACAAATACTTTAAGCAGCATTTGCATACTTACCAACAGTATGGTTCTGGATCCCAGGACACTGTTGACCCCCTCACAATCTGCATTTCGTCTACCCATTTCTCTGGAGTGGGCACACCCAAATCACACCTATTTTCTGTGTTGGCCCCACCCAGACCCCTACTTTAAATATGCAGGACCACCCATCATCTCCAATTTGGCTTTACCCAAACCTCACCTCTGCATGCACAGCAACCTAAATAAAGTTAATGCTGTGATCCCAGGGGCACATCTTCGGCTGAACCAAGATATAAGTAACTGCTATACCTATTATTTATCAAGAACTTGCAGAAAAATGTAGATTTGAGTTTGAGCAACACAACAGGAATATCAAGCAGCTGAAATCCATCCCATAGGCGTTATGAAAGGCCTATGAAATTTGACTGTATCCTATCGTGGCAAAATGAAATGTATTGCACAGAGTGTTTAATTTTTTATTGTTAAACTTTCTATTGTACTGAACTTCCTAAGTGATGAGTTGATATTGTTGCAGCAAAATAACAGTCTGACTGTTGTCACTCCGCAGGAATCAACCAGCAAGGGGATCCCACTTTTGCTCCATCTCTTAGCCCCACCAGCCCTCTGATGTCCCCTCGCATCACGCCATCTCAGAGCCCAATGCTCCAGCAGACGCCATCCACGCCGGGGTATCAGTCGCCTGACCTGAAGAACTGGCAGCAAAGCACGATGGGAAACTCCAGGTGAGAGTCAGGCGCCAAGTGTCCTGTAATAAAGACCGATCGCTGAAGTTCTCTTTCCTTGTGCCGTGGGACTGGTTTCTACCCCTTCCTGTCGTTTTCTGGAGTTGGTTGGGACCCTCTCAAAGTTCTGCTCTTTGCACAAGCTATGTACAGTGCAATGCAATATCTGGGTTTGCAAAGGCATTAGGTGCTCACAAAGTGGATTTATATCCTTTTTGGCTATTAGGAAATATATTTAAACAAAAGTGTTTTAATGCCCGGAGGTCAGCTTTAATTTGTTATAATAAGTGCAGCCTTACTCGACTTGATAGCTAAGCTCCGCCATCTGTTGGCATCTGAGGCACGCTCATTGGATACTTGAATGGAATTAGGCAAGGCTAAGCCATGAAGTCAGTGAAAATTAGGCTCCAGTGACAAACTGAAACTAACCTTACTGTAATTGCATTGTTTTCTCATGTGTAACTTGGTGAAATTAACTTAAATCAGACTTGTTTGCCGGTGTAACCTGAAGATACTTCTTTTTTACATACACAGCGTTTTTGGCCAGGTGGGACAGAACCAGTCGGCTCAAGGCCAGCAGGGAATGTACAATAACATGAGCATCACCGTGTCCATGGGAGGAGCCAACAATGGGGTGCAGAATGTAAACCAGATGACGGGGCAGGTGCAGATGGGCTCCCTTCCCATGCAGAGCATGAACAATATGTGTACGGAACAGGTATGTCACCTAGACACTAGAGGTTGCTGCTGGGTTTACATTACCCATGTGCCCAGGGCCTCAATAGTGTTATTTGTTATATACAGAATATTTCCTGTATTTATATGCTGAAAGTATTAAGTACCACTTCAGAGTACATTAGTTTGGCATAAGCCATATAGGCAAAGGTTTGTGGACACCTGACCACTGGATATCCCATTCCAAAACCAATGCGACCTCCATCCTCCCCCAATCCCTTGTGAATATATCAGTCTCCATTCTTCTAGCAAGGCTTGGATGCAATCTGCAATCTTGTGCAGTCACTTAGCCAGTCATGCACAAACAATTAGCAATGATGGCTCACCCGTCATGCACAATAACTTATGAAGAATTGGTCATCATCTTTGTACAAAAACAGAAAGGATGGGTCACCATTCTTGTACAATACCTTTGGAAGGCTGGGCCACCAATCTTTTTGTACAGTAGCCTAGTAAGGATGGGTCACTAGTCCTGTACAATACTTTAGTAAAGATTGAGTCACCAGTCTTATGCAATAACTTAGGGATGATGGGTCACCAGTCTTGTACAATAACCTAGGAAGGATGGGTGACCAGTGTTGTATAGCCATTTTTTGAAGGATGGGTCACCAGTCATCTTGTCTAATGACTTAGAAAGGATTGGTCAGTAGTCGTGTATAGTAACTTAGGGATGATGGATCACCAGTCTTGTACAATAACCTAGGAAGGATGGGTCACCAGTGTTGTATAGCCATTTTTGAAGGATGTTGTCACCAGTCATGTTGTCTAATTACTTAGAAAGGATTGGTCAGTAGTCTTGTACAGTAACTTAGGGATGATGGATCACCAGTCCTGTACAATCTCTTGGGAAGGATGGATGACCAGGACCATGATGGGTGGAGGCAGAGTATATTTTCCTGAAGAGATGCGTTTTCTGGGATTGCCTAAAGGCAAACAGAATAGATGGCTGTATAGGTTGAGGTGAAGAACCTAGGAAGAATGGCTGATCCGTCTTGGACAATAAATTAGAAAGGATGAATCACCAGTCTTGTATAATCACTCTTGTACAATAATTTAGTAAGGATGGGTCAGTATTATTGTAAAATAACATAGATAGGATGGGTCTCCAGTCTTTTACAATTACTTAGGAAGGACGGGGTCACTAGTATTGTTTAATCACTTATGAAGACTGGGCCACCAGTTTTCTTGTGCAATAACTTAGTAAGTAGTCTTGTACAATAACTTAGTAGGGATTGAATCACCAATTGGGTCACCAATTTCGTACAATAACTTAGGAAGATAGGGTCACTAGAGTTGTATAATCACTCTTGTACAATAATTTAGTAAAGACGGGTCACTATTATTGTAAAATAACATAGATAGGATGGGTCTCCAGTCTTGTACAATAACTTAAGAAGGACGGGGTCACTAGTATTGTTTAATCACTTATGAAGACTGGGCCACCAGTTTTCTTGTGCAATGACTTAGTAAGTAGTCTTGTACAATAACTTAGTAGGGATTGAATCACCAATTGGGTCACCAATTTTGTACAATAACTTAGGAAGATAGGGTCACCAGAGTTGTATAATCACTCTTGTACAATAACTTAGTAAGGATGGGTAACCAGTCTTGTACAATAATGTAGGAAGGATGGGTCAGCAGCAGTCTAGTTCAACTATTTAGAAAGGATGGGTTACCAGTATTGTGTAATCACTTATGAAGGATGGGTCACCAGTCTTCTTATACAATACCTTAGTAAGGATTGGTCACGGGTCTTTACATATAACGTAGGAAGGATGGGTCACCAGTGGTGTGCAAGGATAAGTGACCAGTCTTCTTGTTCAATAAATTAATAGTAGGGATGGGTCACATGTCTTGTACAATAACTTAGGGATGATGGATCACCAGTCTTGTACAATCACTTAGAAAGGATGGACAACCGCCCATGTATAATAACTTAGGAAGAATGGGTCACTAGTCTTATACAATAACTTTAGACTGATAGGTCATCAGTTTTGTATAAAAACATATGAAGAAGGAGTCACTAGTCTTATAAATAATTTGAGAAGAATGGGTCACCATTCTTGTACAATCACTTAGGAAGGATGGGTCCCCAGTCCGATACGACAACTTCAAAAGGAAAAGTCGCTAGTCTTGTATAATCACCAAGAAATGATGACTAACCAGTCTTGTACAATAACTTAGGATGGGTAGGTTGTCAGCCTTGTACAGTTATTTAAGCAGGATGGATGACCAGTCTTCTACAATAACTTAAGAAGAATGGGTCACCAGGATTGAGGTCAGAGCTCTGTGAACACTTGAGTTCCTCCACACCAAACTGGTCAAACCACGTCTTTATGGAGATGGCTTTGTACACAGTCATGCTGGAACAGAAACAAATCTTCCCTATACTGTTATTATGAGGTCTAAAATGTCTTTGTATACTGTAACATACAGTAACTGGAAACACCTGCACTCGATATTTTGAAGGGGTGCCCACATATGTTTGATCCTATGGTAGCGGTTATGGTCAGGTGTTCCCAATCTTTTAGCCATACTGGGAACTCTAAGGTCATTTCAATCAAAGGCCAAACTTCCATCAGTAAATTAAGAAACTTTAAGTACCAGCGTGCCCGTGTATTCAACAAACACTGGCCCATTAGGTGGTCCTGGTTGCTTATAGACTTATTTTGCCATCTTTATTACAGCAGGTGAATGATCCATCTCTTAGAACAAGCGGACTGTACTCAACAGACCTGCTCAAGGCGGAGCCAGATACAGGACAGGTATGTGTTTTAAGGGATAAGTGAGCATTTAACACACCTTTGCGGCAGTATATACCCAGGAAAATCAAGGAAATTTAAAATTTTTTTTCTCTTTCTTCTGCTGTCCCCCAAGAGCTGAAATTCTCAAAGGTTCTGCCAATTCACCTATCCTTACTTTCACTTGAGAAAAGCCTCCCAGCATCCCTTGACCATTGGTTTACACCTATGCATTTTTTTAGTGCGTTTTTCAGAAACGCACTACAGTCCATTTAACATAGTTTCCTATGGATCTAGTTCATATCTGTGTGTTTTGAGCTGATGCGTATTTTTGAAAAGGGTCAGGGACTTTTTTTCTCGCAGCAAGTTGTGTTTTGCATGTAATAGACTTCAATGGACTCGCACCAAAAATGCAAGTGTTGTGTTTTTGATGCGTTTTGCGCTTTTTGCCAATAGGAATGTATGAGAGTTCTGTTCATGTATTGTGACTTTAATGTGACTTTGTTGCGACTTTACACTTTCTGGCACTCAAGTAGTATCAAAGTGGCATTGAAGTAGTGCAGAAACCTTTATGTGTCCAAAGTCATATGTTAGGGTTAAGCTTAAATGTTAGGGTTAAGGGCTAGTGTTGGGGTAAATGTTAGGGCTAGGGTTAAGGGCTAGGTTGAGGGTTAAATTTTAGGGTTTGAGATAGTTAGGGTTAGACTTAGGGTTAGGATTAGCAGTAATTGTTAAGGTTATAAGTAATTGTTAGGGTTTGAATGCTAACCCTAGCCCTTAACACTAACCCTAGCCTTTAACCCTATCCCTAGCCCTTAACCCTAACCCCAACATGCGAATTTGGACACAAAGGTTACTGCATTACTTTGATGCAACTTTTATGCTATTTTGATGCTACTTGAATGCCAGAGAGTGTAAATCAAAGTCGCATCACAGCCTGACTACATGAAATGGGCTGTCATTCCATTCTATTGGCAACAATCCCCCCCCCCCCTTGCAAAATGCATCAAAAACACGTG
The DNA here is from genome assembly GCF_965119305.1 of Pelophylax lessonae. NCBI lineage: Eukaryota > Metazoa > Chordata > Amphibia > Anura > Ranidae > Pelophylax > Pelophylax lessonae. The sequence continues at coordinate 56,672,030 of NC_138770.1, read as the reverse complement.
TTTAGAAAAACGCAAAATGCTCCATAAAAACGTATTGACGGAAACCTGCAAAGATGTGAACCTGGCTTTAAGATTCACAGCCTCCTTTTATTCAATCTGTCCATATAGGGCAAAGTTACAGGTCCTCTTGCTAGCCTATATCCACTGATACTAACCACTGTAATGCTCCCCCTCCATTCTGTTCATCTGTTGATACCCTTTGAAAATACCCAGGCTTTCTGAGTATGGGGGAGCACATAGCTCTCTCCCCTTACCCCCAGAATGCGGTACCCAGGTCTGAGTAAATTATTCCTGGACGAGAAGGCCTGGCTCACAGTGTCAAAGGTGTTCTCTTGGGTTGAGGTCAGGACTCTGTGCAGGCCAGTCAAGTTCCTCCACCCCAAACTCATTCATCCATGTCGTTATGGACCTTGCTTTGTGCACTGGCCCAAATCATTTGGTGGAGGGGGGATTATAGTGTGGGGTTGTTTTTCAGGGGTGTTGGGCTTGGCCTCTTAGTTCCAGTGAAGGGAACTCTTAAGGCATCAGCATACCAAGACATTTTGGAAAATGTCATGCTCCCAACTTTGTAGGAACAGTTTGGGGATGGCCCTTTCCTGTTCCAACATGGCTGCGCGCTAGTGCACAAAACAAGGTCCATAAAGACATGGATGAGTGAGTTTGGGGTGGAGGAACTTGACTGTCCTGCACAGAGCCCTGACCTCAACCCAATAGAACACCTTTGGGTTGAATTAGAGCGGAGACTCTGAACCAGACCTTCTCGTTCAACATCAGTGCCTGACCTCATAAACGCGCTTCTGGAAGAATGATCAAACATTCCCATAGACACACTCCTAAACCTTGTGGACAGCCTTCCCAGAAGAGTTGAAGCTGTTATGGCTGCAAAGGGTGGGCCAACTCAATATTGAATCCTACGGACTAAGACGGGGATGCCATTAAAGTTCATGTGCGTGTAAAGGCAGGCGCCCCAATACTTTTGACAGTATAGTGTATATAGTGTAAACCCCAAGCTGGATAGTAATCTGCTAAGACTGCTGCACCTTCATCAACTCAAAATGTGGGATAAAAACCAATCAAGAAGGAAGAAAGAAAGAAAAGTGCGCTGTCTTATAATGAACCCCCCCAAAAAAAAAAAAAAAAAATGATGATATTATACAAATTAAACTCTTTTTTGTATATTTCATGTGCTAATAAATTATAACTTTTAATATAACCTGTTTGATATTCATATTCTATTGTTCCTACAAAGTCCCACCCTAGGGGAACCACAATTTTTTGTATTCCATTATGGGATGTGGCACATTTCTTAGAGGACCTCAACGGGAGCATACATAGATGATATTATACAGTATATTGTTCATATAGTGAATAGTCATTATTAACCACTTAAGCCCCGGAAGATTTTACCCCCTTCCTGACCAGGGGGTTTTTTTGCGATTTTTTACTGCGTGACTTTAACGGACAATTGCGCGGTCGTGCGATGCTGTACCTAAACAAATTTCACGTCCTTTTTTTCCCACAAACAGAGCTTTCTTTTGGTGGTATTTGATCACCTGTGTGATTTTTTGATCATGCGCTATAAACAAAAAAAATCGTAAATTTTGCAAAAATAACAATATTTTTCACTTTTTTTTATATGAAATTCCCCCCATAAAAAATGTAAAAATCAAAATTTTTTAACATTTTCGGCCAATTTGTTTTATGCTACATATGTTTGGTAAAAAAAATCGCAAAAAGCGTATTTTGATTGGTTTGCGTGTTAAGTGTGTCCTAGGGGCGTGATTCTAACTGTAGTGGGACATGGCTACTAGTGTAAAAACAAAGATCAACGGTTCTACATAGTAGAACTGTCTGATCTCCATTTTTACACAGGGGAGAATGACAGGCGGCTTGTTTACATAAGCCGCTCTGCCTTTCTCCCGCTCTACCGACGATCGTAGTGTGACCGGCGGACATCGGGTCCGCCGGTCACACGCCCGCACTCCTCCATGAACGAGCCGAAGCGGGCGCGCGCCTCGGCGGGCGCGGGCCCGCCCGCTATTGGCTCAAAACCCAGTGACAGGCGAGTGACGTAGATCTACGTCACTCTGCCTGGCCGGGGCTGACTGCCGCAGTAAATATACTGTGCGCAGTCAGCAACCGGTTAATATAGAAACAAAATATTCATCTCCTAGTGTGCAAAAAAAAAAAAAAAAGCAAAACAAATCATCAGTGAAAGTGAAATAAAAACGTTCAAATAAATGTGCAAATAATCATTTCAAAATTATAAAAAATAAAATAAACCATAATCTCATAGTGCTCCCACGTGTTGAAAATTAAAAATTCATAAACTCATAACACAGTTCAAATAAGCTAAAAGTTCATATAAAAAGTTTGCAGATAAAGTCTCTATGGTGCTCTTCTCCAAAGGCCAAGGGCTTAAATCACACAAAGTTCTTCAGTCCTCTAAAGTGCTTCTTAAGTAACCTAGCTTCTTACCAGATCTCCAAATTATAAGAGATCATTGTGGCTTTGGGTTTACCATATCCTTAAGTCAATAATTTCTCCACCGAATGATGCCCGTCTCGGTTACTCCATAAACAGCAATCAACATCCGTGTCCCCACACCATGGAATCGAATTTCTTGGAACCACCTCGATCTCTCTCAGGCAACAATGGGGTATTATGCACAAAAAAGAAGGCTCCTTATCTTATTCATCCTAACGGGGGCCAAACCAACCATCGCCAGTACATGGAAGCAACCATTTGTTTCCTTTACTAGAGCAAAGAGGAAAATCTCCTGGATTATGGTCCAAGAGAAGATGGTCAGCAAGCTGTTAGACTCCACAAAGAAATTCAAGGTGATTTGGGAACCATGGGCAACGTATATGGACATACCCTTCATCCCATAGAACCCTCAGCTTATATCTTAAGGTTGCATTGCTCCACTCTGGTCTCTGGTTTCTCTTCTCTGGACTTCATGTCTGCCCTCCTTTTTCTTACTCCTCTCTTCTTTCTCCATGGTTTGTCCCTCTCCTCTTTTATTCCTGGGTCTCTCTTTTTCCTTTTATTTTTCTGTTTAATTTATAAATAGGACTATTGGTTGGTCTTAGTTTGGGGCCCAACCCCGTTGCGGATCAGTTTGGGCTTGGCACTCTGTGTCCCTTGGGTCCCGGGTTACGACTCGCAAGGGGTTTAGGACTTCCTGACACTTTGCTCCTCAACAGACATTACTCCTTTGGAAAAACACTTGAGGGTTCAAGGTTTACACTTTAAGCGCCTTTTTAGGCCTCTAAAGCCCCGTACACAGGCAACGATTATCGGCTGACCGATCGTCCGTCTTTTGTCCAGAGTGGTGTTTTGTTGGTTGGAATGTGCCTAGACTGCACACACATTTTCTCGCCCGACAAAATTCTACTTCAGAAGTGATGTCATGTGTTGGTTTGCTTTCTTTGTGTTCTTTCTTCTCTGAGCATGCCCAGACTTGCTCATTAGATTTTTCCCTGTCGAAATCTGTACTGAATGCACGAAAATCGGCCGTGTTTTGACGGCAGACAAAAATTTTATAGCCTGCACACCAGATTTTTTTCGGTCGAAAAGTCGGAGTCGGTTGTCGGAAGCATCATACTAACAAGCCGAAAATCGGCAGATCGGTCGTCGGACGAAAATTCCCTGCCGATTTTCCACTCGTGTGTACGAGGCTTTAGGCTCTGATTGGGTTTTTCCTTTTTTTTTGTTGTTTTAATCCATTGGTACATTATTATCGTTCCCATTCTTTACCACTTTTTTGCTATTTGAGTTTGAACCCTTAGATTTTATGTAATGTCGGGGTGCTCACAATTATTTTCATTAGATGCAACGACTTATCTACACTTATCACTTTGCTTATGTCAATAAAAACACATGGAAAGAAAAGAAGAAGGCTCATTGCGCAATAACATATTAACAAATTATTTATTAAAAAAAAATATATTGCCCATTAGCCTGGCTGCGGGACACTTCGACTCCAACTGACACGTTTCCCTGTAATAGGCGTCTTCTGGGATTGGAGCTATAACTTAGTAAATATGGGTCACTACTCTTGTACGTCTTTTTTTTTTATCAGACAGGATTGGATTGGAGGTAGTCACCGGTCCATAGAGCTGAATGGAGGGTCCGATCTGGTCAGCCTGAAAAACTGACAAGCGGACCTGATTGGACCCTTCATTTAAAAGGGGCCTTAGAGCCTACATGTTTTAGGAGGGTCCAAGAGGTCCCTCATTAAAGGCTTTGCAGTTTGTTGTAGCTTTGATGAAGGGGGGCCCCTTTGAACCCCTTAAAGCATGTTCTCTTATCCAATACTGAGACCAATAAATTTTATGTGGATTAAAAAAAAAAGCATGGCTCCTCCTTTCTGCAAACACTTAAAGCGGAGTTCCGGGCAGAAAATCATGCCTTTACATTTTATGGCATCCGCTTCCCTATCCTTCCATGAGCCAGAATTTTATATTCCCGGGGTTTTTTTTTTTTTTAACTTACCTTTTTACAGAGGATAATATACTCCCCTTTACATCCACTTCCTCCTTCCTCGGCCGCGGCCCGCGCCGTCATTTCCTGTCCCGCAATACGTCCTGGGAGCTCTTACTCGTCGGTCCCAGGATGCAATTGGCAGTGACGTAGGCGGCCGGCCGCTCCTCTCATCGCGTCATTTCCAAACAGGAACTAACGCGATGATAGGCATCCCTATACTATGCCGATCGCATAGTACTGGGCATGCGCGAGATTTCGCGCTGGATTCACCGGCCTCCGCCCACTACAACCAGGAAGCAGGGCACACATTTCCCCACAGCGGACTCGGCGAAGCAGCACAAAGATGCCGGCGCTCTGCAGAAATTTTAAAAAGTAAGATTTTATGCTTGCAAAAATATTATTCCACTGTATAAAACAGGATTAGCGGATATATAGAGGTCGGAGGGTGACTGTTGGGGGGACATAAAAAAAAAAAAAAGATTCTGTGGCCGGAACTCCGCTTTAAAGACCCAAGACCTGGAACTGATTCATTGCATACTGATTTTGCATCAGTGACCTAAGATGAAGGACTTAAGCCCCATTGCTTGAACCTTCAAAAAAAGTCAGCCATAGCAACCCTTCCATTTTGGAGTACGAAGGCTGTCTTGCCTATGTTCAATCCTTGCATCTACCTAGGAGGACAAAGTAGGAAGAGATCATTGTTCCTCCTTCAGGAACAGACTTTTCTTTTTGACTAAAGATGAATGTCTAAGGCTAATGGCCCAGGACAAAGCATGTCTTGTCTTCATCGATTTATTTCTGGCCCTTAGTTCTCATTCAGGGAAAGTGTCAATCCTTGCATCTACCTAGCAGGACAGAGTAGAATTAGATTACATGGTGTGGGTGGGGACACGAATGTTAATTGGTGTTTATGGAGTAACCAAGACCGGCATCATTCGGTGGTGATATTATTGACTGAAGCCACAATGATCTCTTATGATTTGGTAATCATTTCGATCTGGTAAGAGGCTTTATTACTTTTGACAGTTAAGTGTATATCTGATGAATTGTTTTGCATTTGTTTTGTTTTTATTTTTTGCACACTAAGAGATTAATATTTCGTTTCTATATTACTAATAATTATTCACTGTATAAACAATATATTATAATGTCATTTTTTTTTTGGGGGGGGGGGCTTCATTATGAGGTAGCGCACTTTTCTTTCTTATTTATACATAGGAGTCCATTGCCAACCTGCTTCTGAAAAGGGTGGCTTCTCGTCTGTGCAAATACAACAAATGAAAGCCCTGAGGAAACTCAAGACCTCCTTACTTGTTCTGGGTCAGGGACCCATAGTTTGGAAACCATCAGCATGGCAGCCAGCCAACTTTAATTTTAGAAAGAAGAGGTCAACTGTTATACCCTACATATTTCTCTTATGACAGGTTTCCTATGAATGGATTGGCTCGAGTTGACCTTCAACAAAAGGACGATTAAACATTTTTATCAAAGGCGTGTTATTTTGCAGTTATTATTACTATTATTATGCAGGAGCTTTTCACAGAACTTTAGGGGGAAGACAGTACAGGTATAATACAAATCAAGGCAAGAGAGTCAGGTAGACCAGTGGTCCTCAACTCCGGTCCTCAGGGTCCACTAACAGGCCAGATTTTAAGTATTACCTTGGGGAGATGCAGACTAGAGTACTGCAATCACTGAGCAGCAAATTATATCACCTGGGATGTATTTCAGTTATCTTGCAAATCTGGCCTGTTAGTGGGCCCTGTAGGCCAGGGTTGAGGACCACTGAGGTAGACCATGCTTTCAAGAGCTTACAATCTAAAAGGTAGGTTCAAATAATACCAAGGTAGTAACTATGAAAGATGAGTTGATGGAGAAAGTAAAGGTTCAGTTGTTGGGTGGAGGATTTATGTGAATGGATGAGTTTTATGGGTTTGTTGGAAGACGTACAGTATATGGCCGGACAGGTTGGAGTAAGGACCCTTTTCAACCATTTTATTGGTTGAACTAGATGGACTTGTGTCTTTTTTCAACCTGACTATGTAACTATGTAAGGAGTTCCAGATGATGTGAGAGTTTCTAAAGAAGACCTGGGGGTGAGCATGGGAAGAGATAACAAGCAAGCTAGAGAGCAGGAGGTCTTTGGGGGAGCGAAGATGACATTTTTGGTGATTCTTTGAGACTTTATTGGTGATGTAGCTTGGAGCAGAGTTATTGATGGCTTTGTATGTTTTTATTGCACTTTATTGTTTTTTTGGGGTGAGAGGAAGCCAGATCTTCTAATTTCAGCCTGTTTTTTCCCACCAGCAGGTCCAGCAAGTACAAGTGTTTGCCGATGTCCAGTGTACAGTGAACCTCGTGGGTGGGGACCCATACCTGAACCAACCAGGACCCATGTCCTCTCAGAAGAACACACCTGGACCCACCAACCCCCAGGCTCAACAGAAGAGCCTCTTACAACAACTGCTCACTGAATGACAGCTTTGACCAGACCTTGTTCAAGCAAGGGAGATGCAACCCGTAACACAGACAAGCTATAGAAATATATATGCAACATATATATGTTCTATATTTTTGCAGAGATCTTTGATATCTCAAACTGCAGCCATCCTTTTTTTTTCTTGGGTTGGAAAAACTGCCAGGCAAAGACGCTTTTGCTAAGTGTAAAAAAAATTAAAAAAGGAGAGCGGAGGAAAAGGAAAATCGATACGTTTTGCCGCAGTTTTTTTTTTTTTTCCTATCCCCATTAGCCCCCTTGCCCTCTTTTTTGAAGAGCGCTTGATCAGCATTGGACGTATGGAGAAAGCTGCAGGGCTGGACAATCGGACCGACGGTCCCCTTTCGAGCCAAATGACAGATGATACTTATTTTTGTACACAGTCGCTGTGATGACACTGAAAGGAAAAACGGGCGTTTTTGCGCGCCTGGAGAGAATGTCGCAGAATGTCAGTTTCAGCTGGTTCTGTCACTGATGTGGAACCCGAAAGGAGAGGAGAGAGAAGGGTTCTGGGTAACTTACGGGTGGCGGGGATTGTGGGGGATGAACGAGAGAAAGAGAGAGAGAAGTATATATATCTTATACCGAGGTAAAGCGCATCGTTGTTGCAGCTGAAGTGCATTTGTAGAGCTACTACTGGCTTGTATGTACAATCATGTCTTTTCTAAGTGAGAGGCCTGCTTTGCGCACCTTTTTAGGGCCTGTTTTTTTAACCCTCTTTGCTGCTGGAGCAGCAAACGTGGCAGCCCGCTATCTTTTCCTGAGGTTTGACAAAGTTTCTTGAAACCACACAAAATTTTGCAAAATTATGGAGTTAAAAACCTGAAAGAGAATTTTTTGCTTATCTTGCCATCAGTTGTATTCAGGAGGTCAGTAAGAATGACCAAGGACAGCCTCAAAAGTGCTGTAAACCCCCCCTTCACCTCTTGTTATATATGCTATTACTCAGATAACGAACAGACAAGTAACCTGTGTAACAACGGTCTTTGCCGCATTACCTCTGCAAAGTCAACAGAAGTCAACTATACCAAGGCAGAGGTAGGCCAAAGCCTACGGTAAGAGTATGACCGTGAAACCTACACAGCATCTCTTTTTTTATGGGGAATGGCCATCTTTCGTAACCTACATCACGCCTTTCATCCATTTTTTCCTCATATCTTTGGTTTGTTTAGTTCTGTTTCGGTGTTCAGTCAAAGGAGGGGAAGGAAATTTACGTAAAATGGTAAGGAACGCTTGTGGTCTTTTTTGGTTTTGGAGCGTCTGAGAACAAGGCCTGACCTTGATTCCGAGGCATGTTTCTTATTTGCGGAATCGTTAAATAATTCACAGCTAATGAAATAGCAACCAAAAAAAAAATACATACCGATGTCTCCCATTAAGGGCAACCTGTCTACATGGAAGTTGCAGTTGTCACTGTTGTCTGATGACTCATTAGAGAAATGAGCTGGTGAAGCGTTGAACCCTGGCGTATGTTGGTATATCAGTTGGGTAGTAGGCAGCTTTCTAGCACACATGGGCCAAGGTTTGGCCCTTTGGGTAGCATCTCAGGATTTGTAGAAGGTAGATTGTCAGGCTATATTTGTACACAGAGAAAGAGATGGAACTTCACAGCCAACCGTGTGAAACATGTCTACCATCCATTTTGCTGTACCTTGCATCCTTGTTCAATAAAGCCTTTCATCGTGAGCTATTGCCTGGTGTGCGACCATTTCTCTTGTATCCAGGCTATATTTTTAGCCCAGATAAAGGTTGTTGGCAGGGGCAGACTGGCATCTTTCGGCCCAGGGGGCAAGTACAAACCAGAGGCCCATGGTGCAGCAACTCGGCCCCTCCCACTCTTCCCATCCTCCTCCCGACCCCTATTCTAGCCTGAAGCCCTGCTCCAGGTACTCTCTGGTTGAATCCGGGTTACCAACCTGGCCAGTAGGGGGCTGTTGGGGGGAGCTGGGACAGCTCGGTTAGGGCTGGCCCGGAGAGGAGAGTCTCCAGTGGGGCATGGAACTGGCCTCTGCTCAGATACAGTTTACACCATCCATGCTGTGGGGGGGGGGAGAACTGCGCTCTGTCCTTGTCTTCATCCCACTCTCAGTAGGTCAGTGGCGGGGACTTTTTACTTCTCTTCACCAGGAATCCTTTAGGCATGTCTAAGGCAGAAGTGTTGCAGCCTTTTTACAGGACATCAGAGCGGCCCAGGAGGCAATTGCCCCCCTGCCCCCTGGCCCAGTCCTCCCTTGGTGGTTGGTCACAGTAAGGCCCCTTTGACACGGGGCAGACTCTGCTTTGATCAGCAAGGGATCTAATGCAAAAAAGAGAGACTTTTAGGCCTCATCCAAGTATATATAAGTATATATAGGAAAAATAGGTTTCAGCTAGAGAAAGATAGACGAGTGGACTATAGCGGCACAGCACAGGAGATAAAGGCAAGCTAAGATAAAATATAATAATTTATAATACATAGTAAAAAAATATAAAAACATCAGTGTTGTACCCCATACACGTTGGGGAGATAATACCCTCTAGATATGTATATCAGTAGCTCCGATGTTGAGTAAAATCACATACACAGTCCAGTATAGATTAGGTGAGCTTTTTCCTAATGCCTGTAAGGTCAACGTGTTTTGTCCGTTATTTGGCACAATGAGCCCAAACCCCCCCGCGCGGGGGACGCACACACGAATAAAGGCGGCCAGGGCAAAATTCTAAATGTGCAAAATAGATAGTATAAGAACAATAGGAGCCAAGTAATACATCTTCAATATAATGCTAGAATTCTATGGTCCATATACATCACTTACTAAAATAAGGTAGACCAGACAGGTCCGTGCCTGCTCAGTTTATGCAGAGCGAACACAGACAGAGCCCACTTTGCTTTATAGGTGACCGGGTGTAAACGGACTCCACTGTTTGTTTATACATTGCCCCCAGATCTGATTCACCTAGATGGAAAGGGATTGATCCCCTTCCTTTTTTTTTTGTAGATTGGATTGGTGGTAGCCACCGGTCCATAGGGCTGAATGGAGGGTCCGACTGACAAGCGGACCTGACCGGACCCTTCGGCCTATGAACCAACATGTTTTAGGAGGGTCCAAGGGGTCCCTAATTAAGGGCTGTGCAGTTTGTTGTACCTTTGATGAAGGAGGGCCCCTTTGAACCCCTTAAAACATGTTCTCTCAACAAATACTGAGACTAATAAACTTTATCTGGATTCAAAAAAAAATACCATGGCTCCTCCTTTTTGCAAACACTTAAAGACCCAAGACCTGGAACTGGTTCATTGCATACGTTATTATGGCTCAGTGACCTAAGATGATGGCCCATAGCTTGACCCTTGAAAACAAGTCAGCCGTAACATCCCTTCCTTTTTGGAGTACGAAGGCTGTCTTGCCTATGTTCAATCCTTGCATCTACCTAGGAAGACAGAGTAGAGATCATTGTTCCTCCTTCAGGAACCGACTTTTCTTTTTGACTAAAGATGAATGTCTAAGGCTAATAGCCCAGGACAAAGCATGTCTTGTCTTCATCGATTTATTTCTGGTCCTTAGTTCTCATTCAGGGAAAGTGTCAATCCTTGCATCTACCTAGCAGGACAGAGTAGAATTAGATTCCATGGTGTGGGGACACGAATGTTAATTGGTGTTTATGGAGTAACCAAGACTCCTACAATGTCCTCCTACTTCCATGATAGGAGCTAGGCTCACTTCATGCAATCTTTGAGACATCATCAGTTATCGCTCCAAAACCAACAAAGACCCACTTAAATCTCATTTGACCACTCTGAAGAGGGAAAGCTATTGTAGAAAAGAAGGTTCAGCTCACATGTGTATCAATAACTTAATGTACCTACAGTCATATATATCCACCAGGAAGCAGGGTCGGATTCAAGTCCCAAGGTGTCTTATATCCAGGCCTAACCTTGACTCAACCGGTGCTGTGACGGCACCAAACTTTGAGGGATCCTCCATGCTTCATTAGTGCTAATGGGCATGCAGTCTACTGTCTTAATGCATTACCGCAATGGTAGGCATCCAGAGATTGGCCATGCCTGGAAATGATACTCTGGGTGGGCACTAGAGGGTAAATTTGTTCGTCTGGTCAAGAGTTGGTTCAAGAGAACTAAGGCTTTCTAGTAAATGAAATTACGGAAGGAAAGACACTTTGGATTGTACTTTTGTAAAGGTTTTTTACTGTGGATTTCACCTTTCCATATTTAGAAGGCAAAGGGGGGGTTTAGGTGTGACTGGAGCCAAGTTGTCTGCAAGGAGATCACAACCACTGCAAGTCACACCTAAAGCCTCGTACACACGCAACGAATGTCCACCGACCGGTCGTCCGTCTTTTGTCCAGAGTGGTGTCTGTTGGTTGGAATGTGCTCTAGACTGCACACAAATTTTCCCGTACGACAGAATTCTATTTTAGAAGTGATGTCATGTGTTGGATTGCTTTCTATGTGTTCTTTCGTCTCTGAGCATGCCTAGTCTTGCTCATAAGATTTTTCCCCATCGAAATCTGTACTAATGAGACGAAAATCGGACGTGTGTTGATGGAGGAAAAATTTTATAGCCTGCACACCAGAATTTTTTCGGTCGGAGTCGGTTGTCGGAAGCCCCATACTAACAATCCGAAAATCGGCAGATCGGTCGTCGGACGAAACTTCCCGGCCAAATTTCCGATCGTGTGTACGGGGCTTTACTCTCCATCCCTATAATATATTTTGAACTGCTGAAGGAATAAAAATTTCAAGAATAGGAATAGGCTATTCACACTTTAAAATCTTTATAACTGAAAATGTATTAATGGTCTTAAAGTGACGGGTCTACTACGAAGTTAAATGGAGCCCTGTCAAAAAAAAAAGGCCATCAAGACCTCCAAAGGTCTCCTTCTTCTAAAAATCCGGCCCTGGTGTACTTCTGATGTAATACATAACAGAGTGGTTTGTATTATAAAATCCTGCAAGTGGCTATCCGTTTGTGTAGCCTAAAACGAGTAATTGCTTTAACCTGCTGCTAGGACGTTTTATACCCTCCAGACTCGCCATTACTAAGTCCATAACAATGTAATCTATACTCAGGATATTCCTACTGCCTGTACCCCATGGTGGTACCATGCATCAGGAATCTGTATAAATGTTTTTTTTTTTTTTCTTTCTTTCTTAAGAACAGGGCCTTTATTTTCTTTTTTTTTTTTTTTTTTTTTCATTTTTGTACATGGAAGGAAATCTCTATCTACACCAGTATTTTTTTTTTCTTTTTTTTTTAGAAAAAGATGTCGGGGAAAGTATAAAGGACTTGTATTGTACTTTTTGTAAGCATTGTTTTTACTCTGTGTTTTTTGGAGGTCACAGGCACTGCCTTTTATCTCTTTTTATTTAATTTTTTTGTCTAAACTTGTACGAGTTTTAATTTTTATTCAAATTAAATTAAAATTAGTTGGTAATTATTATTTTTTTTATCCCAATCTTTTACTATCGATTTTACATGAATTTGCTCAAATAGTCAAAGAAAGGTCTGGCTTTGTTTCTGATGTTAAAGATTGCACCTATTTTTTTAACACAAAAAAAAAATTCTTTAATTTCAATTAAAAAAATAAATAAATACAGATGAAGCATTTACTCATATTAAAGAGTTTAGGAACTTTTCTGCTTTTTTTAATTGAAATGAAAAAAATAAAATTTTTTAAAAAAATGAAAGGTTTTGAGGAATCACACAATTGTGACTCATTTTTACCAGCTGTAAATGTCAATTATAAAAAAAAAAAAAATTTAAATGATTTTTAATTACGGAAATATGTAATTTTTTTCAAGTACAAAATATTTGATTTGCTCTAATAATAATGAATTAGAAAAGTACGTTTTACGACTTAATAAAATAAATCGTCCTGGCAAAAAGCATAATTTAAAAACCACTTCCAGCACATATTGCTAAAAGAAGATTCATGTTTGAACCACAAGTAAATTTTTATATTACCCTGCAACAATTATATATATATATATATATATATATATATATATATATATATATATATATATATATATATATATATGTATGTATGTATGTATGTATGTGTATATATATATATATATATATATACATATGTATGTATGTATGTATGTATATATATATATATACAAATATATATATATATATATATACATATATATATACATATATATATATATATATATATATATATATATATATACATACAAATATATATATATATATATATATATACACATATATATATATATACACACACATATATATATATATATATATATATATATATATATATATATATATATATATATGTATATAGTTTGTTTGTTTTTTTTTTTTATTGAAAAAGGCAGTGCCTCTGACTTTTAAAATGTAAGTGACTTTCTTATATTTGCTGCTGCAGATTTGCTGTATATAAAGCTACAGATACAACGTTTTAATTTTTCTCCCTTCTCACATGGTGGGCGCCTTTTTACTTTATCCAAAACCTGACTTCTAGAACTTGTAAAAAAAATAACCAGCATGTCAACACACTTTTTTTTTTTTTTTTATTTAAATCTCCGCAAAGGGCCTTGTTTCTAAGTCCTACTACTAAATGATAATTAAAAAAAATAAATAAAAAAATAGTAAAAAAACAAAAACACAAAGGCCCATACCTTTTAGCATTTCGGTAAATTGCTATATACAATTTATTATTACATTTTGGATCAGGATTCCTTAGCCAGCTGCTTTTTTCGTAATGTTAAAAAAAAAAAGGTATGACAATAAGTTTTTATATTGTGATTCTTTCTTAAGAAAAACTATAAAAAAAATTGTAAACATTGGGATTTTTCATATTTCCCCCCCCAAACCTAATGGACAAAAAGACAAAAAAAAAAAGTGAAACTGTTTCTGCTAAATAAAAGATTTGTTCCCCTAAAAAAAAAAATGTTTTATATTTTGTTTGAGATAACTGCTGGCTTATTGTAATGGATGAAATAATTTATTGTAAAAAAAAAAAAAAAAAAAAAAAGCTAACTGATCTTGCTTTTAATTTCTTAAGGAAAACTGCATAGCAAAAAAAAAAAGAAAAAAAATTCAGTTTTTGCTTCTATTTTCTCTACTTAGACTTTGTAGGAGTTAAGGAAAGAATGTACTGTAAGATGGAATTAAAATTGAATACTTTCCAGTGAGCTGTTTGGCGATTAACGGATCCTTTTTTTTAAGGTTTGCTCTGGAGAATAAAATACAAAAATATATTTTAAGGAACAGTCACTTCTTTAGAAAATTAAAAACGAAACAAAAAAACAAAAAACAAAAACAAAAAAAATGTAACAATGCATTAAACAAAAGAGACGAGAATGTAAGGTGCCCTATGATAATCATCTGAATTCAGATGCCTGTGGCGTGTCGCTAAAAAAAAAAAGTAATTTAGTTTGGTGACCCCTTTTTTCCAGCCAGGGGGACCTGCGTCAAGTTTGGAGATGTATAGGACGCGGGTTCTCCTGGCGGGGAAGTGGGGCATGGGGCTGAAAAATACTGCTTTGTGCTGTTATAATATTGGCTTGTTCAATGTTTAATTATTCTGTTATTGTAAATAAAGTCATTTAAAATTCTGAATTTCTTTTTTGTCTTTTTTTTTTTTTAATCAAGTCTCCTGCCTCTTTTTATCTAAAAATCATATTTTTATTTGGAAATGCCTTAACCACTTTAGGACCGGAGGATTTTCCTGCTTTACGTCCAGGCCACTTTTTGCAACTTGTCACTGTGCGACTTTAACTGACAATTGCGCGGTCGTGCAACGCTGTACCCAAACGAAATTTACGTCCTTTTTTTCCCACAAACAGAGCTTTCTTTTGGTGGTATTTGATCACATCTGTGCTTTTCATTTTTTGCGATATTAATAAAATAAGAGCGACAATTTTGAAAAAATAAAACATATTTTTCGACTTTGACAGTTAAAAAATATCCAATATATTAAATTTTTGTCATATATTTAGGCCAAAATGTATTTAGCTACATGTCTTTGACAAAAAAATTCTCAAAGAGCGTATTTTTAACCGCTTTAAGACCGGAAGATTTTACCCCATTCCTGACCAGGCCATATTTTGCGATTCGGCACTGCGTTACTTTAATGGACAATTGCGTGGTCGTGCGACGCTGTACCCAAATTAAATTTATGTCCATTTTTTCCCCACAAACGGAGCTTTCTTTTGGTGGTATTTGATCACCTGTGCAATTTTTACTTTTTGCGCTATAAACAAAAAAAAGCGACAATTTTGAAAAAATTTCACATTTTTTTATATGAAATTCCCCCAAAAAAAAGTAAAAATCCAAATTTTTTAACCTTTTTATTCCAATTTGTTTTCTGCTACATACGTTTGGTAAAAAAAATCCCAATAAATGTATTTTGATTGGTTTGCGCAAACGTTATCGCAGCTACGAACTACGGGAAAGATTTACGTCATTTTTATTGTTTTTTTTTTTTAACGAGTAATGGCGGCGATCTGCGATTTTTTTTTTTTTGCGGGACTGTGACATTGCGGCGGACAGATCGGACCCTTGACTGACATTTTTGACACTTTTGGGGGGACCAGTGACATTACTACAGTAATCATTGCTAAAAATATGCACTGTTACTGTAATAATGACACTGGCAGGGAAGGGGTTAACTTTATTGGTGATCAAGGGGTTAAATATATGCCTGGTGCTTATTGACGTGTGGGGGGGGAGGGGATTGTGTGACACAGACACAGATCGCAGGTTCAGCTATGCTGAATCCTGTAATCTGTCCCTGCCTCTGTCACAAAGGAGATCCGCCCGCTTTGTTTACACAAGCGGGTGGATTTCCTCACTCGATCCCTGATGATCAGGGAAGAGCGGCGGTGATCACTGCCTCTCCTCCCCTGGCCCGGCTCCCGCTGTCTTAATACAGCGGGAGCGAGCCTCCGACGGCGCGCGTGCGGCGCCCACAATTGGAGGAGTCCTGCGACGTAGGTCTACGTCGCTGGACGGAATCGAGCCACTTTGCCGCAGTACGCTCCATGTGAGCGGTCGGCAAGTGGTTAAAATATCTTCCTCTCGTAGTGGAAATGTGCTTCCTGCACTCCCACTCCAGTGCTCTGTGCTGGCATAGTTGAGTAATAGCCACACCCCTCATGGCAGGTGTCCTTATGTAAAGTCCAAGGGAGGAGAGGAGGGCATGTCTGACCAGGCCACTTAGACCTGCAGAGTGCTTTGGGCAGCACAGTCAGTTTCTGGTGCCTATATTTAGACAAACTGTACGGTGCCTTGAAAAAGTATTCATACCCTTTGAAATTTTCCACATTTTGTCAGGTTACAACCAAAAACGTAATTGTATTTTATTGGGATTTTATGTGATAAACCAACACAAAGTGGCACATAATTGTGAAGTGGAAGGAAAACGATAAATGTTTTTCAACATTTTCTTACAAATAAATCTGTGAAAAGTGTGGCTGCATTTGTATTCACCCCAGCTTGCGACGGGGCCCTGGAGTTCCGCCACCTGAGGGGGGGCCCGCCAGCCCCCGTTCTCTTACCGCGGCCGCGGCATGAGGGGGCCCGTCCGTCCAACTGTTCTGGGGGCTAGTGGCTACTAGTATTGTATCTGGCTGCCCTCCCCGATCGTTGTGCTGCACTAGGTGGGGAGGGAGGGGGAGGTGTCTACAGCGGCCGGGCGGTTGCTAAGAGGAGGCTGCCTGGCTGTGCTAAGTCTTCTAAAAAGCAGTCTGTGTCTGCCTGCAACGCCCTCAGCCCTGCCGATCCTCCAATAAACAAAGGAGGCTGATTCAATGAGGCAGGGGTGGATGTCGGTGATAAGCAGTCATCCGTACTGGGACCGCCCCCCGACTCCGGCTCCCGCTTCTTGACTGACTTATGGCTGCTAGCACTGGGCAAGGTAGGAGAAATTCTCCCTGTCCCAAGGCCCCACACTGCCCAACTATCACTCTTCTCCCCCCGGCCACATACTGCCCCTCTCCCATCATGCTGCAGTGCTCCCCCCATACTGCCCCCACCTGGCACACTGTCCCCCTATACTGCCCTCCACCTGGCACACTGTCCCCCTACACTGCCCCCACCTGGCACACTGTCCCCCTACACTGCCCCCACCTGCCACACTGTCCCCCTACCCTGCCCCCACCTGGCACACTGTCCCCCTACACTGCCCCCACCTGGCACACTGTCCCCCTATACTACCCTCCACCTGGCACACTGTCCCCCTATACTGCCCTCCACCTGGCACACTGTCCCCCTATACTGCCCCCACCTGGCACACTGTCCCCCTATACTGCCCTCCACATGGCACACTGTCCCCCTATACTGCCCCCACCTGGCACACTGTCCCCCTATACTGCCCCCACCTGGCACACTGTCCCCCTATACTGCCCCCTCCTGGCACACTGTCCCCCTATACTGCCCCCTCCTGGCACACTGTCCCCCTATACTGCCCTCCACCTGGCACACTGTCCCCCTATACTGCCCTCCACCTGGCACACTGTCCCCCTACACTGCCCCCACCTGGCACACTGTCCCCCTACCCTGCCCCCACCTGGCACACTGTCCCCCCCATACTGACCCCACCTGGCACACTGTCCCCCTATACTGCCCTCCACCTGGCACACTGTCCCCCTACACTGCCCCCACCTGGCACACTGTCCCCCTACACTGCCCTCCACCTGGCACACTGTCCCCCTATACTGCCCTCCACCTGGCACACTGTCCCCCCATACTGCCCTCCACCTGGCACACTGTCCCCCTATACTGCCCCCACCTGGCACACTGTCCTCCTATACTGCCCCCTCCTGGCACACTGTCCCCCTATACTGTCCCCTCCTGGCACACTGTCCCCCTATACTGCCCCCTCCTGGCACACTGCCCCCCTATACTGCCCTCCACTGCCCCCTCCTAGCACACTGTCCCCTATACTGCCCTCCTCCCATCATGCTGTCCCCCCATACTGCCCTCCACTGCCCCCCTCCTTCATGCTGTCCCCCTATACTGCCCCTTCCTGTCACACTGCCCCCCCATACTGCCCTCCACTGCCCCCCCTCCCATCACACTGCCCCTCTCCCATCACACTACCTCCCTCCTGTCACACTGCCCCCTTCCCATCACATTGCTTCTCTCCGGTCACACTGCCCCACCCTCCAGCCGCATTTGCCCCTCCCAACACACTGACCCCCTAAAATAACACTGCCCCTCATACTGTCCTCCACGCTCCCCCTCCCCATCACACCGCCCCCCCTTCTGAAGGTGCCCCCTGTGCTCCCTCACCCAGATTCAGGCACCCTAATACAGAAGGTGTACAGTAACTGTGTGTGGCAAGTTTAGTGGGAGGATGTTGGTGGAGAACGAGGAGCTCAAAATCCCCCGCTCCCCCACAGCACTACCGGCATCCCCTCTCCCCCTGATATCTCAGTAAAGCTCAAAAAAATGGAGCTTCTAAAAAATTGTAAAAAAAAATGAAAAATAAAATTGTAAAAACAAAAAAAATAAAAATGTAAAATAAAATGGTAAAAAATAATAAAAAAAAACAAAATAACAAAAATTAAAAACTTCTGGCCCCAACCACTGCCATACTGACCACGTCCACTGCTCTAATGACCATGTCTACTGCCCTACTGACCATGTCTTCTGCCATAGTGACCTTTCCACTGCCCTACTGACCATGTCTACTGCCCTACTCACCATGTCTACTGCCATACTGACCTTTAAACTGCCATACTAACCATGTTCACTGCCCTACTGACCAAGTCTACTGCCCTACTGACTATGTCTACTGGCCTACTGACCATGTCTACTGCCCTACTGACTATGTCTACTGGCCTACTGACCATGTCTACTACCATACTGACCTTTGCACTGCCATACTGACCATGTCTACTGCCCTACTGACCATGTCCACTGCCCTACTGACCATGTCCACTGCCATATTGACCATGTCTACTGCCCTACTGACCACATTTACTGCCATATTGACAATGTCTACTGCCATACTGACCACGTCCAATGCCATACTGACCATGTCTACTGCCCTACTGACCATGTCCACTGCCCTACTGACCATGTCCACTGCCATATTGACCATGTCTACTGCCCTACTGACCACATTTACTGCCATATTGACAATGTCTACTGCCATACTGATCATGTCCAATGCCATACTGACCATGTCTACTGCCCTACTGACCATGTCCACTGCTCTACTGACCACATCCACTGCTCTCCTGACTAACACTATTCACAGTCAACATTGACACCACTGGCGGAACTACCAGGGTTGCAAAGGTCGCACTTGCGACTAGGCCCTGGCCTTCCACCACCATGGCGGGGCCCAAGACTGCAGGAAGGAGGTCCGCTGCACAACATGTGCAAGGGATCCACTGTGACACCATAAAGGTTCCTGGGACCAGTGGGAAGGGCTCTGGGCTTGGAGGGAAGGACCGAGGACCGGAGGTCGGGGGGCCCTTCTTGGTTTCTTGCACCAGGGCCCTGAAGGTCCTAGTTACGCCTCTGATTCACCCCCCTTAGTCAATAGTTTGTAGAACCACCTTTTGCTGCAATTACAGCTGCAAGTCTTTTTGGGGATGTCTCTACCAGCTTTGCACATCTAGAGAGGGACATTTCTGCCCATTCTTCTTTGCAAAATATCTCAAGCTCTGTCAGATTGGATGGAGAGCGTCTGTGATCCGCAATTTTCAAGTCTTGCCACAGATTCTCAATTGGATTTAGGTCTGGACTGTGACTGGGCCATTCTAACACATGAATATGATTTGATGTAAAACATTCCAGTGTAGCTCTGGCTGTATGTTTCGGGTCATTGTCCTCCTGGAAGGTGAACCTCTACCCCAGTCTTTTGCAGACTCTAACAGGTTTTCTTCTAAGATTGCCCTGTATTTGGCTCCATCCATCTTCCCATCAACTCTGACCAGCTTCCCTGTCCCTGCTGAAGAAAAACATCCCCACAACATGATGCTGCCACCGCCATGTTTCATGGTGGGGATAGCTTTTGTGTTAGTTTTCTGCCACACATTTTCTGCCACACATTTTTTGTGTGGACGAAAACTAACACTTGCTTTTAGGCCAAAAAGTTCAATTTTGGTCTCATCTGACCAGAGCACCTTCTTCCACAGGTTTGCCGTGTCCCCCCACATGGCTTCTCACAAACTGCAAACAGGACTTCTTATGGCTTTCTTTCACCAATGGCTTTCTTCTTGCCACTCTTCCATTAGGCTCCGTTCACATCTAGGCGTTTTGGGGCGTTTTTCTGCTCTAGGATCAGCTCTCAAAACGCCCAACAAGACAAATCCTATTCATTTCAATGGCCCCTGTTCACATCTGAGCGTTTTGACGCTGTATACAAAACGCCCAACGCTCAAAAAAGTACATGAGCTTCTTTTTGGGCAGATTACAGGCGTTTTCCATTGATCTCTATTCAATCTAAAAACGCCTGCACAAAAATCGCGGTAAAAATCGCGGTAAAATCGCGGTAAAAAACGCCGCAAAAATCGCGGTAAAATCGCGGTAAAAAACGCGCGAAAAACGCTACGCTCAGGTGTGAATGTAGCCTAAAGGGCAGTTTAGGTGGACGGCCATGTCTTGGTAGGTTTGCAGTTGTGCCATACTCTTTCCATTCTCGGATGATGGATTGAACAGCGCTCTGTGAGATGTTCAAAGCTCTGGATATTTTTTTATAACCTAACCCTACTTTAAACTTCTCCACAACTTTATCCCTGACCTGTCTGATGTGTTCCTTGGCCTTGATAATGCTGTTTGTTCACTAAGGTTCTCTAACAAACCTCTGAGGGCTTCACAGAACAGCTGTATTTATACTGAGAATAAATTATACATCGGTTGACTCTATTAGGTGACTTCTGAAGGCAATAGGTTCCACTAGATTTTAGTTAGGGGTATCAAAGTAAAGGGGGGTGAATACAAATGCACGCCACACTTTTCACATATTTATTTGTAAAAAAAAATAAAAATCATTTATCATTTTCCTTTCACTTCACAATTATGTGCCACTTTGTGTTGGTCTATCACATAAAATCCCAATAAAATACATTTATGTTTTTGGTTGTAACATGACAAAATGTGGATAATTTCAAGGGGTATGAATACTTTTTCAAGACGGAGTTAATAATGTAAAAAGGTGGGCTGCTATGGCTAACTATTGAAGTGTGAAAACTCTAAATAGATAGGCACACTGCCTGGCTAAAACTAAAGGTCACATACTCTAACATTTCGTTGGCTTTGATTACGGCACGCACTCGCTGTGGCGTTGTTTCGATAAGCTTCTGCAATGTCACAAGATTTATTTCCCTCCAGTGTTGCATTCATTTTTCACCAACATCTTGTATGGATGATGGGAGAGTCGGACCGCTGTGCAAAGCCTTCTCCAGCACATCCCAAAGATTCTCAATGGGATTTAGTTCTGGACTCTGTGGTGGCCAATCCATGTGTGACAATGAAGTCTCACGCTCCCTGAACCACTCTTTCACAATCTGATCCCGATGAATCCTGGCATTGTCCTCTTGGAATATTCCCGTGCCATCAGGGAAGAGAAAATCCATTGATGGAATAACCTGGTCATTCACTATATTCAGGTATTCAGCTGACCTCAGTCTTTGGGCACATCCAGTCCAATAGGAGAGTCACTGCATGCTTAGTATAGTTAGTTGCTTAGTAAATTCCAGGTGGCAACTTTTTTTTTTTTTGGCCATGCAGTGTATAATATAAGTGAATATGGGAATTGCTGCTCCCAGCAAAATCAAGTACTCATAAACTTCAACAAATAACTATAATTATTCATGTGAAAGTGGTGCGCTATTCATGTAAACCATGCGTACTTGTTTATACATCCATCATAGTATAACATTCAATAAACCTGTTCATATCCTTAAAGGACGTCAATTGCAATGTGCAAAATCCATCCACCTGCTATCCACCTTTGGGTGCAATGTGCGCTCACCTGCAGCACAGAGGTATTGTGCTGGGTGTAATAAAACAATCCACCAGGGGGAGTCCTCAGGCTTCCACTCTGACCAAAGGAGGATTATAGGGAAGCCTAAGGACTCCCCCTGGTGGAGTCTTTGATCCCCCCGCCCCTTCCATAATTTTACATAAGAGGCCTCAGAACCCCACTCCCTTCAAATCGGAGTTCTCAGCCCCCACTCTCTTCACATAAGAGTCCTCAGCCCCCACTCTCTTCACATAAGAGTCCTCAGCCCCCACTCTCTTCACATAAGAGTCCTCAGCCCCCACTCCCTTCACATAAAAGTCCTCAGCCCCCACTCTCTTCACATAAGAGTCCTCAGCCCCCACTCTTTTCACATAAGAGTCTTCAGCCCCCACTCTCTTCATATAAAAGTCCTCAGTCCCCACTCTCTTCACATAAGAGTCCTCAGTCCCCACTCCCTTCACATAAGAGTCCTCAGCCCCTCTCCCTTCACATAAGAGTCTTCAGCCCCCACTCTCTTTACATAAGAGTCCTCAGCCCCCACTCCCTTCACATAAGAGTCTTCAGCCCCCACTCCCTTCACATAAGAGTCCTCAGCCCCCACTCCCTTCACATAAGAGTCCTCAGCCCCCTCTCCCTTCACATAAGAGTCCTCAGCCCCCTCTCCCTTCACATAAGAGTCCTCAGTCCCCTCTCCCTTCACATAAGAGTCCTCAGCCCCCTCTCCCTTCACATAAGAGTCCTCAGCCCCCTCTCCCTTCACATAAGAGTCCTCAGCCCCCTCTCCCTTCACATAAGAGTCCTCAGTCCCCACTCCCTTCACATAAGAGTCCTCAGCCCCTCTCCCTTCACATAAGAGTCTTCAGCCCCCACTCCCTTCACATAAGAGTCTTCAGCCCCCACTCCCTTCACATAAGAGTCCTCAGCCCCCACTCCCTTCACATAAGAGTCCTCAGCCCCCACTCTTTTCTCATAAGAGTCCTCAGCCCCCACCCCCTTCACATAAGAGTCCTCAGCCCCCATCCCCTTCACATAAGAGTCCTCAGCCCCCATTCTCTTCCCATAGGAGTCCTCAGCCCCCACTCTCTTCACATCAGAGTCGTCATTGCCCACTCCCTTCACATAGGAGTTCTCAGTCCACCCCCTGCTTTCACATCAGAGTCTTTAGTCCCCCCTCCCCCCATTTTAAATAGGAGTCCTTAGATCCCCCCTTTTACATAAGAGTTCTCAGTCCCCCCCCCTTTCACATCAGAATATTTCACCCCCCCCCTCCCCATAAGAGACTGCAGTACCCCCTCATTTCTCCTGAGCCCCCCTACTCCATCCTTCACATAACTGTACTCAGCCCCCACTCCCTTCACATAAGAGTCCTCAGCCCCCACTCTCTTCACATAAAAGTCCTCAGCCCCCACTCCCTTCACATAAGAGTCCTCAGCCCCCACTCCCTTCACATAAAAGTCCTCAGCCCCCACTCCCTTCAGATAAGTGTCCTCAGCCCCCACTCCCTTCACATAAGAGTCCTCAGCCCCCACTCCCTTCAGATAAGTGTCCTCAGCCCCCACTCCCTTCACATAAGAGTCCTCAGCCCCCACTCCCTTCACATAAGAGTCCTCAGCCCCCTCTCCCTTCACATAGGACTTCTCAGACCACCCCCTGCTTTCACATCAGAGTCTTTAGTTCCCCCCCTCCATTTTAAATAGGAGTCCTTAGCCCCCCCCCCTTTTTACATAAGAGTTCTCAGTCCCCCCCCCTTCACATCAGAATATTTCACCCCCCCCCCCACCCCATAAGAGACTGCAGTACCCCTCATTTCTCCTGAGCCCCCCTACTCCTTCCTTCACATAAGTGTAGTTAGCCCCCACTCTCTTCACATAAGAGTCCTCAGCCCCACTCCCTTTACATCAGAGTCCTCATTGCCCACTCCCTTCACATAGGAATTCTCAGTCCACCCCCTGCTTTTAACATCAGAGTATTTAGTCCCCCCTCCCCCCATTTTAAATAGGAGTCCTTAGTCCCCCCTCCTTTCACATCAGACTATTTCACCCCCCCCCCCCCCATAAGAGACTGCAGTACCCCCTCCTTAGTCCTGAGCCCCCCAACTCCTTCCTTCACATAAGAGTCCTTGTGACCTTCCTTCCCATAAGAGACCCCAATCCCCCTTCCTTTTACATCACAGTCTTTAATCCCCCATTCTTCCATTTCATATAAGAGTCCTTGGTTCCTTCACCCCCCCCCCCCCTTTCACAGAAGAGCTCTCAGTCTTCAGAGTATTCCACACCCAGCACTCCATAAGAGACCTCAGTACCCCCTTCTTTTATATCAGAGTCCTGAGCCCCCCACTCCCTTCGCATAAGAGTCCTCAGTCCACCCCATGCTTTCACATCAGAGTCTTTAGTCCCCCCCCCCCCTCCTGCATTTCATATAGGAGTCTTTAGTTTAGCCACTCCCCCTTTTACATAAGAGTTCTCAGTTCTCCCCTTTCATATCAGTGTATTCCAGCCCCCATCTTCCAATAAGACACCTCAGCCCCCCTCCTTTTAACATCACAGTACTCAGCACCCCTCTCCCTTAACATCAGAGTCCTTAGTCCCCCCCCCTTTCTTTTCCCATCAGGGCCTTTAGTCCCCCTTCCTTCATTTCACATAAGAGTCCTCAGCCCCCACTCCCTTCACATAAAGAGTCCTCAGCCCCCACTCCCTTCACATAAGAGTCCTCAGCCCCCACTCCCTTCACATAAAGAGTCCTCAGCCCCCACTCTCTTCACATAAAGAGTCCTCAGCCCCTATCCCCTTCACATAAGAGTCCTCAGCCCAAATTCCCTTCACATAAGAGTCCTCAGCCCCCACTCCCTTCACATAAGAGTCCTCAGCCCCCACTCCCTTCACATAAGAGTCCTCAGCCCCCACTCCCTTCACATAAGAGTCTTCAGTCCCCCCACCTTTTATATCAGAGTATTCCACCCCCACTTTCCCATAAGAAGTCTCAGTACCCCCTCCTTTTACATCAGAGTCCTCAGCCCCCCCTCGCCCCTTCACATAAGAGCGCTCAGTCCCCCATCTTTTCAAGAGTCCTTAGTCCCCCACTTAATTAAAAGCTTAATTGAGGTTAGTGTTAAAATCCACCATACTATATTTTAGGTAGAATTGAAAAGAAAAGTTTCATATTTAGTGTTAGTTTGTTTTGGGTAGGATTTTATTTAAAAAAGTTGGATTTTTGGTTTAATACAGAACACAGTGCATCTTCATGTCTATAACAATAGGGTTATGCTGCCACCTTCAGGTGATCGGACAAAAAAATAAAAAGGACATGAAGTCCCCTTCCAGGCATAACCCCTCCACGTTAGACCAGGCTCCAGGTTTTGTAGAAAGCCAGATACCATAAAATGAAGACGGGGGGGGGGGGGGGGGGTGTCTGTGTCCTGTGATGTTCTCCAGGAATATAAATTTTGGTTAAATAAATACATTTTTGGGCTGTCTTTAGAAAAAGTGGAACCACCTCACCCTTTCAGATATAAAACTGAGAAATACGTAGCCGGATCCATTAAGAAATGGTAGATTTAGAAGTTGCCTGACCCCCTGCTAGGCCTTCAGGAAGGACAAAATGGGAATCCAACTGTCAAATATCAGCAGCTGAGTTAAGGCACCACCAGATCCAAGGTGTGAAGAGCCTCGTCCACCACTGTCTCAGGCATAGGACGACAGGACGGTATTACAATCTCCTTGTGAAGATGGAACGAAGAAACCAACTTAAGCTAAAAGGCCGGCCAAGGCTGCAAAGCCATCTCTACATAGTGGAAAACTAGGAACTCATGTGCGTATGGGTGCAATGTGTGTCACTACTAACCCCTGAACTCTGCATCATGTACTACTGACACCTAAACTTTGCATCACGTGCTACTGACCCCTGAACTCTGCATCACTACTGACCCCTGAACTCTGCATCACATACTACTGACCCCTGAACTCTGCATCACTTACTACTGACCCCTGAACTCTGCCTCACTTACTACTGACCCCTGAACTCTGCCTCACTTACTACTGACCCCTGAACTCTGCATCACTTACTACTGACCCCTGAACTCTGCCTCACTTACTACTGACCCCTGAACTCTGCCTCACTTACTACTGACCCCTGAACTCTGCATCACTTACTACTGACCCCTGAAGTCTGCCTCACTTACTACTGACCCCTGAACTCTGCCTCACTTACTACTGACCCCTGAACTCTGCATCACTTACTACTGACCCCTGAACTCTGCATCACTTACTACTGACCCCTGAACTCTGCCTCACTTACTACTGACCCCTGAACTCTGCCTCACTTACTACTGACCCCTGAACTCTGCATCACTTACTACTGACCCCTAAACTTTGCATCACGTACTACTGATCCCTGAACTCTGCCTCACTTACTACTGACCCCTGAACTCTGCCTCACTTACTACTGACTCCTGAACTCTGCCTCACTTACTACTGACCCCTGAACTCTGCATCACTTACTACTGATCCCTGAACTCTGCATCACGTGCTACTGACCCCTAAACTTTGCATCACCTACTACTGACCCCTGAACTCTGCATCATGTACTACTGACCCCTAAACTTTGCATCACCTACTACTGACCCCTGAACTCTGCATCACTTACTACTGACCCCTGTACTCTGCCTCACTTACTACTGACCCCTGAACTCTGCATCACGTGCTACTGACCCCTAAACTTTGCATCACCTACTACTGACCCCTGAACTCTGCCTCACTTACTACTGACCCCTGAACTCTGCCTCACTTACTACTGACCCATGAACTCTGCATCATGTACTACTGACCCCTAAACTTTGCATCACTTACTACTGACCCCCGAAATCTGCATCATATACTACTGACCCCTAAACTTTGCATCACGTACTACTGACCCCTGAAAGCTGTGTCTATTGTTAATAGCCCTGAACTCTGCATCACTATTGACCCCTGAACTTTGAATCACTCTGACCTCTAAACTCTGCATCACTACTGACTCCTGAACTCTGCCTCACTTGCTATTGACCCGTGAACTCTGCATCACTATTGACCCGTTAGCTCTGCCTCACTACTAACCCCTGAACTCTGCATCACTTACTACTGACCCCTGAACTCTGCATCACTATTGACCCGTTAGCTCTGCCTCACTTACTACTGACCCCTGAACTCTGCATCACGTACTACTAACCCCTGAACTCTGCATCAATTACTACTGACCCCTGAGTTCTGCATCACGTACTACTGACCCCTGAACTCTGCCTATCTTACTACAGACCACTGAACTCTGCATCACATACTACTTATCCCTGAGCTCTGCATCACTTAATACTGACCCCCTTAACTCTGCATCACTTACTAATGACCCCTGAACTCTGCCTCACTTACTACTGACCCCTGAACTCTGCATCACGTACTACTGACCCCTGAACTCTCCATCACTTACTACTGACCCCTGAACTCTGCCTCACTTATTACTGACCCCTGAACTCTGCATCACGTACTACTGACCCCTGAACTTTGCATCACTTACTACTGACCCCTGAACTCTGCATCATATACTACTGACCCCTGAACTCTGCATCACGTACTACTGACCCCTGAAAGCTGTGTCTATTGTTAATAGCCCTGAACTCTGCCTCATTATTGACCCCTGAACTTTGAATCACTCTGACCTCTAAACTCTGCATCACTACTGAACTCTGCCTCACTTGCTATTGACCCGTGAACTCTGCATCACTATTGACCCGTTAGCTCTGCCTCACTTACTACTAACCCCTGAACTCTGCATTACATACTACTGACCCCTAAACTCTGCATCACATAATACTGACCCCTGAACTCTGTATCACATACTACTGACCCCTAAACTCTGCATCGCATAATACTGACCCCTGAACTCTGTATCACATACTACTGACCCCTAAACTCTGCATCACATAATACTGACCCCTGAACTCTGTATCACTTACTACTGACTCCTAAACTCTGCATCACATAATACTGACCCCTGAACTCTGTATCACTTACTACTGACCCCTAAACTCTGCATCACATAATACTGACCCCTGAACTCTGTATCACTTACTACTGACTCCTAAACTCTGCATCACATAATACTGACCCCTGAACTCTGTATCACTTACTACTGACCCCTAAACTCTGCATCGCATAATACTGACCCCTGAACTCTGTATCACTTACTACTGACCCCTAAACTCTGCATCACATAATACTGACCCCTGAACTCTGCATCATTACTGACCCCTGAACTCTGCATCACTACTGACCTCTAATCTCTGCATCACTTACTACTGACCCCTGAACTCTGCATTACGTACTATTGACCCCTCCCTGAACTCTGCATCACTCAATACAGACCTCTAAACTCTGCATCCCTTACTACTGACCCCTGAACTCTGCCTCACTTACTACTGACCCCTGAACTCTGCCTCACTTACTACTGACCCCTGAACTCTGCCTCACTTACTACTGACCCCTGAACTCTGCCTCACTTACTACTGACCCCTGAACTCTGCATCACATACTACTGACCCCTGAACTCTGCCTCACATACTACTGACCCCTGAACTCTGCATCACATACTACTGACCCCTGAACTCTGCCTCACATACTACAGACCCCTGAACTCTGCCTCACTTACTACTGACCCCTGAACTCTGCATCACATACTACAGACCTCTAAACTCTCCATCACTTACTACTGACCCCTGAACTCTGCCTCACTTACTACTGACCCCTGAACTCTGCCTCACATACTACAGACCTCTGAACTCTGCATCACTTACTACTGACCCCTGAACTCTGCCTCACATACTACTGACCCCTGAACTCTGCCTCACTTACTACTGACCCCTGAACTCTGGATCACTACTGACCCCTACATCATTTTTCATATAAAATGTGCATGTCCAATAAATAAATATTTTTTGAATTGGTAGCCCTGGCATTTGTTGTTTTCCTTTGCAGTGTTCTGATTTGTTGTAATTTTGGAAGCAGCGCCCCTTATATTTTTGGGTATAGGCACCAGTTCATTTCCACTCCAAGGATTCCGTTTTTTGTAGGGGTTTTGTTACAAATGACCCTGATGTAAGTTGGACTCTAATGGGGATTCTGGTGTTAAGGAGACTCTATTGTAAAGTTGGACTGTAATGGGGACCCTGACATAAGGGGGACTCTGATGAGGTTTCTTATGTAAAGGGAACTCTGATGAAGAACCTGACCTGAGAGGAGACTCTAATGGGAACCCAGATGTAAGGGGGGACTCTAATAGGGACCTTGACGAAAGGGGGGGGGAACTATAATGGGAATCCTGACTTCAGGGGGACTCTAAAAGGGATTCTGATGTTAAGGAGAATCTGATGGGGACCCTGACGTAGAAGGGGACTTTAACAGGGACTCTGACATGAGGAGCACTCTAATGGAGACCCAGACATAAGGGGGGACTCTAATGGGGACCCTGATGTGGATTCTGATGTAAAGAGGACTCTAATGGGGGCCTTAACATAAGGTTGGATTGTAAAAGAGACCTTGAGTAAGAAGTGACTCAGATATAAGGGGAACTCTAATGATGTTTCTGATGTTAAGAGGATCCTGATGGGGTCCCTGACATGAGTAAAGACTCTAATGAGGACCTTGACGTAAGGGGGAACTATAAAGGGTACCTTTATTTAAGGGGGACTCTAATGGGGATTCCGATGTTAAGGGGACTCTAATGGGTACCCTAACATGAGGGGACTTAGATTGGGACTGTGACATAAGAAGGACTCTAATGGGGACCTTTACATAAGGAGGATTCTGATGGGTACCCTGATGTAAGAGTAACTCCGATGATGTTTCTGATGTAACGAGGATCCGGACGGGGTCCCAGGCCTAAGTAAAGACTCTAATGAGGAACTTGATGTATAGGGGGAACTATAATAGGTACCTTTATTTAAGGGGGACTCTAATAAGGGTTTCTGATGTTAAGAGGACTCTGACGGGGACCCTGACATGAGGGGACTTTGCTGGAGACCCTGACATAAGGAGGACTCTAATGGGGACCTTTACGTAAGGAGGATTCTGATGGATACCCTGGTGTAAGGGGGAACTTTGATGATGTTTCTGATGTAAAGACCACTCCAATGGGGAACGCTGGCATTAGGGGGACTCTAAAGGGTACCCTAAGGTAGACTCTGATATAGTGGGGGAGTCTAATGGTGCTTTTCTAGTGAAAAGAGGAGTCTGATAGGGACCCTGATGTGGATTCTGATGTAAAGAGGAACCTTGACATAAGGTTGGATTATAATGGGGACCCTAATTTAAGGGGTGACTCTAATGGGAACCTTGACAAAAGGGGGGACTTTCATGGGTACCCTGATGTAGTGGGGGAGTCTAATGGTGTTACTAATCTAAAGAGGAGTCTAATGGGGACCCTGATGTGGATTCTGATGTAAAGAGGAACCTTGACATAAGGTTGTATTATAATGGGGACCCCAATTTAGGGGGTGCCTCTAATGGGGACCTTGACAAAGGGGGGGGGGCTCTGATGGGTACCCTGATCTAGTGGGGGAGTCTAATGATGTTTTTAATCTAAAGAGGAATCTGATGGGTACCCTGATGTGGATCCTGATGTAAAGAGGAACCCTGACATAAGGTTGGATTATAATGGGGCCCCAATGTAAGGGGGGACTCTAATGGGGACCTTGACGAAAGGGGGGCTCTTATGGGTACCCTGATGTTGTGGGGGAGTCTAATGGTGTTACTAATCTAAAGAGGAATCTAATAGGGACCCTGATGTGGATTCTGATGTAAAGAGGAACCTTGACATAAGGTTGGATTATAATGGGGACCCCAATTTAGGATGTGACCCTAATGGGGTCCTTGACAAAAGAGGGGGACTCTCATGGGTACCCTGATGTAGTGGGGGAGTCTAATGGTGTTTCTAAACTAAAAAGGAATCTGATGGGTACCCTGATGTGGATTCTGATGTAAAGAGGAACCCTGACATAAGGTTGGATTATAATGGGGCCCCAATGTAAGGGGGGACTCTAATGGAGACCTTGACGAAAGGTGGGGGGGGGGCTCTTATGGGTACCCTGATCTAGTGGGGGAGTCTAATGGTGTTATTCATCTAAAGAGGAATCTAATGGGGACCCTGATGTGGATTCTGATGTAAAGAGGAGTTTGATGGGGTCCCTGATGTAAGGAAGGACTATAACGTGGACCATGATGTAAGAAGGTACCCTGATGTAAGGGGGACTTTGATGGTGAAAAAGAGACTATGATGTAAAGAGAACTCTAATAGGCACCCTGATGTAAGGGGGGGGGGGAGATATATGGGGGACTCTGATGTAAGGAAGGACCCTGATGGGATATTTGTAAAACATACAATGTGGCCCTCATAAAAGTTTGGAGACCCCCTGGTATAGATAATGATGTGCTCCAGGAAAGCTGTAGTTCCCCTTTGATGGAAGGTGAGACCTCCTAGTAACGGTGGTGCAATAATCCTATTCTGGGGGATATCTCCTGCCTGTCCAGACTGTGAATCCCCCATGAAATACCTTGTGACTCCGACTAAAGCCAATGGTTGTAATGTGAAGGCTTTCTATGGTCTCTGCTTTAACCACTCAACTTGCACCCAGACTCTGTTAAGGGGGGGGGGGAACCCTGATTAGGGTCCCCTCTGTTTAAAGAGGATTCTGATAGAGACCCTGCAGCAGGGCCGGGACAAGGGGTGGGCAGGAGGGACGGTTGCCCTGGGCGCAATGGTTTATTGCAGGGATGGGGGGCGCCTTGACCCTAACCCTAAGGGAAGGGGGGGGGGTGCAGTTTGGCATCCTTGCCCTTGGCGCTGGATGACCTTGTCCCGGCACTGCCCTGAAGTAAGGGGAGACAATAATGGGTACCCTGAAGTAAGGGGGACTCTGCTCTGATGGGGACCTAAATTGGCATCCTGGCATAAAGGGGACTCTGATGTAAAAAGGACTCAAATAGAAACCCTGGTGTAAGGGGGGGGACCTGATGTAAGAGGGGACTCTGGCATAAAGAAGACTCTGATAGGTGGGGACCATGATGTAAGAGGAGGGGAGGACTCAAGTAGGGACCCTGATTGTAAAGAGGACCCTGATATGGACCCTGATGTAAGGGGGACTCTGATGGGGACCTTGAAGTAAGAGGGACTCTGATGGGGACCCTGATTTAAGGACTCTACAGAGGTCCCTGATGTAAGGGGGCAGGGGACACTTAATGGAGACCCTGATATAAGGTGGAACTGTGATGGGGACCCTGACGTAAAGGAGGACTCTAATGGGAACCCTGATATAGGAAAGGACTCTAAAGGGGACTCTGATGTAAAGAGGACCCTGATGCCAGGGGAGAGGGGACTCTAATGGAGACCCTGATGTAAGGGGTAACTCCGATGGGGACCCTGAAGTAAGGGGGACTCTAAAGTAAGAAGGATTCTAATGGGGACTCTGATGTAAAGAGGACCCTGATGTAAGGGGGAGGGGACTCTAATGGAGACCCTGATGTAAGGGGGACTCTAATGGGGACCCTGATGTAGGTGGGATTTTACCCTGAAAAAAGGGAGGGCTCTGAAGTAGGGGGGGACTCTGATAGGGACCTGATGTAAGAAGGGACTCTAATGGGTATTCTGAAGTATGAGAGTCTGATGTAAAGGGGACCCTGATCTAATTAAGGACTCTACTGGGACCTTGATGAAGGGGAACTCTGATGTAAGGAAGGACATTAATTGGGATCTTGACATTAGGGAGACTCTGATGTAAAAAGGACTCAAATCGGGACCCTGATGTAAAGGGGGGGACCTGATGTAAGAGGAGACTCTGGTGTAAAGGAGACTCTGATGGGAGCCCTGATGTAAGGGGGGGACTCTGATATAAGGGGGTCTCTGATAGGGATCCTAATGTAAGCGGGGAGGGAACTCTGATGTAAGGGGGGATTCCAATGGGTACCTTGAAGTAAGGGGGACTGTGATGGGGACCCTGATGTCAGGGGAGATTCTAATGGGTACCCTGATGTAAGGGGGAGGGGGGGGGACTCTGATGGGGATTTTTATTGTCCAGTGAATATCTATATAATATACAGTGTGGCCCTCATAGGGAAGTCCGGGGCCCCTCCTTCACACAGACTGGGGGGAATCCTCCCCCGGGTGCCTTCTACAGATAACCCGCAGCCCTCTCCTTTCCTCATCACCTGATTGGCTCCTGTCTTTTTCTGCACAGAGCTTGAATTTACATTACAGACATCCCCTGCAAATTGTGTAGGATCCTATGTCTCTGTGATGATCTCACAAGCCACGCCCCCTGACAGTTAGAATCACGCCCCTAGGGTCACATTTAACCCCTTGATCACCCATAGTATTAACCCCTTCCCTGCCAGTGTCATTTTGACAGTAACAGTGCATATATATAGCACTGATTACTGCAGTAATGTCACTGGTCCCCCCAAAGGTGTCAAAAATGTCAGTCAAGGGTCCGATCTGTCCGAAGCAATGTCGCAGTCCCGCAAATAAAATCGCAGATCGCCGCCATTACTCGTTAAAAAAAAAAATAAATAAATAAAAATTACAAAAATCTTTCCCTTTGTTAGTAAACGCAATAACTTTTGCGCAAACCAATCAAAATACGCTTATTGCGATTTTTTTTTTTTTTTTTACCAAAAACATGTAGCAGAAAAAAAATTGGCCTAAAATGTTAAAAAAAATTAATTTTTACTTTTTTTGGGGAATTTCATATAAAAAAAATGTGAAAAATATTATTTTTTCTAAATTTTCGCTTTTTTTTGTTTATAGAGCAAAAAATAAAAATCGCACAGGTGATCAAATACCCCCAAAAGAAAGCTCTGTTTGTGGGGAAAAAAAGGACGTCCATTTCATTTGGGTGCAGCGTCGCACGACCGCGCAATTGTCCGTTAAAGCACACTGGGCCTTATACTAGAACCCCACCGACGTGTGGGGCCCCTTTGGTCATCAGGCTTGGGGAGGGGGAGGGGTCTGTGTGCAGATATATGAGGATCAGGTATATAGCAGTGTATATATATTCCTTATAGAGTCAGCATACACAACAATCACATTGTTTCCAGATTCGGGTAAGGAGGTGAAATGTTGCTCCTGGATAGAATTGTAATTACTTTATTCAGCCAGCAGGTGGAGCTTTAGGCTCTTTTTTTTTCACATTTACAGAGCTGAAGCTCAGATTACACGCACAGCTGAATGGATTTTTTTGTTATTTATTGTCCAAAGATAACCAAAACCTCACAATGACTTCGCTTAGGAAAGATAAAATTAGAGTTAATGGAGGGGGGCGGGGGGTGTTCCTTTATGTCCAGAGGCGGAGCAGCCAATAAATATGGCGGTGAGGGGGGGCGGGGCAGTCTTTGGGGTTCTGGTCACTTCAGCAGCTTGAACCTCTTGAGGTAGGGGTGGACCTCGTCCTTGCGGTACGGCCTCAGGGCGATGCAGGTGGGGATGTTCTCCGGCTGCTCCATCCATACTTTGTGATCGATGTTCGCCTGCTTCAACGTCTCGGCCAATCCGCTGAGAGTCACCTCGTCCGGGACCTGAAACAACAACCACCCCCATTATATCTCACCTCCGTACTCATCTCCTGCAATGCACAGCTCTGCCGCCTCCTCTCCTCTACTGAAATTACTTCCACCGCACACTGTGAGCTTCTCATAATGTGCATTAGAAGCTGCAGCAAGTCAGATAGAGCCCCGCCCCATTTCCTGGCTGGAAGACATCCATGGTCATTTAGCTCTTTCCTCCCCATCCCGACTGTCCCGCCCTTTATATTCATTGGCTTTCAGTTCTGTCAATCATAGAGGCTCATCACATGTGGGCGTTACCTAGAGTGGTCTGTATGCAAAAGGAACTCCCACTTCTCCAGACTGCTACCCACCCATCAACGTGTTTTTATATTTGCATAACTCCTCCCACTGCTCACATCAGGGCTATGAGCTTAGAGAGCAGTCTGAGGGGGCTGGCCCCTCCCACCAGTCATGATCTATCTGTATTTTTATCAATGTCAGTAAATATAGTGATCACTGTCAGTGGGTGTGTTGATCACTGTCAATAAAAATAGTAATCACTGTCAGTAAATATAGAAATAATCAGTGAATATAGTGATCACTGTCAGGAAAAAAAGTAATCACTGTCAGTAAATATAGTGATTACCTTCAGTGGGTGTATTAAT
The DNA here is from genome assembly GCF_965119305.1 of Pelophylax lessonae. NCBI lineage: Eukaryota > Metazoa > Chordata > Amphibia > Anura > Ranidae > Pelophylax > Pelophylax lessonae. The sequence goes on along the minus strand of NC_138770.1, from coordinate 56,636,862 downwards.
CACTGTCATTAAATATAGTAATCATCAGTAAATATGTGATCACTGTCAGTAAATATAGTGATCACTGTCAGTAAATATAGTGATCACTGTCAGTAAATATAGTGATCACTGTCAGTAAATATAGTGATTGCTGTCAGTAAATATAGTGATTACTGTCAGTAAATATAGTGATTACTGTCAGTAAATATAGTGATCACTGTCAGTAAATATAGTGATTACCTTCAGTGGGTGTATTAATCACTGTCATTAAATATAGTAATCATCAGTAAATATGTGATCACTGTCAGTAAATATAGTGATCACTGTCAGTAAATATAGTGATCACTGTCAGTAAATATAGTGATCACTGTCAGTAAATATAGTGATTGCTGTCAGTAAATATAGTGATTACTGTCAGTAAATATAGTGATTACTGTCAGTAAATATAGTGATCACTGTCAGTAAATATAGTGATTGCTGTCAGTAAATATAGTGATCACTGTCAGTAAATATAGTGATTACTGTCAGTAAATATAGTGATCACTGTCAGTAAATATAGTGATTACTGTCAGTAAATATAGTGATTGCTGTCAGTAAATATAGTGATTACTGTCAGTAAATATAGTGATTACTGTCAGTAAATATAGTGATCACTGTCAGTAAATATAGTGATTGCTGTCAGTAAATATAGTGATCACTGTCAGTAAATATAGTGATTACTGTCAGTAAATATAGTGATCACTGTCAGTAAATATAGTGATTACTGTCAGTAAATATAGTGATTGCTGTCAGTAAATATAGTGATTGCTGTCAGTAAATATAGTGATCACTGTCAGTGGGTGTGCTGATCACTGTCAATAAATATAGTAATCATTAGTAAATGTGGTGATCGTTGTCAATAAATATAGAAAACGCTGTCAGTAAATATAGTGATCACTGTCAGTAAAAAAAAGTGATTGCAGTCAGTAAAAATAGTAATCAGTGTCAGTAAATATGGTGATCACAGTCAGTGGGCAGGTTGATCACTGTCAGTGGGCGGGGTGATCACTATCAGTGGGCGGGGTGATCACTGTCAGTGGGCGGGGTGATCACAGTCAGTGGGCGTGGTAATCACTGTCAGTGGGCGGGGTGATCACTGTCAGTGGGCGGGGTGATCACTGTCAGTGGGCGGGGTGATCACAGTCAGTGGGCGGGGTGATCACTGTCAGTGGGCGGGGTGATCACTGTCAGTGGGCGGGGTGATCACAGTCAGTGGGCAGGTTGATCACTGTCAGTGGGCGTGGTAATCACTGTCAGTGGGCGTGGTGATCACTGTCAGTGGGCGGGGTGATCACTGTCAGTGGGCAGGGTGATCACTGTCAGTGGCCGGGGTGATCACTGTCAGTGGGCGGGGTGATCACTATCAGTGGGTGTGGTGATCACTGTCAGTGGGCGGGGTGATCACTGTCAGTGGGTGTGGTGATCAATGTCAGTGGGCGGGGTGATCAGTCAGTGGGTGTGGTGATCAGTCAGTGGGCGGGGTGATCAGTCAGTGGGTGTGGTGTTCAGCCAGTGGGCGGGGTGATCAGTCAGCGGGCGGGGTGATCAGTCAGCGGGCGTGGTGATCACAGTCAGTGGGTGTGGTGATCAATGTCAGTGGGCGGGGTGATCAGTCAGTGGGTGTGGTGATCAGTCAGTGGGCGGGGTGATCAGTCAGTGGGCGGGGTGATCAGTCAGTGGGTGTGGTGTTCAGCCAGTGGGCGGGGTGATCAGTCAGCGGGCGGGGTGATCAGTCAGCGGGCGTGGTGATCACAGTCAGTGGGTGTGGTGATCACTATCAGTGGGCGGGGTGATCACAGTCAGTGGGCGGGGTGATCACTGTCAGTGGGTGTGGTGATCAGTCAGTGGGCGGGGTGATCACGGTCAGCCTCTCACCTCCAGCACCACCTTGTGCATGGTGTCCAGCTCCTGTAGGTACTCCCGGGTCTGGGGGTGATCATAGTGCAGGTGAATGGCGGCGGTAGCGGCATGGCAGGCCTGAGCCACCAGCGCCCCCAGAGGCCACCCGAGTCCGGCCTGCAGATCCTTCCGGAGCACCACATACTGCACCAACCCCGCCATCCCCGGCTTCTCACTGCCACTGTCCGTTCTGTCTGTGCTAATAAAGCTTATTCATACAACACACGTGGCTTCGCCTCTCAATATTCCCATTGCTTCTATTGGGTGCCGCGTCCTGTCTGACAACCAATCACAGCCCACGCCACATAAACCTTCATGACAGATTCACACGGACTCAGACGTATTATAGAGATGAACACTAGAGAACGGAGAGTCTCTTCTCAATCGTGTCTCCACCCAGAGCCTGCGTACAGCGGAGAACGCCATAAACACAGTCTCACACAAAATGGCCGCGGGATTAATGTGAATGGAGCCGAGTTGGGGACAGGAGCGCTGCCTTTAGGAAGGAGTGTCACCCATTGTGTGTTGGCATTGGACGTTCATTGGCGGCAAATTTCAATCCAGGTGAGGAAGCACAAGTCTGTCTTGGCTCCTGCTTGCTGAGGAGTTACACCCCCTCCCCTCATTGGTCTGTCATAGCAGCCAGTGCTGGGGCCTTTATATTAGGGCCCCCACACTAATAATACAGTAGGGGGTTCTGTATGCCTTGTACCGGGTCCGATATATGGGGGAGGGGGGACCTTTATACTTTATTTATGGTCTGCTATAAAAATAAATTCCTTTTATTGTTCACTTTTTAGTTCTGTGTGAACGATGACTCCTGAATGTAGCTGTATATACCATATCCGGCCAGCAGGTGGAGCTCTACACTCCTATCTACATGTGCAGTGCCAAAGCTCAGATTACACGCACAGCTGAATGAATTATAGGAGCAGCTCACCGCAAAATCAGCATCAGGGGGTTCACCTGATATTAGTGACACCACAGCGAGTGAAGGATGATTTCCATAGAGTAGTCACAGATAGCAATAAATGGAGATTCTGACCCCAATCCCTCCAACTCCATAGAACACTGAATTCTCAGTTCTGCTCTTTGTAGATTATTGTGATTCCTGAGCCCTTCTCCTGTCTTCCAGGCAACCCCCGCTGTATACAAACCTCTGGGGGTGTCATAGGACAGAAGGGAGTCATGGAGGAAGTCCAGGATCTCTTCCGGGACGGTAAGTCTGTATTATCTGCGCTCTACACGGCTGCTCTCCCCGCCGCCGCCTGCGCTCTACACGGCTGCCCTCCCCGCCACCGCCTGCGCTCTACACGGCTGCCCTCCCCGCCGCCGCCTGCGCTCTACACGGCTGCCCTCCCCCCCGCCGCCTGCGCTCTACACGGCTGCTCCACCCATCCCCCCCGCCGCCTGCGCTCTACACAGCTGCTCCTCCCCCCCGCCGCCTGCGCTCTACACGGCTGCTCCTCCCCCGCCGCCTGCGCTCTACACGGCTGCTCCTCCCCCGCCGCCTGCGCTCTACACGGCTGCCCTCCCCCGCCGCCTGCGCTCTACACAGCTGCTTCACCCATCCCCCCCCCCCGCCGCCTGCGCTCTACATGGCTGCTCCTCCCCCCCGCCGCCTGCGCTCTACACGGCTGCTCCTCCCCCGCCGCCTGCGCTCTACACGGCTGCTCCTCCCCCGCCGCCTGCGCTTTACACGGCTGCCCTCCCCCGCCGCCTGCGCTCTACACAGCTGCTCCACCCATCCCGCCGCCTGCGCTCTACATGGCTGCTCCTCCCCCGCCGCCTGCGCTCTACACGGCTGCCCTCCCCCGCCGCCTGCGCTCTACGCGGTTGCTCCCCTCCGCTGCCTGCACTCTACGCAGCTGCTTCACCCTCCCCCCCCCCCGCCTGCGCTCTACGCGGCTGCTTCACCCCCCCCCCCCCCCCCGCCTGCGCTCTACGCGGCTGCTCCTCCCCCCCCCCCCAGCCTGCGCTCTACACGTACTGCAGGTCGGGTCAGGAGGAAGAGGTGTACTGCAGGTCGGGTCAGGAGGAAGAGGCGTACTGCAGGTCGGGTCAGGAGGAAGAGGCGTACTGCAGGTCGGGACAGGGGGAAGAGGTGTACTGCAGGTCGGGACAGGGGGAAGAGGTGTACTGCAAGTCGGGACAGGGGGAAGAGGTGTACTGCAGGTCAGGAGGAAGAGGTGTACTGCAGGTCAGGTCAGGAGGAAGAGGTGTACTGCAGGTCAGGTCAGGAGGAAGAGGTGTACTGCAGGTCGGGTCAGGAGGAAGAGGTGTACTGCAGGTCGGGTCAGAAGGAAGAGGTGTACTGCAGGTCGGGTCAGGAGGAAGAGGTGTACTGCAGGTCAGGAGGAAGAGGTGTACTGCAGGTCGGGTCAGGAGGAAGAGGTGTACTGCAGGTCAGGAGGAAGAGGTGTACTGCAGGTCAGGAGGAAGAGGTGTACTGCAGGTCAGGTCAGAAGGAAGAGGTGTACTGCAGGTCGGGTCAGGAGGAAGAGGCGTACTGCAGGTCAGGTCAGGAGGAAGAGGTGTACTGCAGGTCAGGTCAGAAGGAAGAGGTGTACTGCAGGTCGGGTCAGGAGGAAGAGGTGTACTGCAGGTCGGGTCAGGAGGAAGAGGTGTACTGCAGGTCGGGTCAGGAGGAAGAGGTGTACTGCAGGTCGGGTCAGGAGGAAGAGGTGTACTGCAGGTCAGGTCAGGAGGAAGAGGTGTACTGCAGGTCGGGTCAGGAGGAAGAGGCGTACTGTAGGTCAGGTCAGGAGGAAGAGGTGTACTGCAGGTCGGGTCAGGAGGAAGAGGCGTACTGCAGGTCGGGTCAGGAGGAAGAGGCGTACTGTAGGTCGGGTCAGGAGGAAGAGGTGTACTGCAGGTCGGGTCAGGAGGAAGAGGTGTACTGCAGGTCGGGTCAGGAGGAAGAGGTGTACTGCAGGTCGGGTCAGGAGGAAGAGGTGTACTGCAGGTCAGGTCAGGAGGAAGAGGTGTACTGCAGGTCAGGTCAGGAGGAAAAGGTGTACTGCAGGTCGGGTCAGGAGGAAGAGGCGTACTGCAGGTCGGGTCAGGAGGAAGAGGCGTACTGTAGGTCAGGTCAGGAGGAAGAGGTGTACTGCAGGTCGGGACAGGGGGAAGAGGTGTACTGCAAGTCGGGACAGGGGGAAGAGGTGTACTGCAGGTCAGGAGGAAGAGGTGTACTGCAGGTCAGGTCAGGAGGAAGAGGTGTACTGCAGGTCGGGTCAGGAGGAAGAGGTGTACTGCAGGTCGGGTCAGAAGGAAGAGGTGTACTGCAGGTCGGGTCAGGAGGAAGAGGTGTACTGCAGGTCGGGTCAGAAGGAAGAGGTGTACTGCAGGTCGGGTCAGGAGGAAGAGGTGTACTGCAGGTCAGGAGGAAGAGGTGTACTGCAGGTCGGGTCAGGAGGAAGAGGTGTACTGCAGGTCAGGAGGAAGAGGTGTACTGCAGGTCAGGAGGAAGAGGTGTACTGCAGGTCAGGTCAGAAGGAAGAGGTGTACTGCAGGTCGGGTCAGGAGGAAGAGGCGTACTGCAGGTCAGGTCAGGAGGAAGAGGTGTACTGCAGGTCAGGTCAGAAGGAAGAGGTGTACTGCAGGTCGGGTCAGGAGGAAGAGGTGTACTGCAGGTCAGGTCAGGAGGAAGAGGTGTACTGCAGGTCGGGTCAGGAGGAAGAGGTGTACTGCAGGTCAGGTCAGGAGGAAGAGGTGTACTGCAGGTCGGGTCAGGAGGAAGAGGTGTACTTTAGGTCAGGTCAGGAGGAAGAGGCGTACTGCAGGTCGGGTCAGGAGGAAGAGGCGTACTGCAGGTTGGGTCAGGAGGAAGAGGCGTACTGCAGGTCGGGTCAGGAGGTAGAGGTGTACTGCAGGTCGGGTCAGGAGGTAGAGGTGTACTGCAGGTCAGGTCAGGAGGAAGAGGTGTACTGCAGGTCAGGAGGGGGTCAAATTGAGATCAAATCTGTCTTCCGAGTTAGCTCAAACTGACCATAATTAACAGAGATCAGGAGGAGGACTACTGTAGGTTTACAGGGGGGAACTGCAGGTCAGGAGAGGGTCTAGTGCAGGTCAGGAAGAAGTCTACTGTAGGTCTAGAAAAGGTCTACTGCAGGCCAGGAGTATTTTAGGATGAGGTTTACTGTAGGCCTAGAGGGTGTCTAGTGCAAGTTAGGACAAGGTCTACTGTAGGTCAGGAGAAAGAGGTGTACTGCAGGTCAGGAGGGGGGGGGGGGGGGGTCTAGTGCAGGTCGGGAGGGGGTCTAGTGCAGGTCGGGAGGGGGGTCAACTTCAGATCAAATCTATCTATCTTCTGAGTTGGCTCAAACTGACCCAATTACCCCAAGTCCACAGCCTGTCCACAAAAGCCCTTGTTGTGTCTCCTGGAAACATTCATCTTGATTCTGCTCTGTATTGTGTGGGGGGAAGGTGTGATGTCCCACCTGGACCAGTTGGAGGCCCTGTCCCAGAACCTGGCTCAGAAACAAGATGAAAGGAGGCAGCAGGAGACAGACCTGAAGGAGAAGAGAGAGCTGATGGTGAGACTGCAGAAGGAGCGGGAGAAACTCCGGAGCCAGATCCAGCTGCAGAGGGAGACGGTGAGAGGCTTTGTGTTACTCCCATTAATGTTCCCTCTGTATGTTACGTTGTGGAACCCGGGATGAGAACACAGATTAAATTGTATCTTCTTCTGAGTTGGCTCAAACCATAGAACCCATAGATCGCCTCATATCAAGAACGGAAATCTCTCAACGGAGAAGTTCTGATTTTTACCTCCTTGTATAAATAAATGTTTTTGATATGATGAGGATTTCTCTATTTTTATATGACTTTCCACTAATAGGGAGACATGTGTCCCTTCTCAGATCCAAGCCTTATCCGCAAGAAAAGGGGGGAGCGAGCCTCAAGTACAGAGCACCCTGCAAGATCTGAGGCTGGAGGAGATGAAGAACATCATGGAGGCACTCTGGTACACAGGTACAGACCCCCTACCTTTACTGAATGTACATTATGGAGGCACTCTGGTTCACAGGTACAGACTCTCCCCCTTTACTGAATGTACATTATGGAGGCACTCTGGTTCACAGGTACAGCCTCTCCCCCTTTACTGAATGAAGACATTATGGAGGCACTCTGGTACACAGGTACAGACCCCCTACCTTTACTGAATGTAGACATTATGGAGGCACTCTGGTCCACAGGTACAGACTCTCCCCCTTTACTGAATGTATACATTATGGAGGCACTCTGGTTCACAGGTACAGACCCCCTACCTTTACTGAATGTAGACATTATGGAGGCACTCTGGTCCACAGGTACAGACTCTCCCCCTTTACTGAATGTAGACATTATGGAGGCACTCTGGTACACAGGTACAGACTCTCCCCCTTTACTGAATGTAGACATTATGGAGGCACTCTGGTTCACAGGTACAGCCTCTCCCCCTTTACTGAATGTATACATTATGGAGGCACTCTGGTTCACAGGTACAGACTCTCCCCCTTTACTGAATGTAGACATTATGGAGGCACTCTGGTTCACAGGTACAGACTCTCCCCCTTTACTGAATGTAGACATTATGGAGGCACTCTGGTTCACAGGTACAGCCTCTCCCCCTTTACTGAATGTATACATTATGGAGGCACTCTGGTTCACAGGTACAGACTCTCCCCCTTTACTGAATGTAGACATTATGGAGGCACTCTGGTCCATAGGTACAGGCTCCCCCCCCCCCCTCCCCTTTACTGAATGTAGATATTATGGAGGCACTCTGGTTCACAGGTACAGACTCTCCCCCCTTTACTGAATGTAGACATTATGGAGGCACTCTGGTTCACAGGTACAGACTCTCCCCCCTTTACTGAATGTACGTTATGGAGGCACTCTGGTTCACAGGTACAGACTCTCCCCCTTTACTGAATGTAGACATTATGGAGGCACTCTGGTTCACAGGTACAGACTCTCCCCCTTTACTGAATGTAGACATTATGGAGGCACTCTGGTTCACAGGTACAGACTCTCCCCCTTTACTGAATGAAGACATTATGGAGGCACTCTGGTCCACAGGTACAGACTCTTCCCCCTTTACTGAATGTAGACATTATGGAGGCACTCTGGTCCACAGGTACAGACTCTCCCCCTTTACTGAATGTAGACATTATGGAGGCACTCTGGTTCACAGGTACAGACCCCTTACCTTTACTGAATGTAGACATTATGGAGGCACTCTGGTCCATAGGTACAGGCCCCCCCCCCTTTACTGAATGTAGACATTATGGAGGCACTCTGGTTCACAGGTACAGACTCTCCCCCTTTACTGAATGTAGACATTATGGAGGCACTCTGGTTCACAGGTACAGACTCTCCCCCTTTACTGAATGTAGACATTATGGAGGCACTCTGGTTCACAGGTACAGGCTCCCCCCCTTTACTGAATGTAGACATTATGGAGGCACTCTGGTTCACAGGTACAGACTCTCCCCCTTTACTGAATGTAGACATTATGGAGGCACTCTGGTTCACAGGTACAGGCTCCCCCCCTTTACTGAATGTAGACATTATGGAGGCACTCTGGTCCATAGGTACAGGCCCCCCCCCCCTTTACTGAATGTAGACATTATGGAGGCACTCTGGTTCACAGGTACAGACTCCCCTCCTTTACTGAATGTAGACGTTATGGAGGTACTCTGGTTCACAGGTACAGACTCTCCCCCTTTACTGAATGTAGACGTTATGGAGGTACTCTGGTTCACAGGTACAGACTCTCCCCCTTTACTGAATGTAGACGTTATGGAGGTACTCTGGTTCACAGGTACAGACTCTCCCCCTTTACTGAATGAAGACATCATGGAAGCACTCTGGTTCACAGGTACAGACCCCCCCCCCCTTTACTGAATGTAGACATCATGGAGGTACTCTGGTTCACAGGTACAGACTCTCCCCCCTTTACTGAATGTAGACATTATGGAGGCACTCTGGTCCACAGGTACAGACTCTCCCCCTTTACTGAATGTAGACATTATGGAGGCACTCTGGTTCACAGGTACAGACTCTCCCCCTTTACTGAATGTAGACATTATGGAGGCACTCTGGTTCACAGGTACAGACTCTCCCCCCTTTACTGAATGTACATTATGGAGGCACTCTGGTTCACAGGTACAGACTCTCCCCCCTTTACTGAATGTACATTATGGAGGCACTCTGGTACACAAGTACAGACTCTCCCCCTTTACTGAATGTAGACATTATGGAGGCACTCTGGTTCACAAGTACAGACTCTCCCCCTTTACTGAATGTGGACATTATGGAGGCACTCTGGTTCACAGGTACAGACCCCCCCCCCCCTTTACTGAATGTAGACATTTTGGAAGCACTCTGGTTCACAGGTACAGCCCTTATCAGTTTACTGACTGTAAACACCATGGAGGCACTCTGCTATACAGGTACAGCACATCTGCTGTTACTGTATGTAAGCATAATGGAAAAGCCCCTCCCATTTTACTGAAAGTAAATATGGAGGAGCACCAACCGATAGGCTTGGTTTTCTATTAGAACTATTTGTTGCATATGAGCATTAGGACCCTAACAATAACCGGGCATAAATCCATCATTTCACTAACTTCAAATACGTTTTTTTGCCTCTTTTATTTTGGTCACATGATGTAGCCCATGTACCTCCGCACCTCACTGTCTGATGGTGTAGATTAGTTTAAGCATGTGATATAGCTTGGGAGCTGAAAGGACACATTCCCGGTATCCTTTTAGACATGCATGCTCCTCCCTGCTGGCCACTGAGGGGTTCACACTGTAGCTGTGCAATCTGCTGATCGGTTGCTTGATTACACTCTATCAGATTTGCTTTTCGGAACAGATTGCACAGCAACAAAAAAAAACATGCACATCTAAAGGGATGCTGTGAAGTGTTCTTTCATAGGGCTCAGACCAGAGCATGCTGGAGTGAGGGCAGCAACTTTAAAGTTCGAGGATCCACCGGAATAGTGTTGCCGTTCTAAATAAGGACAAGGAGATCGGACCAGCCAGGTATTTGCGATCTAAGGATATAGTGATAAACACTGAGCACGCAGGAAGGGCGATTTTATTGAATTTTATTTCTCCCATCAGGGATAAGCGGGAAGCTAAAGGATGGCACGGCATGTTTCTGCATCTCCACGGCCTTTGAGGGCACGTACCTGGACTCTTACTACATCCAGGTGAATAATCTACGGAACCCCCAGATTTCCCGTCACTCGGTCCCCGCCTTCATCCCGCTGAGCGACCTCGCCAAGGAGCACCTGCCAGCTGACCTGAAGAAGCTCCTCCATGTTCTGTATGAGCGGCTGAATGGCTATGCGGGGAGGAAGTTCCAGGCCGATCAGATGGAGGTAATAAATACGATGAGCGCTGACGGGTGCAGATATCAGCTGATTGTCTTCCCCGTGATTGGTCGGTATTATTCTCATGTGATATTTGTCTTTGTACAGAAAAAGTCCCCTGCGTATGTGGCGGGGTCGCTGCAGAGGAATTCCCTGTACACCGTTCTGTCCTTTACTTACAATGTAATGGTAGAGGGTCAGACTAGCCGCTTCACCGCCAAATTACTCTACGGAGACCTCACTGACAACCTTCCCACGGAGGTGACCGTCACATGTTCAGGTAACTGCACTCTGATTGGTCCCTGGGTTTCCCATTGTGCAGGACTTTGTAGAGAACCGGTGGTTGGATTAAACCTGGATGGTAGGGCATGGTATGGAGCCTGGAGCTCCTTCAAGTCCTTACCCAGGACTGTGGACTCTCCATCGCCCCCATGTGGGTGAGCGCTGCGTGGCAGGAGACGGGAGAGGAAATAACTAACGAATGTCCTATTTGTAAATGGCCAATGAAGAATTTTTATTTTTGGCTGTTGCCACACAAGACAAACGGGTAACAAACGGGCAATGTATGACCAAAAATTCCTCCACATTCCCCACCCCCAGCAAAAATACATCCCTTTACCCCGTCCTAGCCCCAGCTCCCAGCAAAAATACATCCCCCCCCCTACCCCGTCCTGGCCCCAGCTCCCAGCAAAAAATACATCCCCTTACCCCGTCCTGGCCCCCGCTCCCAGCAAAAATACATCCCCTTACCCCGTCCTGGCCCCCGCTCCCAGCAAAAATACATCCCCTTACCCCGTCCTGGCCCCCGCTCCCAGCAAAAATACATCCCCCCCCCTACCCCGTCCTGGCCCCAGCTCCCAGCAAAAAATACATCCCCTTACCCCGTCCTGGCCCCCGCTCCCAGCAAAAATACATCCCCTTACCCCGTCCTGGCCCCCGCTCCCAGCAAAAATACATCTCCTTACCCCGTCCTGGCCCCCGCTCCAAGCAAAAATACATCCCCTTACCCCGTCCTGGCCCCCGCTCCCAGCAAAAATACATCCCCTTACCCCGTCCTGGCCCCCGCTCCCAGCCAAAATACATCCCCTTACCCCGTCCTGGCCCCCGCTCCCAGCAAAAAATACTTCTCCTTACCCCGTCCTGGCCCCCGCTCCCAGCAAAAAATACTTCTCCTTACCCCGTCCTGGCCCCCGCTCCCAGCAAAAATACATCCCCCCCCTTACCCCGTCCTGGCCCCCGCTCCCAGCAAAAATACATCCCCCTTACCCCGTCCTGGCCCCCGCTCCCAGCAAAAATACATCCCCCTTACCCCATCCTGGCCCCTGCTCCCAGCAAAAATACATCCCCCCCTTACCCCGTCCTGGCCCCCGCTCCCAGCAAAAATACTTCTCCTTACCACGTTCCTGGCCCCCGCCCCCCCACCCCCGGAAAAAATACATCCCCTTACCCCATCCTACACCCTCGCCCCCCCCAACAAAAATCCTTTCCTCACTCCCAGAAAAAATGCTGCTTCTTACCCAATCCTACCCCCCACCCCAAGCAAAAATCCTTTCCTCATTCCCCACTCTCAGAAAAAATACATCTCCTTACCCTCGCCCCAAGCAAAAATCCTTCCCTTATTCCACACTCCTAGATAAAATACATTCGCTCTCTCTCCCCCCCCCCCCCCCCCCAGCAAAAATCCTTCCCCACTCCCAGAAAAAATACATCCCCCCCCCCCCCTAGCAAAAATCCTTAATTCCTTCCCCACTTCCAGCAAAAATACATCTCCTTTACTCTCACCCCCAGCAAAATCCTTCCCTTACTCCTCACTCCTAGATTAAAAAAAAAAAAACCCCTGCAAAAATCCTTGCTTCCTTCCCGACTCCCATAAAATATACATCCCCTTAACCCATCCTACCCATCACCCCCAGAAAAAACCCTTCCCTTATTCCCCACCTCCAGCAAAAATACATCTCCTTACCCTCGCCCCCAGCAAAAACCCTTCCCGTATTTCCTACTCCTAGATAAAATACCCCCTAGCAAAAATCCTTACTTCCTTCCCCACTCCCAGAAAAAGTACATCCCCTTACTCCATCCTACCCATCACCCCCAGCAAAAATCCTTCCCTTATTCCACACTCCTAAAAAAAAAAAAAAAACATCCCGCTTACCCCATTCTACCCCCAGCAAAAATCCTTCCCTTATTCCCCGTTCCCAGAAAAAATACATCCCCCACTTACCCCATTCTAGCCCTCAGCAATAGTCCTTCTCTTATTCCCCACCCCCAGCAAAAATATATCCCCCCTTACCCCATCCTACCTCCCTTCCCCTCTCCAATGAAAATCCTCCCCTCATTCCCCAGCAAAAATACATCCCAATGACCTCCTCCCAGCAGCATGCAGTGTTTGAAGCTTGAACCTTAACAGCCAATCATCAAGTCCCGAAGACTGTCCTGTGGGGGAGATGATGCCTGTCACACTGTGTAAGCTCGGTGTTGGGTGGGTGGATTAGTAAGAGATTCATTCAGGGAAAAAATGTTTCTTGTTGCACCAACATAGAACAAGTATGAGGGTGAGAGGAGTCTGACTTCACTGGATGCATGCTTGTTCTGGGCAGGGATAAGAATCACAGCCTGGAGCATGCAACAAGTCGGCAATCGCCTTTCTCATATATATATATATCTCTATCTCATGGCAGGTCGACTTTATACTCTCATATTAGCTGAAAACCAAATGCTCAGAACTAACACCGTGGTGCCATCCTGCTGCCCTTTGGCATTATTTGTGTGACCCTCGGGTACTAATTTGTGTTTCCTTACTGCCCTGGCAACGATTTTTTATAGTCTCATGTAATAGGTCTTCAGTCTATGACTGTCTCCTAAAGCATGTCCTAGGTCTCCAACAACACCTGTATCATGTCTGCAGTCTCTGACCATCTTCTGTATCGTGTCTGCAGTCTCTGACCATCTCCTGTACCATGTCTGCAGTCTCTGACCATCTCCTGTATCATGTCTGCAGTCTCTGACCATCTTCTCTATCGTGTCTGCAGTCTCTGACCATCTTCTGTATCATGTCTGTAGTCTCTGACCATCTTCTGTATCATGTCTGTAGTCTCTGACCATCTTCTCTATCATGTCTGCAGTCTCTGACCATCTCCTGTATCATGTCTGTAGTCTCTGACCATCTTCTGTATCATGTCTGTAGTCTCTGACCATCTTCTGTATCATGTCTGTAGTCTCTGACCATCTCCTGTATCATGTCTGTAGTCTCTGACCATCTTCTGTATCATGTCTGTAGTCTCTGATCCTCTCCTGTATCATGTCTGTAGTCTCTGACCATCTCCTGTATCATGTCTGCAGTCTCTGACCATTTCCTGTATCATGTCTGCAGTCTCTGACCATCTTCTGTATCATGTCTGCAGTCTCTGACCATTTCCTGTACCATGTCTGCAGTCTCTGACCATCTCCTGTCTGCAGTCTCTGACCATCTCCTGTATCATGTCTGCAGTCTCTGACCATCTCCTGTATCATGTCTGCAGTCTCTGACCATCTTCTCTATCGTGTCTGCAGTCTCTGACCATCTTCTGTATCATGTCTGTAGTCTCTGACCATCTTCTGTATCATGTCTGTAGTCTCTGACCATCTTCTCTATCATGTCTGCAGTCTCTGACCATCTCCTGTATCATGTCTGTAGTCTCTGACCATCTTCTGTATCATGTCTGTAGTCTCTGACCATCTTCTGTATCATGTCTGTAGTCTCTGACCATCTCCTGTATCATGTCTGTAGTCTCTGACCATCTTCTGTATCATGTCTGTAGTCTCTGATCCTCTCCTGTATCATGTCTGTAGTCTCTGACCATCTCCTGTATCATGTCTGCAGTCTCTGACCATTTCCTGTATCATGTCTGCAGTCTCTGACCATCTTCTGTATCATGTCTGCAGTCTCTGACCATTTCCTGTACCATGTCTGCAGTCTCTGACCATCTCCTGTCTGCAGTCTCTGACCATCTCCTGTACCATGTCTGCAGTCTCTGACCATCTTCTGTATCATGTCTGCAGTCTCTGACCATCTTCTGTATCATGTCTGCAGTCTCTGACCATCTCCTGCACCATGTCTGCAGTCCCTGACCATCTTCTGTATCATGTCTGCAGTCTCTGACCATCTTCTGTATCATGTCTGCAGTCTCTGACCATCTCCTGCACCATGTCTGCAGTCTCTGACCATCTTCTGTATCATGTCTGCAGTCTCTGACCATCTTCTGTATCATGTCTGCAGTCTCTGACCATCTTCTGTATCATGTCTGCAGTCTCTGACCATCTCCTGCACCATGTCTGCAGTCTCTGACCATCTTCTGTATCATGTCTGCAGTCTCTGACCATCTTCTGTATCATGTCTGCAGTCTCTGACCATCTTCTGTATCATGTCTGCAGTCTCTGACCATCTCCTGCACCATGTCTGCAGTCCCTGACCATCTCCTGTATCATGTCTGTAGTCTCTGACCATCTCCTGTACCATGTCTGCAGTCTCTGACCGTCTCCTGTATCATGTCTGCAGTCTCTGACCATCTTCTGTATCATGTCTGAAGTCTCTGACCATCTCCTGTACCATGTCTGCAGTCTCTGACCATTTCCTGTACCATGTCTGCAGTCTCTGACCATCTCCTGTCTGCAGTCTCTGACCATCTCCTGTACCATGTCTGCAGTCTCTGACCATCTCCTATACCATGTCTGCAGTCTCTGACCATCTCCTGTACCATATCTGCAGTCTCTGACCATCTCCTGTACCGTGTCTGCAGTCTCTGACCATCTCCTGTACCGTGTCTGCAGTCTCTGACCATCTCCTGTACCGTGTCTGCAGTCTCTGACCATCTCCTGTACCGTGTCTGCAGTCTCTGACCATCTCCTATACCATGTCTGCAGTCTCTGACCATCTCCTGTATCATGTCTGCAGTCTCTGACCATTTCCTGTATCATGTCTGCAGTCTCTGACCATCTCCTGTATCATGTCTGCAGTCTCTGACCATCTCCTGTATCATGTCTGCAGTCTATTACTATATCCTGGTTTTTCTCCTACACTGAATATTCTCTCAAGTTTATGTACAGCCCCTTGGTGTTGGGGGGGACACTTGAAGCCCCCACATATCAAGAAAGTTGACCCCCACTGGGGTAATGCCGGCACTTTTCACCAGATCCCACAACTCTGCTTGTATATTTATATTGTTTCCCTCTCAGTGAGGTTATTGAAGTTTCTGTCTCTAATATTTCAGATGCCGAGGCCTTGGCTCAGGAGATGATCTCATCCCACGTGTCCCTGTTCTCCGGCACAGCCCTGCACAGAGCCCTGGACTCCCTGGCTACATAGAGACGCTACGCTACCCCAGCATAGTCAGGACTGCCGCGGTACCGATCTGAGGGACTTTATGAAGTGTTTATTGTCCTCCTCCTCTACAGGGACTTGCTTTTAATACAGTCATAACTCTGTGACACTTCATGTAATGAGGGCTGACAGAAGAGTGTCAGCAGGCGCCCTCTTGTGGCTGAAATATAGATGGCGGATTTTTCACTCAATAGCGTAGAACACACATGGGGGTTGATGTACTTAAAACTGGAGAGTGCAAAATCTGGTGCATAGACAACAATCAGCTTCAGATTTTATGCCAGAGCTGAATTGAACAAGCTGAAGTTAGAAGCTGATTGGCTACCATGCGAAGCTGCACCAGATTCTGAGTGCTCCAGTTTTAATAAATCTATCCCCCCATTGTATGAAGCGAACAAATAATAAATTATGCAGTTGTACACGTTTCTGATGGTGCATGAATTCATCTGTTTGTATTTATTTAAAAACCAGAAAGCAATATAGGGGTTGATTTTTCTAAAACTGGAGAGTGCAGCTGTGCATGGTAGCCAATCACCAATCCGCTTCCTGGTTTTATTGTCAAAGTTAAAGTTAAAACTATAGGCAAACGTTTTTACTTCTTTTTTTTTAATTTTTAGACGGAGCAGTGCATAGTTATAACCCCTGAAAGATATATTTTTTGTTGCCATCTTTTGTCTCATTGCGGAGATTTCTCTTCACTTCCTGTCCTATAGCCAAACAGGAAGTGGGAAGAAATCTCTGCAAATTGAGGGAATTCCTTGGGGATTCCCCCCTTCCCAGTAACCAGAACTAGTGTCCCCATTGGAAGATTTCCCTTCTAATACTTTTCTGGGGACAACCTAACAATTGTGATTTTCTTTTACTTTCAGTGATAATAGTAAACCAAATAACTAGAGGGGGGGGGGGGCAATCTAAAAGTTATTGCGTTTACTAACTAAGGGAAAGATTTTTGTCTTTTTTTTTTTTTTAACGAGCAATGGCAGCGATCTGCGATTTTATTTTTTTTTAATGCGGGACTGCGACATTGCGGCGGACAGATCGACCCTTGACTTACATTTTTGACACTTTTGGGGGTACCAGTGACATTACTACAGTAATCAGTGCTATACATAGGCACGGTTACTGTAAAAATGACACTGGCAGTAAAGGGTTAACTTTTTTTTGAGAGGGAGGGGTTAAGTGTGTCCCTGGGGGCGTGCTTCTAACTGTGATTGGATGTGGCTTGAGGTGTAAACAGAGATCAACAGTCCTACATGGCAGAACCGTCTGATCTCCATTCTTACACAGGGAAGAATGACAGGCGGCTTTGTTTACATTAGCCGCCTGCCTTTCTCCCGGTGTAACGGACGATCGCGAGTGCCGGCGGACATTGGGGGGGGGGGGGGGGCGTGAGCGAGCTCGCATGTGATCAGCACTGTCCAGACAGAGGGTCAGGGGGTCATGCAGCCTCATAGGACAGACAGAGGAGAATGAAAATTTCTCCTACAAGCTTTAACCAGACACTGATTAGAAGTCATAGGACTTCTATATATTGCTAATGAGAAAGGGTGTTTAGCAATTTTATATTTACTAAAATAATTGAAATTCTGTGTACTGTGGGAGAGCAGATCCAGTGACTGCAGGCTCCTTGGTTTAGTAACATTTTAACTGAGCAAGCTGAAGTTAGAAGCTGATTGGCTATCATGCACAGCTGCACCAGGTTTTGAAATCTCCAGTTTTAGTAAATCAACCCCTATGTTTCCCCACCCTGGTTCACACAGTACTTATCTCCAATGGGTGATGGGCTGTCAGTGCCTATGCAGCCGGTTTAAGAAGTCTGGTGATTTGAAATCCTCTCTCTTCTCTGTGAAGTGCTTCTGGGATGGATCAGAGTGATTCTGATTGGCCAGCGCCACCATAGAGCCTTGCTCTGATCCATCCTGCAAGCACTACATAAAGAACCAGGAGAACAGCGGCTGCATGGGTACTGACCGCTCATCCCCTGCAGAGGTAAGTACTGTGGGGACCGGGGGTGTGGGTGTAGTATGTTAACCATTTCATTCTTTATGAAAAGGTGAAATAATCTTTTTAAATGTATTCAAACCCCACACCAAAACTGTAATATATTGTAGATTTCTAGCCCTTGGTGTGGTGGCTACATTTGTTCTCACTTTATTTTTATCGTTCACTCTGCAAACACCCTTCCCTTCCCTGTGTGGCTACGTCACTACCCCCTGTATCTATGGAGGGAGCCATCTAGGATGCTCTTCTGTCCCTGGGTGGCTACGTCACTCCTCCGCTGTATCTATGGAGGATGCCATGGTTGTCACTCTAGGTGTTTCTCCTGATATTGGCAGTATCTATGGCGGGAGCCATCTAGGCTGCTCTCCTGGTATAGACTACACTTCTTGTTCCTGAGTGGCTACGTCACTCCTCCGCTGTATCTATGGGGGGAAGCTATCTAGGCTGCTCTCCTCCTGATATGGACTACACTTCCTTTCATTGGGTGGCTACATCCCTCCTCCGCTGTATCTATGGGGGGAAGCTATCTAGGCTGCTCTCCTGATATGGACTACACTTCCTATCCCTGGGTGGCTACGTCACTCCTCCGCTGTATCTATGTTGGGAGTCATCTAGGCTGCTCTCCTGATATGGACTACACTTCCTGTCCCTGGGTGGCTACGTCATTCCTCTGTTGTATCTATGGGGGGTATCTATGGGGGGAAGCTATCTAGGGTGCTCTCCTGATATGGACTACACTTCCTATCCCTGGGTGGCTACATCACTCCTCCGCTGTATCTATGGCGGGAGCCATCTAGGCTGCTCTCCTGATATGGACTACACTTCCTGTCCCTGGGTGGCTACGTCACTTGCTGTATCTATGGAGGGAGCCATGGTTGTCACCCTCGGTTCTTTTCCTGATATGAACTGTATCTATGGAGGGAGCCATCTAGGCTACTGTCCTGATATGGACTACAATTCCTGTCTCTGGGTGGCTACATACCTCCTCCACTATATCTATGGAGGGAGCCATTTAGGCTGTTCTCCTGATATGGACTGCACCACCTGTCCCTGGGTGGCTATGTCACTCGCTGTATCTATGGAGGGAGCCATGGTTGTCACCCTAGGTTCTTCTCCTGATATGGGCTGTATCTATGGCAGGAGCCATCTAGGCTGCTCTCCTAATATGGCCTACACTTCCTATCCCTGGGTGGCTACGTCACTCCTCTGCTGTATCTATGGAGGAAGCCATGGTTGTCACCCTAGGTTCTTCTCCTGATATGGGCTGTATCTATGGCAGGAGCCATCTGGGCTGCTCTGCTAATATGGACTACACTTCCTGTTCCTGGGTGGCTACGTCACTCCTCCGCCATATCTTGGGGGGAACCATGGTTGTCACCCTAGGTTCCTGTCCTGATATGGGCTGTAAACTTGTCCGTATCTCTTTATCTCCATTATATTGTGGGGTGGGTGGGTGGGGGGGGGGGTGTCAGGGTGGGAGGTAGTTTAAAAAAAGCTAGGAAGGAAGAGATTCTTCAGTACAGCTCACAGTAAGTGTCAAAGCTGCTGCATTTATGGCGGGATCAATGGTTATTTTCTGTACTTGCTGAAAATCTTCTTGGCATAAAAGAAGAAAACTAATGTAGCCACTGGTCACATGACCATCTGGTTCCTTGTAGGCTCTTCATTGCTCAGACATGACCAACCTGCAACATGTTAAGATGGCGCAGGCACCTTTCCCAGTCTGACGGCCAGTATTTCCCAGAGGAGGTGCTGTCAACCAGGGCAACTATCCCCCCCCTGTCAGGTGCTTCTGCATCTGACATAGGCAGCTGGGAGGCTGATGGGGTAGATAATGGCATTGATTTGACAGCGGCTCCTCCTGATTGTCATTGCTAGCAGGGTAGGCCAGGAAGGGTGCTTAGGTCAGAATGACATGACGGGTTACGTCTTGGTGCTGCCCAGGCATTGCGGAGCCCAGAGCAAGCAAGATGGTCACCTGACCTATTGGACTGAGCTTAAGAGATGCAATGGCAATGCTGCAAAGGTAGAGGAAGTCACTGGCAGGATCAACAGGTGTGTATGTGTTATATATATATGTATGTATGTATGTGTGTGTATGTGTGTGTATATATGTGCATATATATATATATATATATATATATATATATATATATATATATATATATATATATATATATATATATATGTGTGTGTGTGTGTGTGTATATATATATATATATATATATATATATATATATATATATATATATATATATATATAAAAAATTCTAAAACACCAATCACAGCCCCTTCCTGTCATTTTATATGCAATCATAGGATTTTAGCCACCTCCGTAGCTGATTCTTACCTGATTCTGTTCTAGAAATACTGGAAACCTTCCAAAAGTGCAAATTGCAATCTTCATTTCTTCGAGTACGTAATCAGTTGTTATAAAAAAAATAAAAATTTGAAATAAAATAAAAATATAATCAGAGCGTCTCTCCAGGTTCCTGTACATGTCAGTTTTTTTCCCAAATTGGAAGACCTGGGGATCTTTCTGTAAAACATTTGTTGGAGGAATGTCGTACGTTCCTGCCACCTGGACAAATTTCCCTGTATTTTCTCTAATAGATTCATTCCTTTGGTTGTCTACCCCCACCTAGAGGCCAAAATGTGCTTTATTTTTTGAGGAATTTCAGAAAACGATAGCCGTTGATCATAGGAATTATTCTGTAGAGAAAATACAGGAATAATTCATCCGGCCTGCACAAGTCTGTAGGTCCGTTCGTCTAATGGACATTTTATAAAATCGACCCTCTTAGTCTGGTTGACCGAAGGCATTTGGGTGGGATGCTGCATTTTGTGTTTGTTGATTTACTAAAACTGGAGAGTGCAAATTCTAGTGCAGCTGTGCATTGTAACCGATCCGCTTCTAACTTCAGCTTGTTCACTTACTGCCTCCCGCCTGCCGTATGGACAAATGAAGGCAGGTGGGATTCTCCATTCTGGTATGTCATATAACGTGGCCAACCATGCTAGCGCTTCCTTGGGGGCGCGCGGCGATCGTAGGCAGCACTGGGACACTGTGCGACCCCCAATCTCAGTAAAGAGACAATGACACGGCCCTTTACCCATGTGATCAGCTGTGTCCAATCACTGCTGATCACATGTAAACAAGGAAAGGGCAGTTGTCGGTTCTCCTTGTCTCACACTGACAGCGTGCGGAGAGGAGAGCCGATCAGCGGCATTTCCCCACAGTGGAGACCTGCACTGATTATCTGTGCAAACCCAACAGTGCCCATCAGTGACGCCATTCTGTGCCCCATTAGTGATGCCAATTTGTGCCAGTGCTGCCTTTCAGTTGCCTGCTCATCTGTGCTGCATATTAGTGCCTCCTCCTCAGTGCAGCCTATTAGTGCCTCTATCAGTGCAGCCTATGAGTGCTGCATGTTAGTGCCTCCTCATTAGTGCCTCATCAGTGCAGCCTATGAGTGCCTCCTCATTAGTGCCTCCTCATCAGTGCCCATCACTGCTGCATAATAGTGACTCCTCATCAGTACAGCTCACCAGTGCTGCATATTAGTGCCTCCTCATCAGTGTAGCCTATGAGTGCTGCATGTTAGTGCCTATCAGTGCTGCGTATTGGTGCCTCCTCATCAGTGCAGCCTACGAGTGCTGCATGTTAGTGCTTCCTCATTAGTACCTATTAGTGCCTCATCGGTGCCCATCACTGCTGCATAATAGTGCCTCCTCATCAGTACAGCTCACCAGTGCTGCATGTTAGTGCCTCATCAGTGCAGCCTATTAGTGCCTCCTCATCAGTGCCCATCACTGCTGCATAATAGTGCCTCCTCATCAGTACAGCTCACCAGTGCTGCATGTTAGTGCCTCATCAGTGCAGCCTATTAGTGCCTCCTCATCAGTGCCCATCACTGCTGCATAATAGTGCCTCCTCATCAGTACAGCTCACCAGTGCTGCATGTTAGTGCCTCATCAGTGCAGCCTATTAGTGCCTCCTCATCAGTGCCCATCACTGCTGCATAATAGTGACTCCTCATCAGTATAGCTCACCAGTGCTGCATATTAGTGCCTCCTCATCAGTGCAGCCTACGAGTGCTGCATGTTAGTGCTTCCTCATTAGTGCCTATCAGTGCAGCATATTAGTGCCCATCACTGCTGCATAATAGTGCCTCCTCATCAGTACAGCTTACCAGTGCTGCATATTAGTGCCTCCTCATCAGTACAGCTCACCAGTGCTGCTGTTAGTCCTCATCAGTGCAGCCTATGAGTGCCTCCTCATTAGTGCCTCCTCATCAGTGCCCATCACTGCTGCATAATAGTGCCTCCTCATCAGTACAGCTTACCAGTGCTGCATATTAGTGCCTCCTCAGTGCTGCATATTAGTACCTCATCAGTGCTGCATATTAGTGCCTCCTCAGTGCTGCATATTAGTACCTCATCAGTGCTGCATATTAGTGCCTCCTCAGTGCCCATCAGTGCTGCAAACGAGTGCCTCCTCATCAACACAGCCTATCAGTGCTGGATGTTAGTGCCCATCAGTGCAGCCTCTCAGTGTTGCATATTAGTGCAGTCTACCAGTGCTGCATATCAGTGCAGCCTCATTAGCGCACATCAGTGAAGGAGAAAAATTGCTTATTTACAACATTTTTTTTTTTTTTTCAAAATGTAAGGTCTTTTTAAATTTGTTTTAGCAAAAAAAAAAAAAAAAACTCAGCGGTGATTAAATACCACCAAAAGAAAGCTCTATTTGTGTAAAAAATTGTAACATTTTCATATGGGTACAGTGTTGCATGACCGCACAATTTGTCATTCAAAGTGTGACAGTGGGGGTGAAAGTGCCCGGTATTAAAGCAGTAAAGCTTTGACCAAAAAAATATCCTTCTACAGAAGTTGTACATGTCTATCTGCAGTCTTCTCTTCTCTACATCTGTTCAAAGTGTTGAATTTATAAAACTTGCCTGAGAGTTCAGGAAAAAGGGGCAGGGAGCTGAAATTACACTCTGCAGAGCTCAGTGAGGAGAGCTGATTGGAGGAAAGGGACTATTCCCCCCCCCCTCCTTTACACAGGAACAGAGCTGAGGCTGCCAATCAGCTGGAGCTCCCTCCCCGGTCACCTTTTTTCTCTTGGTTTAAGGAAAACTTGTTAGAAGTGCTTCATGCTGATGGCAGAGGAAGCAGCAGAGAGAAATTACACTTAGTGCTCTGGATTGAGACAAATATACACTTTAGAGCAGGGATCCTCAAACTACGGCCCTCCAGCTGTTGCGGAACTACACATACCTTGAGGCATTGTAACTCTGACATACACAAACATGACTAGGCATGATGGGAATTGTAGTTCCTGAACCACTGGAGGGCCGTAGTTTGAAGACCCCTGCTATAGAGGGATATGCTTTGTTCATATTTCATGTCTGAGGTTTACAACCACTTTTGGCCCAACTTTGTGGGTGAAACGCCTAAGAGGAGTAGGTAAGAGGCAGGGACTCTGCCTGGTACCATAAAGTTGCCAGCATTTGAACCTTTCTGCGGTTTATCCCGCTTTTTCTCCCTCCTATACAAACACAGGAAAACAACTAAAGAAAGCAAGACATTTCAAGAGTGGGTGTTTGGTTGGTGAAATGTTTCTTTTACCTGGGAGCAGGAAGTGGTATCCCTTCCTACTGCATAAAGTAGGCTGAAATTGGTGTCTGTGGGCGGAGGGGGGGGGTTGGCCCATTTATGCCTAGGGTTGGCCCACCGCCATCCCACAACACGGTCTAAGGATGTTGGTCAACCAAAGAGGACAGGAAGTCAGAAGACTGTTTTATGTACCTTGAGAGACACAGAAATCATACACTGTTGTGTTATACTGCTACCTACAGGAGGACTGGACATCCGCAAACAGAAAACTGAAGGGCCAGCCCAGGAAAACCCCCTCATCTACTTCCTGAGAGGATAGACCTCTTTTCTTCCACTCTACTAAGAACAGTCTAACTTTTTTTTTTTTTCAGGACCTGTTTTTTCCTTGGTCCCCTTTCTGAACCTGTTCGTAAAAAGGACTGGATCCCATTCCATTGTCGACCACAACCCGGTTGTGAGTTTTTTCTTCCCTAATACTTGGGAATTTGTTTAACCTGTATTGGTGGGTCCTGGTTGGCTTCTCACTTGGTTCGTAACTTCCTTCAGTGTGAAGTAATTCTTTAGAGTGGGAACCAGTCTTGAGCATGAAGCTGTTCCTCCGTGTTCTTCCTCTGGTCACGTTGGCAGGTACCCCTATCAGGCTTATGGCATTCAGCCTAATCTGGCATCACTTTGGGCGTTGGTCCTTCAGGGGGCTTTTGGGAAGCAGGCAATCCTAGTTCCATTCTCACTGGGCTTGATGGTGCTGTTGCCCAGCCCTCACTTTTGGACCTCCTGACACTTCCTCTGGTTGTGTTGGCAGGTACCCCTATCAGACTTGCAAGTTCGGCCTAAACTCGCATTACTTTGCGCGTTGGTCCTTCAGGGGCCTCTTCGGAAGCAGTCAATCCCTTAGTTCTATTCTTACTGGGCTTCATGGTGCTGTTGCCCAGCCCTCACTTTTGGATCTCCTGACCCTTCCTCTGGATGTGTTGGCAGGTACCACAATCAGGCTTGGGAGTTTGGCTTAATCTCGCATTACTTTGCGTGTTGGTCCTTCAGGGGGCTCTTGAGAAGCAGTCAATCCCTTAGTTCCATTCTCACTGGAC
The DNA here is from genome assembly GCF_965119305.1 of Pelophylax lessonae. NCBI lineage: Eukaryota > Metazoa > Chordata > Amphibia > Anura > Ranidae > Pelophylax > Pelophylax lessonae. The sequence continues at coordinate 56,612,506 of NC_138770.1, read as the reverse complement.
ATGATTATGCTGTTGCCCAGCCCTCACTTTTGAACCTCCTGATACATCCTCTGGTCGTGTTGGCAGGTACCCCTATCAGGATGGAGGGTTTGGCCTAATCTCGCATCACTTTGGGCGTTGGTTCTTCAGGGGGCTCTTTGGAAGCTGGCAATCCCTTAGTTCCATTCTCACTGGGCTTGATGGTGCTGTTGCCCAGCCCTCACTTTTGGACCTCCTGACACTTCCTCTGGTTGTGTTGGCAGGTACCCCTATCAGACTTGCGAGTTCAGCCTAAACTCGCATTACTTTGCGCGTTGGTCCTTCAGGGGGCTCTTGAGAAGCAGTCAATCCCTTAGTTCCATTCTCACTGGACATGATTATGCTGTTGCCCAGCCCTCACTTTTGAACCTCCTGATACATCCTCTGGTCGTGTTGGCAGGTACCCCTATCAGGATGGAGGGTTTGGCCTAATCTCGCATCACTTTGGGCGTTGGTTCTTCAGGGGGCTCTTTGGAAGCTGGCAATCCCTTAGTTCCATTCTCACTGGACTTGATTATGCTGTTGCCCAGCCCTCACTTTTGAACCTCCTGATACATCCTCTGGTAATGTTGGCAGGTACCCCTATCAGGCTGGGGAGTTCGGCCTAATCTCTCATTCCTTTGTGCAATGGTTCCTCAGGGGGCTCTTGGGAAGCTGGCAGTCCCTTAGTTCCATTCTCACTGGGCTTGATGGCGCTGTTGCCCAGCCATCACTTTTGGACATCCTGACAGTATCTGAATACCTGTGTCCCTCTCACTGCTCTGTGTTTTTTGTGGATCATGTTCTTAAAGCCTACATTTAAATAGTTAATTTAGACCAAGCTGGTGCAAGCAGGCTTTTTCCTTCAGTATACAGGGCTGCCCAGCCATTTACAGGAAGCCTTGTATTTTTATAAATGAATAAAAGGCTTCCGCTGATTGGCTGTGGTGGAGATTATGACCTCATCCACCCGCTTCGCCACCTCCTCCAATCAGAAGAAGCCCTTTATTCAAAATCCCTGTGAACGGCTTGACTTTGTTCCAAGGATGGGAAGTACTGCTTCCAGGAAACACGGGTCTGTATATTGTATTTAACTAATGCAGTTCATACAGCGCTGACAAGCGGGCACATGTTAGTATAGGAAAGGGAAATGAAAGCTGGAGTTAGCTTTTAATACTGCTTGCTACAAACTTGAGGCATGTTTAGTATAGGAGGATTTGATCACCTGTGCGATTTTTTTGATCATGCACTATAAACAAAAAAGAGCGACAATTTTTCAAAAATAATATTTTTCACATTTTTTTTTTTATATGAAATTCCCCCCAAAAAATTAAAAAATCAAAATTTTTTAACATTTTAGGCCAATTTGTTTTCTGCTACCTATGTTTGGTAAAAATAATTGCAAAAAGCGTATTTTGATTAGTTATTACGTTTACGAAGGGAAAGATTTTTGTCATTCTTATAGTTTTTTTTTTTTTTACGAGTAATGGCGGGGATCTGCGATTTTATTTGCGGGACTGAGACATTGCGGCGGACAGATCGGACCCTTGACTGACATTTTTGACACTTTTGGGGGTACCAGTGACATTACTGCAGTAATCAGTGCTATACATATGCACTGTTACTGTAAAAATTACACTGGCAGTGAAGGGGTTAACTTTTTTTTGAGAAGGAGGGATTAAGTGTGTCCCTAGGGGTGTGATTCTTACTGTGATTGGATGTGGCTTGTGATGTAACAGCAGAGATCTACGGTCCTACGTTGTGGACAGGCACAAGTCAGGAGATGGCTACAAAGGCTTTATCAATGGCTAGAAGCACAGTGAAGTCTTTTATTAAGAAGTCTAAGGTATTTCGTACATCACAGATCCTCCCTGGATCAGGACATCACTCCAAACTGGATAAAAGAGCCAGGAGGAAACTGGTCAGAGAGGATACCAAGAGGCCTACAGCAACTCTGAAACAGTTGCAGAAATTTATGACAAAGAGTGGTCATTGTGTGCATGTGACAACAATATCACAAATTCTCCACAAATGTGGCTTGTATGGGAGGGTTGCAAGAAAAAAGCCACTCCTCAAGGAAGGCAACATGCAGTTACGACTGAGCTTTGCCCAAACTCACCCTGAAGATTCTGAGGCCACATGGAAAAAGGTGTTATGGTCAGATGAGACTAAAATTGAGTTATTTGGTCTCAACACAAAATATGTCTGGTGGAAATCCATCCAACCATATAACGCCATTCCTACAGTGAAGCATGGAGGGGGGTAATATCCTGGTATGGGGATGTTTCTGTGCAGCAGGGACTGGAGCACCTGTCAGGACAGAAGGAAAAATGGATGAGGCAAAATACCCTCGAATTCTTGAGGAAAATCTGCTGCCCTCTGCCAAAAAGTTGTCGATGGAAAGAAGGTTTACCTTCTAACATGACAATGACCCATAGCACACAGCAAAATTGACCACACAGTGGTTGAAACAGTGAATGTCCTTGCATAGCCTAGTCAAAGCCCAGACTTAAATGCCATTGAAAATCTGTGGAATGACATGAAGACTGAAGTCCACAAATGGTCACCATCAAATTAAACTGAACTTGAGCAGTTCTGAAAAGAAGAGTGGGCAAATATAGCAAGGTCTAGATCAGTGTTTTCTCAACCAGGGTTCCTCCAGAGGTTGCTAGGGATTCCTTGAGCAATGGGCAGTTTCTGCCTCTCAGATAAATTCCCCCTGATGCCATTGATCTTTTTAGCTATCTGGAAAAAGGTAATTAGAACATCTAGACTCTAGATGTTCAGTTAGTATAGACAAATCCCAACAGACTAAAGGCTGGAATTAAAGCAAAAGGTGGTTCAACAAAATCCTGACACAAGGGGGGTGATCCTTTTTCCAACTCAGTGATTCTGTTTTTCATTTTTTTTTCTTGACATGTTGGTGTTATATCTTACACTTGGATGTCTATAAGTTGCACTGAGTAAATACAGCTGGATAAAACAAAAAACTGTGTCTGTCTTCTTTTCAGGCTGCAAAGCAACCAAAATTTGATTATTTTAAAGGGGGTTGATTATTTTCTATACCAACTGCATGTCTTCATACTGAAGGTCAAACCTCAATTCTTAACCACTTGCCGACTGCCGTCAGTATATTTACTGCGGCAGTCTGGCTCTCCTGGGCAAACCGACATAGGGCTACGTCGCTCGCCCAGGAGCCTCTAGGGGGGCGAGCGCGCCACCGGAGGCGCGCTCCCGTTCCCGCATGAGTGACCGGCGGCTCCGATGTCCGCCGGTTACCTGCAATCTCCCGCTGGAGAGGGAAAAAGGCAGGCGGCTGATGTAAACAAAGCCATCTGTCATTCTCCCTGAGGTAAGAACAGAGATCATACGATCCTGCTATGTAGGATCGTACGTCTCTGTTGTTACATCACAAGCCACGCCCCTTTACAGTTAGAAGCACGCCCCTAGGGACACACTCAACCCCTTGATCACTAATAAAGTTAACCCCTTCCCTGCCAGTGTACTTTTTACAGTAACAGTGCTTATGTATAGCACTGATTACTGTAGTAATGTCACTGGTACCCCCAAAAGTGTTAAAAATGTCAGGGGTCCGATCTGTCCGCTGCAATGTCGTAGTCCCGCAAAAAAAAATCGCAGATCGCTGCCATTACTAGTAAAAAAAAAAAGAAAAAACCAATAAAAATGACAAATCTTTCCCTTAGTTAGTAAACGCAATAACTTTTGCGCAAACCAATCAAAATACGCTTTTTGTGATTTTTTTTTTTTTTTAACCAAACATATTTAGCAGAAAACAAATTGGCCTAAAATGTTAAATTTTGATTTTTACATTTTTTTTTTTTTTTGGTAATTTCATATAAAAAAAATGAGAAAAATATTATTTTTGCAAAATTGACGCTCTTTTTTTGTTAATAGCGCATGATCAAAAAATCGCACAGGTGATCAAATACCACCAAAAGAAAGCTCGGTTTGTGGGGAAAAAAAGGACGTCAAATTCGTTTAGGTACAGCGTCGCACGACCGCGCAATTGTCTGTTAAAGTCACGCAGTGCCGAATCGCAAAATAGACCGTGGTCAGGAAGGGGGTAAAATCTTCCGGGGCTTAAGTGGTTAAAAAATAAAAATTATATACCATAATGTTTTGTAGATTCTATCCACAAATTTACCTGATGAAGATATTGTACTTTTTGAAACGCGCTGAGCTATATTGTGGCATGAGTCCTTACAGACATAGGTTAGCCCTTTTGTTTTTTATGGGATGTTTATATGTGTTTTAACCTTTTATACAATAAACATTATATATTTTGTATGTATTGATGGTGTCATTTATGCTATTTAAAGTCCCTTGCTAAACAAATTGATAATTTTGATCCCCAAGAGAAGACAGGTTTCTGAAATGTAAGTCCTAACGAAGAGGTTCGCTACTACTAAGATGATTTACAGTTTGAAAATCACGTTGTCCAGTGTGTTTTTGTCTTTTGTAAGTCACCACCACAATTCTTTTTCATTGCACATCTAATTTCACTGTTAGATATTACCACTGCAAAAAAATAAATAAAAATGCCAGCGTAAATTATAGCAAGAGTGCAGTTTATTAAAAGCAGATACCAAAAAAAAAAAAAAAAATGACAGTAGATGTGATCTTAAATCGTAGACATACTTTAAAACGTTTCCACGTCCTCCCCTGCCGTGAGCGACAATTGTGATGACCGCGTAGCGGAGATGGGTCCAAAACCTACACAAGTTCAAAATGAATACCCCCCCCCCCCTGCAAATTCTTTTTCCTGCCAGAGGCGGCACCTGTCCGGGAACCCAACCGAAATTCGTTACCTAAACTTCCACTATAAGTTTTGTATTTCATGTGCTGTGCAAAATGATATTTGGCTCTCTTTCTGAAAGAACTCCAGTTTAAACATGGACATCATTTCTAATGGAAGAGCTTATGAAAGTACAATACCATAATGTTCAAGTTCTAAAGTATTTTGTTCCAAAGACAAGTTTTTTTTTTTTTTCAAAAGCCAACACTTTTCGGGTGCTATACTCACTTCATCAGGGCTTGGTATGATGGTGTTACGACTATGAAGAATCTGGATATTGTGCTGGCAGCTTCTGTACAACCTTACGTTGGCATGAGGGTAAGTCTAAGATTGAAGCACCATACCGTAATGTTAAAGTCCAGATGTAAATTTAGAAGATAGGTTGTTTACAAAACCAATGCGTTTTGGAATCTATACTCTGCCCCCTTCATTAGAGCTTGGTATGATGGTGGTAGGAGTATGAAGAATCTGGATATTGGGCTGGCAGCTTCTGTACAATGAACTATGAGGGTAAGCAAGTCTAGGACTGTAGCACCACACCGTAACGTTCAAGTCCAGATGTAATTTTATTCTGAAGATGTTATTTCCGAAATCCAATGCGTTTCTAGGGCTATACTCTTACCTCCTTCATCAGAGCTTGGTATGAGTAGGAAGAATCTGGATATTGGGCTGGCAGCTTCTGTACAATGAACGATGAGGGTAAGCAAGTCTAGGACTGTAGCACCACACCGTAACGTTCAAGTCCAGATGTAATTTTATTCTGGAAATGTTATTTCCAAAATCCAATGCGTTTCTAGGGCTATACTCATACCACCATCATACCAAGCTCTGATGAAGGAGGTAAGAGTATGAAGAATCTGGATATTGGGCTGGCAGCTTATGTCGACCCAAGGTTGGCATTATTCAGGGTGCAGAAGTTGACAGCCCAGATTCTTCATAGTCATCCCACCATCATACTAAGCCCTGATGAAGGGAGCGGAGTATAGCCCCCGAAACACAGATTTCGTAAACGTATCTTCATGATGAAAAAAAACAATCTGGACTTGAAGATTATGCTGTGGTGCTTCAGTCCAACACTTATTCCCCCTTATGTCAACCCAAGCTTGGTAAGCAAAAGTTAACAGCCCAGCTATGCCACTATCCTACTCAGCCCCGATGAAGGGGGCATAGTATAGCCCCCAAAACACGTTGGGTTTCATCAACTTATTTTCTTGATGAAAATTTCATCTGGACTTGAAGATTTTGCTGTGGTGCCTAATCCTACACTTATTCCCCCTTTGTTGACCTAAGGTTGGCAATATTCGATGTGCAGAAGTTGATGGCCCAGATTCTTCATAGTCATGCCAACATCATACTAAGCCCAAATGAAGAGGCGGAGTATAGCCCCCAAAACAAGCTGGATTTAATAAACTTATTTTTTGATGAAAATTACATCTGGACTTGAACATTATGGTCGTCTCAATCCTAGACCTATTCAAGCAAAGGTTGGCATCGTTCGTGTGCAGAAGCCGCCAGCCCCATATCTGGATTCTCCATAGTCCTACCACCATCATAACGTTGAAAATTAACATATAATAAAACTCCAACCTTCCAGCATCTTTAACCCATTTTCTGGAGTCTTTAGCCAACTTTTTTGGAACATTATGGTGTGGCGTCTCAATCCTAGACCTATTCAAGCAAAGGTTGGCATCGTTCATGTGCAGAAGCCGCCAGCCCAATATCTGGATTCTCCATAGTCATACCACCATCATAACTTTGAATATTGACAATAGAAAATGAACATATAATAAAACTCCAACCTTCCAGCATCTTTGACCCATTTTCTGGAGTCTTTAGCCAACTTTTTTGGCCGGCCTGGGGTGACCTAACTCCCATGAATGCACACGGGTGATACTTGATCCCAGCACCCACATCATGCCTCACTACTGGAAAATGATGAGAAAACTCATCTAAAATCCAATGAAATGATGAATTCATAAACACTGGATGTTTAATTTGGGATATATTGCACAGCACATGAATTTAGGAATGTGAACATTTCATTCTTTATTTCATTCTTTCTTTTCAGTCTGGCTCCATCCAGATGAAGGATTTCTATACTTGCCTGTTATTTTGTAAGAACGATAAATACCTTATAGCTGACTATTGCCACAATACTTGCTGATCACCTACAATTAAGACAACGCGTGTATCTGCCATCAATAACTCGCTTCAACTCATTGCCAAAAAAAAAGAACAGCGCTTAAACCAAGAACATAAAGGGGAACTCCAGTCAAAAGAAAAATTGAGGGCACTGCGCTGCATGCATGCCTCAACTCTTGTGTGCATCCTGAGCACCTCATCCAGTGCCTGAAACGTGATTGTGGTAACAAGACCTTGCACGGTAATGGAAATAAATATTGTGGGCCCATACTGAATGCTACTAATTGCATCTGGTCTAAAGGGAAGCTGTTCTTAAAAATGTATGGAGGTCGCTATTAGGGGCCACCTTCTGAAAATGATAGTATGCCTGGGTCTCTAAGTCAATGAATTTGTATTCCCTAGTAGCCTACAAATCTACCTCAGTTCAGGATTCCTTAAGACAGCCCATAGTTCCTGGATTTCCTTGCATGTGATATCACCAAAATTCCCTAGCTCTGGCTGTAGGTATCTGTATGTGTTACTGCAAGGCTTGAGAAACTGGTAAGTGCGTTGTAGTGCTGGATCGGTAAGCGTCTAAATCTTGTTTAAGGAGCTTAACCTGTAGCGTATGGTGACCTAGTTATGATCTAGCCCAGCCATTCTCATCCAAGGTTCCATGGAACCCTAGAGTTGTTCCAGAGGTTGCTAGGGGTTCCTTGAGCTTTGACTGATTGATCTTCCATCCGATGGTGCCTACATATTTCTGGGGCCAATGCCACTTAGCAGAGTAAACAGCATAGCACCAATTATCTTTTTAGCTGTCTGCAAGGGTGGCATTCTGACCACCACTGTAAGACATGCCTTCATTTAAACCAAAGACAAATTCCTTGCATTCTGTACATACTTGGCCAACAAAGTTGATTCTTCCTACTGACCCCCCCCCCCCCCACTGTAGGGAACGTTCTTCCCACTGATCACCAATGTAAGGAGCATTCTTCCCACTGATCACCAATGTAAGGAGCATTCTTCCCACTGATCACCAATGTAAGGGACATTCTTCCCACTGATCACCAATGTAAGGAGCATTCTTCCCACTGACCACCAATGTAAGGGATATTCTTCCCACTGACCACCAATGTAAGGAACATTCTTCTCACTGATCACCAATGTAAGGAGCATTCTTCCCACTGACCACCAATGTAAGGAGCATTCTTCTCACTGATCACCAATGTAAGGGACATTCTTCCCACTGATCACCAATGTAAGGGACATTCTTCCCACTGATCATCACACTAATGTATCATAAGTTGTAGTTAAAGTAATTTTTTTTTTGCAAGGGTTCCCTGAGACCAGAAAGTTACTTTTAAGGGTTCCTTTTTGTTGAAAAGGTTGAGAATGGCTGGGTTAGAATGTCATATACAAACAACACGTTTTGAGGAAAGGACTCCCACTTCATCAGGGCTTCGGTGTATTGTTCCTAACTATTTCCAGAATTCACTAGAAAGCCAGCTTTAAAGCTGAAGAGGGCTGATATGTCAGCGTGTCTTTGTGGCAATAAGGACTGAATCCAGCCCTGAAGAAGGGCAAGGCCTTTCCCCCGCAACGTGCTGGCTGTATATACGATGCTCATATTCAGTAAACATTTTAAAAAAATCATTGCACTAGATAACTGTACTTATCACTCCTGACCTCACCTACAAGTCTTGAGAGAATTAGATATCAGGAACCAACACCCTGGTCTGCCAACAGGCTATTAGCAAAATACACCCACACAATGCATGGAGATGGGTAGTGGCACTGGCATCTCTAATAAAGAAATATAATATATTTTTAGCCAGAACTTTCTTTTTTGGATAGAATAGGGAAGGGTTTGAACTTTTGCGCTTTGTGGCCCTGTAGCAAAGATTTTCCCCTTTTCTCTTTCGTTCATTGACGTACACAGCTCCTGATATTCTTAACCATTGGTTATACTGCCCCCTATAGGAGTAGGACAGTAGGCAGAAAAAAAGTCTGGCTATGCCTATGGGCAGTCCCAAGGGGTAGATTCCCTCTGTCTGCTTTAGGTACTGAGCTTTTTCCTGCCTAGTCAGGAGTAATCCCTTGCTGGGATCTTTGGTCCTGGCAAATGTTTTTTTTTTTTAGGTAGAATTTTTTTTCTCCTGGATTTTTCCTGTGAGATCTACAATACACTGCCGGACTGGGCAACAGGCTGGATAATCTAGATCCAGTGGTCACCCTAGTCTGGCCAGCGAGCGCGGTAGGTTGGCCGTGACATAGCCCCACTGGATGGGGGCTGGCCTGCGAGTTAAATGCCTCGCATACGACCGGGTCTTGGCCCGAGTCACAGCGTTCCTCCTGGCCGACAGCCCCCTATTTCGATGGAGAGGGGTTCTGTCTGGAGCGGTGCCCACCCGATTCCTGGTATGGTGAGTAGCTGTCCCCCCCTCTCCCCCTGTCAATCTTTATGTCAATCACCAGGGGGGCACAAGAAGTGTCCTGGCAGCTCTGGAGGTAGCCAGCATTCTAAGGTGGGCAGAGCGGTTCGTTCCTGCCCTTCCTGCCGTACACATTCCCGGGGTGGATAACTGACAGGCGGATTACCTCAGTCGGCAGGTGATGGACCAAGGGGAGTGGTCCCTTCATCCAGAGGTGTTTCATCAGTTGTGTTTCCGGTGGGGCATCCACAAGGTGGATCTGTTGGTATCTCGGCTCAACAGAAAGCTGCAGAGGTTTTTGGCTCAGTCATGGGATCCTCTGGTGGACGCCACAGACGCACTGGTGGCCCTGTGGAGTCAATATCGTCTAATTTACGCCTTCCCTCCTCTCAAGCTTCTGCCAAGACTTCTACGCAGTATCAAGGCAGAAGGGATTCCGGTAATCTTAGTGGCTCTGGACTGGCCACTCCTTGCTTGGTACGCCGATCTGGTGCAGCTGGTCGCCGACGTTTCTTGGAAGCTTCCTCTCAGGGAGGATCTGCTGTCTCAAGGACTGATCTTCCATCCTGCTGGAAAGTTGCTGGCTTTGACGGCTTGGCTGTTGAACGCCAGGTGCTGAAGGATAGAGGTTTTTGATTCGTGATTCCTACACTGTTAAAAGCTAGGAAATCTGCCATCAGCGACCCCATCTTATAATTATTAATGCTATTTGTATATTTGGATTGCTTAATGCTGTAATGGCTTATCTACATGGGCATGAAGTTAGATTACATAACTGCACCTATGTGCTACTGGCCATAATATCAAAGTTTTATGAGTTTGCTTTCCTCAGTTATTATGATTTCCTTCCTCTGTTATTATTATGATTTCTTTTCCCTGTTTGTTACTATTTGAAATAATCTTAATAAAAACTATTTAACAAGAAAATCTAGGAAATCTACTTCTAGGAAGATCTACCATCGTACGTGGAAAACGTACTGTACAATAAGTGGTGTGAGTCTCTTGGGGTTCATCCTCGCTCCTTCTCAGTGGCTCGGATGTTGACCTTCCTTCAACGGGGGTTGAACAGAAATTGGCCTTTAGTACCATCATGGGCCAGGTGTCGGCTTTGGCAGTCTTCTTCCAACGGTCTTTGGCCACACACTCCCTGGTGCGTACCTTTCTTCAGGATGTCCAACATTTGGTTCCTCCAGGGCAGGTTCCGTTGCTGACTTGGGACCTCAATTTGGTGCTTTCTGCCCTCCAGAAGCCTCCCTTTGAGAATCTTCGGGAGATTCCCCTGCTTACGCTGTCCCAGAAGGTGGCCCTTTTGGTGGCTATCACCTCTGTGCGCAGGGTGTTGGAACTGGCGGTGTTATCCTGTCGTTCACCTTACCTGGTAAGTCACAGAGATAAGGTGGTTCTTCGCCCCTGTCGTTCCTTCCAAAGGTTGTCTCTGATTTTCATCCCAATGGTTAAGAATATCAGGAGCTGTATCCGTCAATGAACGAAAGAGAAAATAGGATAGAGAAAATAGGATTTTTGACTTACCTTAAAATCAATTCCTCTGATGGTTATTGAGGGACACAGTACCCACCCCTCTGTAGAGTTGTAATTCTTCTAACAGTGTAACACCCACCCCTCTGTGGAGTTGTAATTCTTCTGAGACCGTAAAAAATGGAGTACCTATAGCAGGGAGAGGAAGCATACCCCCTGGGACTGCCCAAAGGCATAGCCAGACTTTTTTTCTGCCTAGTTTTCTACTTCTGTAGGGGGCAGTATAACCATTGGTTAAGAATATCAGGATCTGTGTCAATGAACATCAAAGATGGATTTTACGGTAAGTCAAAAATCCAATTTTTTGCATTGTGATGAAGAGAGGCCAAAAGGGACACAGGCAACAGTAAATCTCTAATTTAGTAGAAAAAATAAGTTTTTTTCAATTTTTTTGTTTTTTATGGCTGTCTGTGGTGTCCCTGTTGGAATTTTTCCATCACTTCCTGTCCATGTGACAACTTTACCTTAGGAGGGATCAAATCTCCCCAATGAGACCTCAGGCTGCAATAAAGACCAAATGAGCTTCTTACACTTCACTACTCTATCTATAATGGAAATTGTTCCTGCTGGAGTTACACGTTAAAAATGAACTCTGGGATAAGGAAATACTATCTCAGTACATTCGTCATGTGTATTCTTCCTTAAAATCTTGGTGTGCTTTGTGTATTTCTTCTAGATTTGTGCAGTAATTCAGTGTAAGACTTCCTGTAATAAAGACTGCTCACTGCTGCTCTCTCTCCTTGTGCTGGGTGGCTGGTCTGGTCTCCGCCCTCCTCCTATAGTTGCCAGTAGTGAGGTGGAGCCTGCTGGGCCCCTCCCACAGCTCTGCTCTTGACACAGGGTATGTACAGCACAGTGATGCTGTCACTGCTACTCTTACAAGGTGATATCTGGGCTTACCATGACATTCAGTGCACACAATTTGGATTTAAATCCTTCGTGGCTATGGAAGCATATATTTAAATAAAAACAATGTATTTGTTCACGGAGTTCAGCTTTTTTTTAGGTCCAGATGGGATAGTTTTTACAGGTAAAGTTAAAGATATTGCAAGGTCCCGTTTAAATAAATGGTGACTGATGATTTCCACTGGTGTCACTATATATATATATATATATATATATATATATATATATATATACATATATATATATATAGAGAGGAAATGTTTTTGCCTGGAGTTCTGCCTAGAAGGCCTCCCCTACCCAAAGCCAACCCTATCATCTTATATCTCTCAAAAATATGTCATGGTGAGGATACCCCACAGTGATCCCTGTCTCTGCCCATCCTACAAGGCCAAAACAAAAACATAGGAACTTTCCTCATCTGGGCTCTCTCATTCTTTTTTTATATGCTCCAGCAATCATGGGGAGTCCATCGGCAGGGACAGCCGGACAACCCAGGAAATGGCCTTGAGGATATCTCCCTGAGAGCTCTAAAAGCCACGCAAAACTGAGCTTATCTATTTTGGGTCGGAAAAGCCATTTGGCGGTAATCTGCCCCCTTACATGCCGTACTCTGTTTTCCCCTCGTTCAGTGCATATCAAGATTTCTAGCATCCAAAAATGTGTAAAAATATAACTGTGAAAACAAAAAAAAAAAAAAAAAAGCAAGGAAAGTAGACCTCTGTCAATATACGACTTCACGTAACCACCAACTCTCCACATGACCGCCATCTTGTCCCGGGTTCATGTTGTGGAAGCTGCGTGTTCTCTTGTACAAAAGTATATATATATGTATATATATTTATCTAGATTTCTGTGGTTTTTTTTTTTTGAAAAAAAAAAAAAATAGAGGAATGGCAGAGACTGTATGAAGATTTTTCTGCAAGCACCAACGTGCACTAGATCTTTTAATGGCCACCTAGCCTTAAGTCTTCCCCTCCCTGCGAATTCTCATTTAAAGCAAAAAAATAAAAATAAGTTGGTGGTCCAGAAGCAGTGAGGATGGTGCAGGCAGGTGGCAGAAAGGAAAATTCTAGCAGACACTTAAAATAGAAATGGTTTAAATTCTTTTTTTTTTTTTTTTTTGTGTATATATATTTTTACCTTTTTCATATTTTTTTTTCTGCATTTGTCCTTTTTTTTTTTTTTCCTCCAAATATAATGAAATATATTGCACTCTTGTTGCATCCCACTAACTACATGGGGCGGGTAATTATCACAGTAAACTAGCAGAGAGCCATCCGTCCCTTGCAGCGGAGCGCCGGATATCTTGTGACCGGCGAAATTCGCTTTCTTAGTCTGTGCTCATCAAAGGCTCCAATAAAAAAATGTTTGTCTACCCTGAATGTTGTGTCGTAATGCATCTTATGTCGTAACGTCTACAGTTTCTATCGATGGTCATCTGTGTCTTTCCCATTTGGGTCAGCTGAATCCAACAGTATCTATTGATGGTCATCGGCCATTCCTTTGGGTCAGCTAAATCCTACAGTATCTACCACTGGTCATGGGTGTCCATTCCTTTGGGTCTGCTGAATCCTACAGTATCTATTGATGGTCATCTCTGTCCATCCATTTGGGTCAACTGAATCCTACAGTATCTATTGATGGTCATTCTTGTTCGTAAATTTGGGTCAGCTGAATCCTACAGTATCTATCGATGATATGGTCATCCTTGTCCATCCTGCTGGGTCAGCTGAATTCTACAGTATCTATCGATGGTATGGTCATCCTTGTCCATCCTGCTGGGTCAGCTGAATTCTACAGTATCTATCGATGTTATGGTCATCCTTGTCCATCCTGCTGGGTCAGCTGAATTCTACAGTATCTATCGATGGTATGGTCATCTTTGTCCATCCAGTTGGATCAGATAAATCCTACAGTCTCTATCGATGGCCATCCTTGTCCATCCAGTTGGATCTGCTGAATCCCACAGTATCTATTAGTGGTCATCCTTGTCTTTCCTGTTGGGTTGGCTGAATCCTATAGTATCTACGGATGGTCATCCTTTTCCATACTATTGGTCAGTTGAATCCTACAATATCTATCAATGGTCATCCTTGTCCATCCTGTTGGGTCAGCTGAACCGTACAGTATCTACCGATGGTCATCAGTGTCCATCCCATTGAGTCTACTGAATCCAGCATCTCGAATATCCTTCTAAGACCATCGGTCTTTACTCCTGTAGATCGGTCAGACGTCAAGCAGAAACGTTTTAAAAAAGGCAACTTTAGAGATAAAAGAAAGTGTATAATATACTGTCTCTTCACGTTTGTTTTCCTGGTGTTTTTAGGGTAAGCACTGGAGAAATACCTCCAGGTTTGGTGGCATAAGTCTGCTTGGATTTCATTGTGGGTTGTCTGGGCGATTGCTGCTTGACCGTACAATGGGCTTATCAAGAGTTCTCCACCACTTGGTGGGGCAGAGTGACGGATGAGCCATTGATGAAGGAGCCTTGTTTATCTCGTCCTTTCAGGAAAAATGTGAGCAGCTCGCCTTTGCCTTTCACATAAATCGGACCCCTCCTCACAAATCGAAAACCATACTCCTTGAGGATGTCGTGTGTGTCTTCAACAACCTGCAAATAAGCATAATACGAAGTTAGAATCAGAGCTGTAACTACAGATCATGGGGCCACGCAGCAAAATATTAATTGGGCACTCCAGTGATCTCTCTCTGTGGCACCTGGCAGTGCCAACTGTAATTATATTGTCGTTGATTTTTATCAAGAACAGGCAGCATTACAACCTGAGGAAGATTTTATTAGGCTTACTGGGTGATCTTACTGCTGGCTAGTAGTTGTAGGAAGTTCTGAGGGCATTTACACTGATAACGCAAATGATGCTTACTGCACAAAGAAATAAAAGGGGATATGTGACTAGTGATGATCCTAAAGACTCCTCCTGTGCATCCTAATGTCAGCTCTTCTAGACTGGAGACTACACAGGGATAACAAGGTCAATGTCAACTGCAACCTTTCCAACTCTTAATCATGCAGCACTGGATTGGGGCTATCTTCACATGTGCTTAATATGCCTCAACAGCCCACTTTAATGGTGCCCACTACCACACTCAGGCCCCAAAGCAGCCAAATGATCTACTAAGGCTATGGTTACCCTACTGGTTAGAATACAGAACTGATAGTAGAGCAGAAGTACTTTGTTTTGTTTTATTTGGGTAGTCAACTGTTTGGTCCTTTCACTCTAGTCTCTACATTGGAAAATCCAGTCAGAAGATGCTATGTAAATTATACAGCAGACAGAGCTATCTTGCAGTCGATCCATGCGTAAAAAAACAATATTTCACCTATATACCACCAATCTTATCTTCTACAGTGGGGATCGAAAGTTTGGGCACCCCAGGTAAAAATTTGTATTAATGTGCATAAAGAAGCCAAGGAAAGATGGAAAAATCTCCAAAAGGCATCAAATTACAGATTACACATTCTTATAATATGTCAACAAAAGTTTTATGTTATTTTGAAAGTGTAAATGATGGAAATAAAATCTAACAAAAAAATGGTGTCTTCAAAAGTTTGGGCACCCTGCAGAGTTAATATCTTGTACTGCCCCCTTTGGCAAGTATCACAGCTTGTAAATGCTTTTTGTAGCCAGCCAAGAGTCTTTCAATTCTTGTTTGAGGTATCTTTGCCCATTCTTCCTTACAAAGTCTTCCAGTTCTTCGAGATTTCTGGGCTGTCTGCCACGCACTGCTCTTTTAAGGTCTATCCATAGATTTTCAATTATGTTGAGGTCAGGAGATCGTGAAGGCCATGGCAAAACCTTCAGTTTACGCCTCTTGATGTAATCCCCCATGGATTTCGAGGTGTGTTTAGGATCATTATCTATTTGTAGAAGCCATCCTCTCTAACTTCAGCTTTTTCACAGATGGCATCAAGTTACCATCCAAAATTTGCTGAAATTTGATTGAATCCATTTTTCCTTCTACTCGTGAGATGTTCCCTGTGCCACTGGCTGCAATACAACCCCAAAGCATGATTGATCCACCCCCATGCTTAACAGTTGGACAGAGGTTCATTTCATTAAATTCTGTGCCCCTTCTCCAAACATACCTTTGCTCATTCCGGCCAAAAAGTTCAATTTTAACCTCATCGGTCCACAGAACTTGTTTCCAAAATGCATCAGGCTTGTCTATATGTTCATTTGCAAAGTTCAAACGCTGATTTTTGTGGTGAGGACGTAGAAGAGGTTTTCTTCTGATGACTCTTCCATGAAGACCATATTTGTACAAGTATCTCTTTATAGTGGAATAGTGTACCACAACTCCAGTGTCTGCCAGATCTTTCTGGAGGGATCGTGCAGTCAAACGTGGGTTTTGAATTGTTTTTCTCACAATCCTGCGAGCTGTTCTGTCTGATATTTTTCTTGGTCTTCCAGATCTTGCTTTAACTTCCACTGTTCCTGATGACTGCCATTTCTTAATTACATTCCGAACAGAGGATATTGACATCTGAAAACGCTTTACTATCTTCTTATAGCCTTCTCCAGCTTTGTGAGCGTCAACTATTTTCAGTTTCAGTTTTCTAGACAACTGCTTAGAAGATCCCATGGTGCTGATAGTTGGGGCAAGGTCAGATGAGTCTGGGCATTTAAAACCTTTGAGATTGACATCACCTGGTCTTCCCAGACGATGATTGAAAAACAATCCATGACACTGGCAGGTCTCAGCCTTGCAAAGGGGGCAGTGCATGCTATAAATTCTGCAGGGTGCGACGCCATTTTTTTGTTTTCTGTAATTTTGAAAGTGTCAATGATGGAAATAAAATCTAACTTTTGTTGACATATTATAAGAATGCCTAATCTATAATTTAATGCCTTTTGGAGATTTTTCCATCTTTCCCTGGCTTCTTTATGCACAATAATACAAATTTTTACCTGGGGTGCCCAAACTTTCGATCCCCACTGTATGCTTGACCACATCCAGTTCAGGCCAATTCTGACACATGTAAAAATCAGCATTTTTTTTTTGCTAGAAAACTACTAAGAACCCCCAAACATATTTTTTTTAAGCAGAGGCCCTAGAGATTAAAATGGTGAGTGTTGCATATTTTTATGTCACACACGGTTTTCCAAGCACAAATTTTGGGGAAAAATACACTTTAATGAATTTAATGCACAAAAACAGAAATATAATTACCAGTTGTTTAGTAAAATATAAAAGATGATGTTATGCCGAGTAAATAGATACCAAACATGTCACGTTTTTAAATTGCGTACGCCCGTGGAACGGCGCCAAACTACATTACCTAAAAATCTCCATAGACGAACTTTAAAAGCCTTTACAAATCACTAGTTTAGAGTTACACAGGAGGTCTGGTGCTAGAATGAATTATTTTGCTCTGGCGTTCACGGCAATACTTCACGTGTGGTGCGATCCCTGTTTACATATGCGTGAAGGACTGATGTGCTTGTTCGCCTTTGCGCGCAAGCACGGGGGGGAGGGGGGGGGCGCAGGATCGCATTAAGTTTTTTTTTTTTTTATTTATTTTAGTAAAAACATTTTTTTAACACTATACCTTTAATTTATTTTTAATGTTTTGTTAACAACTATTGCTATCACAAGGGAAGAACAACATCTCTTGTGATAGCATGGGCCAAGACAGGTCCTCCTTATGGAGAGATCTGGGGTCTATAAGGCCCCAGGTTTCTTCTCTGGCCTCCAAAGCAGCCAGTCAAACACAGATCGGTCTGATTGGCTGCTTCACTGGCTGGGCTGGTAATAGGCCAGTAAACAAAGAACCAAATCTGAGAGTGACGAAATCCTCACCGCTTCCAGTTTCTGACGTCACAAGAAGGGGGCAGGAACTACTTCCATAAATGCAACGGAGGTGGCCACATCCTTACAGTGCACCCTAATTGCTCGGAAGAACCCGGTAAAGGTGGAGGGGGGACCTCCTTCCACCGCTTTAAAAGTGATCAAGTGGCTGCTTTGCCGCTCCGATTACTTTTACTTTGTAGGGAATCGCCAGCTTAAAAAAAATGATATATCAACCCTTGCCCCAGTTGCAGCAATGACCAAGATATCACCGTTCCCATCCAAGAATGTATGTCCATACAGTGGATGGGAAGCAGTTAAAGTGCATCTAAACCCAGGAACAAAAATGGAATATATTGCAGCTTTCCAGTCCTATACTGACTACATTAATTTTCTTTCTTATTTCAGAACATTTTCTGCAAGTAGAGAACAATTTCTGTTGAACCTGCCGGAAATGCACAACGTTGTAAGCCTTCCCTGTTCTCCTCTGTAAACTACAGAACACCAGGCTTGGACTGGTCATAGGGCACAACACGCATTTGCCCGGTGGGCCTGGGCCGCATGTCCTGGCAGGAGTGGCCTATTGGTGACCGGGCTGCGAGGTGGACGGTGGCTGTGATTGCCTCCCGCTGTGCAGCCATGCCTGTGTCTCCTTTCCTTGAACTCCCAACCTGCCAGCAGTGTCGTCCTGTTAGCGGGGGGGGCGGGAGGAGCTGGAGATCTGCATGGAGAGCGGGACAAGAAATCCTGCCTCTGCCCTGCCGGAGGTGGGACTGTGCAGGGGAGGCGGAGAATGGTAGGGGGCACTGTGGTTGGAGGTGGGAGGGGTCTGCACTGTGGGGGGCACTGTAACCATTGTGGTGCCCCTTTGTAGTGCAGTCCCCTTTGTGTTGCAGTGCCCCTTTGCGTTGCAATGTGGGGGACCGATTCCATTGGTCTCCCGTCAGTAGCCGCTGGAGGAATTGACTGCTAGGTCTGTTTTTTTTCCCGGTTCGGGCCTGCAGAACACCCTACCCCCATGTTATGCAGAGGGGAAAATATTTGTAGTTCCAATCAGGGGAGACAGGAGGTGTGTTACTGGATCACCAGGTAAATGAAACCAACCAATCCAGTCACCACAACTAAGAACCGGTAAGGTGCAATATGTTACATTTTTCTTTTTGGGTTTAGATACACTTTAAATTGCCCCTTAAGCAAGTCTATGAGGAGAAATGTTAGGGCATTCCATTTTGCTTTAAAAGTGGATATAGGCCATGTTGTAAACCAAACTATTTTGCACCCCGGCCATCTAAAATCCAAACAGTTATGTACAGTTTTGCCATCCTATCAGTAATGCAAGTACCTCAGGTTAGCTGCAGTAGCGAGCCAAGTGGCTACTTACAAATCGTGAGAGCTGTGTCCAGGCGGAGCCATTGACTGGCAGCTCTGCCAGAATGTCACCTAATAACATCAACTAGGTGACCGGCAACAGTAGCTGTGTTTAGGTACCGGCCAGTACAGGATGGCATGGCTGTACTTATAACAAAGATTGGAATGGGCTCAAACAGGGCTTAGACAAGCCACTCCAGATAACCAAGGAGTTACAGCACTAACTGAGATGGTGGATGAAGGTAAACCACCTCGGTCAAGGGAGGTTGTGGTGTTACACTACTCAAGAGGAAGTGTCCAAGATTTCAGTCCTGGCAAGGTAAGCCTAATGTTGACACACTCTCAATAAGGAAAACTATGTCCATTATGGGCAACATGACGTCAATGATCCTTGAAGTGGTTTGGGCTCAAGATCATTTTAGACCACCCAAGGAACTAGCATTTGAAGATTGGAATGGGCTCAAACAGAGCTTAGACAAGCAACTCCAGATAACTGACTGTGATGGATGAAGGTAGACCACCTCAGTCAAGGGAGGCTGTGTTGTTACCGGTTGCCCCAGTGACGAAACGTTTTGGGCACAGCTACAGAGGTGACATTACGTCCACCGAGGCGTCGATCAGGAATTACTGGTGTTTTATTGCAATTTATCTACCCATGTTTGTAGGTAGTTTTTACTTTAAAAAAAGATGGATTTTATTAACTACTACACTATGAGCAATCTTCTTCCTCTTGCCTATTACTGAGTCATCATTCATCCATCCTTTTGGGTTCTTTCCCAAAGCACAGCTAGACCTCCTTTTGAGGTCCTAAAATCTGGTAAGCAGCTTGTGACTGGTGGTGCACACCTGGGTGAAAGGTGTCACTTATTTTGCTGGATTAATAGCATTTATTGGCACATTCATTTTTCTATGGACTTTATACTGTGGTGTAACCCTACTCAGGAGGAAGTGTTTAAGGTTCCATTCCTGGCCAGGTGGGCCTAATGTTGGCATGCTCTCAATAAGGAAGGCTATGTCCAATATGGCAAGAATGACGTCAACGATCCCTGGAGTGGGATTTTAGACCACCCCAGAAACTAGTATTTAAAAAGTGGAATGGGCTCAAACAGAGCTTAGACAAGCCACTTTAGATAACCAAGCAGGTAAAGCACTGACTGAGATGGTCGATGAAGGTAGACCATCTCAGTCAATGAAGGCTGTGGTTTCACCCAACTCAGGAGGAAGTGCCCAAGATTTCAGTCCTGGCAAGGTTGGCCTATTGTTGATACACTTCCAATAGGGAAAGCTACTGTATGTCCATTAGGGCAGCACAACATCATTGATCCCTGGAGTGGTCTGAGATCAAGCTTTTTTTAAGACCATCCCAGGGCTTAGTCTTTAAAATTGGAACACTACGAGAGCCTCTTCCAAATTGTCAAGAAGGGACCAAGTCTAAGACTGTTTTAAAAATAGTCATTTAATTATCACATGGTTGGAAAAAAAACCTGGCCTCTATCTCAGTTACCCAGATTACAGGAAAGGAAAATACTTCCGAGACCTCCTGAGCAGGAACCAACTTAGACAAAGAGATCTGGTTCCAACTCATCATTCTGGAGGAATAATGGAAAAGGAATTGTCAGGTAATATATCAAGGTTTTTTTCTAGCTGTAGACAGCTGGAAGTGATGTACAATAGCCTACCTTTGTATCATGGTTTATGTTTGCTTAAACAATTAACTACTTGTACTGTAAGACTTTGATAATGTAATAACATTCTTTATATGACTAATTCCCATATTATGTATAACAGCATTTGAATTAAGCCCAAAATAGGCTATTACAATGATCCAGTCATTAATTTTCTTTATGAGGGGAGTAGTCCTATGAGGGGAGTAGTCCTTCCTCGATGCATTTCACGGGGATTAAGAAAGACTAACATTTTAGCAATGACCTTCTACATACCACAATGTGGGGGGGCAGCCAGCAACCCAGTCAATGATGATGACAGAGGGCATGGGGGGAACACAGCAAGTCTCTGTCCTGAAAGCTAGAAGGTCCGTACGAAACGTGAGCAACTTTGCTGGAACCTCACATTGTCATTATGGGTATTTTGGACTGTCAATCAATAGAGGCTGGATTTAGAAATGCCAGTTGCTCCCTGATACCAATGCCCCCCCCCCCCCCAATGTTGGCTGGACTGTATATAAAATGGGTTTAGCCATACCTGTATATTTCCCATGACTCCGGTGGATTCCATTCTGCTGGCCACATTCACTGTATTCCCCCAAATGTCATAATGTGGCTTGCGAGCCCCGATCACACCAGCCAAGACGCCCCCTTTGTTCAGTCCTGCCATAAGAAAAATTGGATTTATTTTTTTTTTGGTGGAATATCTTTAAATATTTATTCTGCCCTGCATTGGTCACATCCAACAGACAGCAATGTTGAGCTACAAATGCACCTACAGTGCTGCACAGACCTACGTCTTCTATAGAGTCAAGTTTTATGATTGCTGAGAATATAGCGGGTGAAATTTAGCTTCATCATCCACATCAGCTCCCCATACTAAAATTCTGTGTCTGTGAAAAGATAACAGTGCATACTGTATGGAGACCTGGGCCTGGTCTCAGAGAAAACCCAGAGGACCTTTTATTTGTTAAAGCAAAACTAACACCAAATGGGCCATTTTATTCTAGTTGCCCTGGTCAACACTGACTCTTAATATTTAAAACAAATGGGCCAGTAGGTAGGTAATAGAGAATTACTAGGATATGTAATTTAGGTCAGGGCCCTGTGCAGGCCACTTGAGTTCCTTCACATCAAACCATGTTTTTATGGATCTGGCTTTGTTCACAAGGGGGGCACAGTCATGCTGGAACAAAAAATATCCTTCACCAAACTGTTACCACAAAGTTGGAAGAGCACAATGGTCTACAACAGGGATGCTCAAACTACGGCCCTCCAGCTGTTGCAGAACTACACATCCCATGAGGCATTGTAAAACTCTGATATTCACAGACATGACTAGGCATGATGGGAATTGTAGTTCCTGAACAGCTGGAGGGCCGTAGTTTGAAGACCTCTGGTCTACAATGTCTTTGCATTGCTGATCTCTCACAGCTTCTTTGCAGCCACTTTCTGTCTAAAAACACTCCAGTGATGGCTGCATGGCAGTTCTGGGGACAAGTTTTCTGATGGACATCATGCCTAAGTAATGTGCATTTAATTGACCACTTGTAGGCTCCATTGGAAGCCCAGGTGACAGGGTAACAATTGAGAGAGAGGGTAACAGCATTGTCACCATATAGCAATAAGTATCTGAGCAAGGCAGGATCACCAGGTATGATTTTAATAAAAGCTTCAAATTTTAAAATATTGAAAAGTTGATCCGGCGAATATTCAATTGCCTCTTGGGGGGATCAGGAAGGATTTTTTTTCCCTGCTGGAGCAAATTGGGTCATGCTTTGCTGGGTTATTTTGCCTTCCTCTGGATCAACTGTGGGTATAGGATTGTGTATACAAGAATGTATTTTTTTTTTTTTTCTCCCTTTTATTGGTTGAACTACTTGCATCTTTTTTCAACCAGACTAACTATGTAACTATGAAAATTATTTTCGAAATTACTGGGAAAGTTTATATGAGATTTTTTGTGATTGGGCTTAGATCTACTTTAAGCTCAAATAAACACACATCTACAGGAATACTAACACATAAAGCTTGACTGAAAGGCAATCAGTAAAAATATGGGACAGGACATGATGTGTATACAGTACCTTGGCATGGAAGCATGTCATATTGTAAAATGACCACAAGATGGCAACAGTTCAAAAAAAATAAAAATAAAATAAAAACCTCTAGAGCAGTGTATCTCAACCATGTTAAATAGAAGATGTACAGTGCAGTGTACAGAATGAGGTGGGGTGGAATAGGGAATGTACAGCCCAGTGAACAGGATAAGGTGATTTAGAATAGGGGATGTACAGTGCAGTGAACAGGATAAGGTGATTTAGAATAGGGGATGTACAGTGCAGTGTACAGGATGAGGCGATGTGGAATAGGGGATGTACAGCCCAGTGAACAGGATGAGGCGATGTGGAATAGGGGATGTACAATGCAGTGTACAGGATGTGGTGGTGTGGTATAGGGAATTTACAGCTCAGTGCACAGGATAAGGTGATGTGGAATAGGGGATGTATAGTACAGTTTACAGGATGAGGCGATGTAGAATAGGGGATGTACAGTGCAGTGTACAGGATGAGGCGGTGGTGGAATAGGGAATGTACAGTGCATTGTACAGGATGTGGTGGTGTGGAATAGGGAATGTACAGCCCAGTGCACAGGATAAGGTGATGTTGAATAGGGGATGTATAGTACAGTGAACAGGATAAGGTGATGTGGAATAGGGGATGTACAGTGCAGTGTACAGGATGAGGCGATGTGGAATAGGGGATGTACAGCCCAGTGAACAGGATAAGGTGATTTAGAATAGGGGATGTACAGTGCAGTGTACAGGATGTGGTGGTTTGGAATAGGGAATGTACAGCCCAGTGAACAGGATAAGGTGATTTAGAATAGGAGATGTATAGTACAGTGTACAGGATGAGGCGATGTGGAATAGGGGATGCACAGCGCAGTGTACAGGATGAGGCGATGTGGAATAGGGGATGTACAGCGCAGTGTACAGGATGAGGCGATGTGGAATAGGGGATGTACAGTACAGTGTACAGGATGAGGCGATGTGGAATAGGGGATGTACAGCACAGTGTACAGGATGAGGCGATGTGGAATAGGGGATGTACAGTACAGTGTACAGGATGAGGTGATGTGGAATAGGGAATGTACAGCGCAATGTACAGAATGAGGCAGTGTGGAATGGGGAATGTACAGCGCAATGTACAGAATGAGGCAGTGTGGAATGGGGAATGTACAGCGCAGTGTTGAATAGGGAATGGACAGTGCAGTGTACAGAATGATAAGGTGTGGGATAGAGGACATACAGTACAGTGCAGTGTACAGAATGATGAGGGATGGAATAGGGAATGTACAAAGCAACACAGTGTACAGAGTGATGGGGTGTGGAATAGGGCATGTACAGCTCAATGTACAGGATGAGGCGATGTGGAGTAGAGAATGTACTGTACAGTTTACAGGACAAGGCAGTGTGCAATAGGAAATGTAAAGCATAGTGTACAGAATGAGGCATTGTGCATTATGGAATGTACAGCTCAATGTACACAATGAGGTAATGTGGAATAGGTAATGTACAGTGCAGTGTACAGGATGAGGCGATGTGAATAGGGAATGTACACTGCAATGTACAGAATTGGACAATGTCAATAGGAAATATACAGTGCAGTGTACAGAGTGAGGTGGTGTGGAATAGGAATGTACAGTGCAATGTACAGTATTGGACAATGTGAATAGAAAATGTACAGTGCAGTGTACAGAGTGAGGTGGTGTGGCATAGGGAATGCACAGTACAATGTACAGAATGAGGCATTGGGAATAGGGAATTTACAGGGCAGTGTACAGAATGAGGTGGTGTGGAAAAGGGAATGTACAGCACATTATACAAGATAAGGCGATGTGGAATTGGGAATGTACAATGCAGTGCACAGAATGAGGCAGTGTGGAATAGAGAATTTACAGTACAGTGTACAGAATGAGGCAATGTGGAATAGGAAATGTGCAATGATGTACAAAATGATGTGATGCGGAAAAGAGAATGTACAGCACAGTGTTGAAAATAAGTCAGTGTGGAGTAGGCAGTGTACAGCGGAGTCTACATAATGAGGCATTGTGGAGTAGGGAATGTACATCACAGTGTACAGAATAAGGCAGTGTGGAATAGTAAATGTACAGCACAGTGTAAAGAATGAGGCACTGTGGAATAGGGAATGTACAGCACAGTGTACAGAATGAGGCAGTGTGGAATAAGGAATGTACAATGCAGCACAGTGTACAGAATGGCGAGGTGTGGAAAAGAGAATGTACAGCACAGTGTCAAAAATTAGTTAGTGTGGAATAGGGAGTGTACAGAATGATAAGGTGTGGGATAGAGAACATGCAGTACAGCGCAGTGTACATAATAGTGTACATAATAAGGGGTGGGATAGAGAACGTACAGAGTGTACAGAATGATAAGGTGTGGGATAGAGAACATACAGTACAGCACAGTGTACAGAATGATAAGGTGTGGGATAAGGAATGTACAGTACAGCGCAGTGTACAGAATGATAAGGTGTGGGATAGAGAACATGCAGTACAGCGCAGTGTACAGAATGATGAGGTATGGGACAGAGAACATGCAGTACAGCGCAGTGTACAGAATAAGGTATGGGATAGAGAACATACAGTACAGCGCAGTGTACAGAATAAGGTGTGGGATAGAGAACATACAGTACAGTGCAGTCAGTGTATATAATAAGGGGTGGGATAGAGAACGTACAGTACAGCGCAGTGTACAGAATAAGGTATGGGATAGAGAACATGCAGTACAGCGCAGTGTACAGAATAAGGTGTGGGATAGAGAACATACAGTACAGCGCAGTGTACATAATAAGGTGTGGGATAGAGAACGTACAGTACAGCGCAGTGTACAGAATAAGGTGTGGGATAGAGAACATACAGTACAGTGCAGTGTACAGAATGATAAGGTGTGGGATAGAGAACATACAGTACAGCGCAGTGTACAGAATGATAAGGTGTGGGATAGAGAACATACAGTACAACGCAGTGTACAGAATAGGCCGTAACAATGTTTTTTTTTAAAAAACATTAGCACACACTGGTAAAAATGTTTCTGATGTAGCAAATAGCTCTGCTGTGTATATCTAATACAAATATATTGAGTACTCACCAATCCTCAGCATGAAGTTGTTGAATGACTGGTAATTAATATTCATCAATGTCACCTTCATGGCCAAGGCAAAGTCCGCCAGGTCTGCCAGATGCTGCCAGCGTTCCTTATCTGAGATTTCCTCCTTCTGCAAAAGCAAATTAAATGAAGGTGTCATTTTATAGATACCTACACCGCATCCCCATCCCCTTATGATCATGATCCTAGTCAGGGGGGTAAAGAAGTCAAAACAGCCAGGATTAACATACCCCACCTGCTGTCTCCATGGGGAACTCATGGTAATGGAGGACTTAAATGCCTCTCTCAAAAATACAGAGGAAAATTTCAAAATGACCTGGACCTCCTGTATCTCTCTTACTACTACTCCCTTTTACGAGGCTCTTCAAACCCAATTCATCTGGACAGTGGTGTAGCGTGGGTTACCAGTGCCCAGGGCATGGCAAGTACTGCACCCCTTAACCCATAATGGTGATACATAGTAGGAAAATCTGTGTCTTAACTGAGGTCCCCTGCTTGCCCACCTTTCTCATCTACTTGTAGTGGTGCCTCCTGTGGCCCTCTGCCACCCTGGAGAGACTGGAGGTCAATGCCTAGCTGGTAGTACCCTAACAGAGGGTGGCCCTTGACCCTGTCCAAGTGTAATCCAGGGTAAGGATCCACAAGAAGGTGCTGCATACTCTAAGTCCAGTCTCTAGTCTCCCCCATAGTGAGGGTACTGGGTGGCAATGAGCTAGTTCTGGTGTCTGGGGTGGCCTCAGAAAGATCCAGGGTACATACCTATATCCTTGTCTCAGAGGTAAGTGACGTACATGGTAAAGGCCTGTTACCAGGTAGCCGCATACTGCACTCTTGCCCTTTGCACTGTGCTCCTTCCCAGCTGTGCTCCTGGATGGCACTGACTCTTGGACATGTCACTCCATTTGCCGCCACTCACTGTGTACAAGTAGCAGTAAGAGCACGCCAATGGCAGGTGACATCAGCTTCCCGATGGAGCTCTCCAAGGATGCGCTATTTTTTAATATTATTCCTGTTTTTTTTTTTTTCGGCCCTAAGAATTTCGGGTCCCAAGGGGAACCACCCTATGGTCCTACCCACTGCATCTGGGCACAACTATACACCTTCTGAGCCCATTAATAAACGGATACAATGCTCAGGATGTGCTATTGGGGAAGGTCAGCATCTGCTGGATATTCATGTCCCCAGCCCTCTCCTCCTACTCACCCGGCCTCCCCTTCCTCCTAACCCTTCAACCCTTTTTCTCCACTCACACTACACAACAATAAATATACTGTATGTATATATCCCACCAGGAGCCCTTACACCCATAACACCCTCATAGGTACCTGATACTACCGTCTAGCTTTCCCAATCCATTTCTTAAACGTTGTACTGACCAACACAAGGTGGAGATGTATTCACCCCCTTTGTCCGTTGCTATCCTCTGTTTTCCACACTTATTGTAGGAATACATTTTTCTTTTCCCACAGTTGCATTAAAACTGTTGATTTGATAATTGATAAAATGTGTGTGTAATGGTGTTACTTCATCTATTTTTAAAACTCTTACTAATTAAAGAAAAACTGGTAGGCTTCCTTGGTTCCCCCCAAAGCTGCCCATACACATTACATTCTTATTGTACAATTTCTGTACAGTCTCCTTCAGGTTACCTATGTAACATAAGGACCTACATAATCAAGTCAATTTATAGGCAATCAGCTAAGCCTTACATAAAAAATTATGCTGCGCTGCTCATCCAACATTAACAAAGTGCAAAAAAACAGTTAGTAATGATAGTTACCAATATAATAAACAATCAACACACAAAAATAGAACTGAAAAATAAACATACAGAGGTGCAAACCCTATTAGATCTAGTATATAACAAGTGAAATATAAGATCATAATCCGTGAATCTTAATATAAAGGATCATCCCTGATGAAGTCACCTGGTATGTGACGCAACACGTCGGACCAGAAGCTGGATGATGTCATATCCTATTTTTATCAAAAATCGGCCATCTTGGTACACTCAATTGATAATGCCAAAGTTGTTCAGTGGGGCTGAGGTCAGTGCTCTGTGTAGGCCACTCAAGTTCCTCCACACCACGTTGGTCAAATGGTAATTATCTTTATGGAGCTGGCTTTGTACACAGCAGCACAGTCATAGGTCTTCCCCAAACTGTTTCTACAAGGTTGGAAAAGCACCATTGTCTCCAATGTCCATGAATGCTTTATCCTTACCATTGCGCTTCACCGGAAACACCTGAACTCCATCACCTGGAGGCCATCAATCATCTGGAGGTCATCTGTTGGCCACATAGGTAGGTGTGATGGTCATGTTTTTACAAACCTTTGCCCCTATAGTGCATGTCATTAACTTGTGGTAAAAAAAAAAAAAACTAGGTGTACCATTGCCCAACTGTCTTTAAAACCAACCTTTATGGTGTTGTTGAATCCATTTTGATTGGGGTCTGGAGTGACGCCGGATGCAGCCATGTAGGTGCTACCAATGGTCTTGATCTTGGTGATACAGCGAAACTGCGGCTCATCCAACAGCTGGAAACAAAGATTTCAAAATATTATTTGCTTTCACAAGGAATGAATACTTTACCAATATTACTGCACAAAATGATTTTCCTGCAGCTGGAAAGGAGATCGTACCGCATCAAAATCTGAGATGATCTCATTGAGGAATCTCAGACACTCGATACCGCCATTGTTGATGCTCTCCTCAGTGTAAAAGTCAGAAAAGTTCGGGATGGAAGCGAACATTACCCCGATCTCATCATACGACTGGCTGTACAACTCCTAAGAAGATATGCGGTGAAAATAAGATCAAATTAGTCAAAGTATATTAGATAGAAGACGTTTTCAAAATTGATGAAGAGTTAAGAGAAAGTGGGGGAGGGGGAGCAACCTTTTTTTTTTTGTAAAAACAATTCTTTATTATTTACCGGTTTCCCCATGTAGTGGAAGATTACAAGGCTGCATTACATCACTGATCCCCCGCTCTGCTCCCTCCAGTGCTCTGGGCAAAAGCCCAATAGATGTTCTAGAGCAGAGGTTCTCCAAACGTACTAAGCAAAGGGCCAGTTTACTGTCCTTCAGGCTTAAGGGGGGGCCAGACTGTGGCCAGTTGGAGTATAAAAACATTTAGTACCCCATCTTTGGTTTAAATGGGAGGAATAGTGCCCCATTGTTGATATCAATGAGAATAGTGCCCAATTGATGGTGTCAGTAGGGGGAATGGTGCCCTACCATTAGTTTTAGTTGGTGGAATAGTGCCCCAAGGGCCAGATAAAGTCAAGCTAAGGGCCACACCTGGCCCCCGGACCGCAGTTTGGACACCACTAAATCACTCAAGCTGGAGTTTACATAGGGTTCAGGAACCTACACGCCCCCAACCCTCCATGACAGTACTTGGGCAAACACCTAGTGCTGCATCGTGAAAGGAAAGAGGCAGAATCACATGTTCCAACTTAGCAGAAAAAAGGGGTATTTCAAACCAAAATGAAGTATAAGTAGCAGAAGTGGTGTCCTGTATAGCCAAAGTACACTTGTGTTCTCTGGGACCTCAATATATCTGCTGCAGATGATCATCTGAAAAGCTGGATCTAACATGCAAAAACTATGATCGGGGCTTTTAGAGAACTATAAATTTTCACCCAAAATGTAAAAACATTTCTATGTTGGTAAGTGGTCATCTTTAAAGTGTGACTGTGCTTCTCTGTATGCTACCACTTTGGAATTTGGGTTTTTCCTGCCAATCTGGGGGTATTCCCACTAAGGAAAAGTGGAAGCCCCTTTGAATGTCTGCATCACATAACTGGGAACTCCAAGCTCAACATCTCATCATTGGAGAATTATACTAGTATGTAAAAAGGAAAGAGTACAGGTGGGTTATGTTTTACTTCCTTCATATGCGGCCTTCTCTCACCTCATCCCTTTTTTTGGAGCCCAGGAAGTGTCGGGCCACATGTTCCGGCAGCATGTTAGTGACCAGAGCCTCATTCCAGCGCCTCATATCGTACACCTTCTCCTTCTGCTCGTGGACGTCGATCTTCCACAGGAACAATGTCCTGGCCAACTTCTCCACCTATAGGAACCAATTACAACTTTCAACTTCAAGTGAACCTGAATTCAAAAAGTGAAGATTTTCTATATTATAGGGAACAGCCAGAAATTATAATTGTGCCTAAGCAATACCCTGAAAACCTACCTTTTGTCTTGAATACTCCTAAAAAATAGGAGGGCGCTTCCTGTGTCTAGGCACCTCTGTTTTGTAGCCTCCCATATCTTCAGTTTGAGATCATCTAAGTCAGTGGTCTCCAAACTGCAGCCCATGGGCCAAATGCAGCCCTTTGTTTGCCTTTATCTGACCCCTGGGAACCTCTTCCTCCCTCTGATAATACCCTCAATAATAGTGTATTATTCTTCCCACTGACACCAATGTTGGAGCATAAATTCTTCCTCTGACATCAATGATAGGACACTATTCCTCCCACTGGCACCAACAATGGGGCATCATTCCTCCTAATCACACCAATGATGGGGCAATATTCTTCCCACTGACACCAATGATGGTACACCATTTCTCCCACTGACTCCAACAATGAGGCTCTATTCCTCCCACAGGCACCAATGATGGGGGCACTATTCCTCCCACTAATACAAATGATGGGAAACTGTTCCTCCTCCACCTAACCACAGGGGTGCTATGTGATTTTTTACTCTCACTGACCACCAGGCCTGAGGCATTATCTACTCCCAGTGTCCACAGTCCAGGCCCCCCTTAAGTCTAAAGGACAGTAAACTGTCCCTTTGTTTACAAAATTTGGCGACCCATGGATCTAGGGCATCTGACTGCTAGCCTCACCAGATTTGGAGTGAGAATTTGGTAGTGTTACTTTTGCGCTGATCACTGTTCTCCTTGCTGGAGAGAAAGCTGTATCTGTATGTGAAGGCCTGCAGTGAAACGATCGCTCTTCTTCTTTGTGGGTATCATTAGCCCACCAGTCATCAGATCACCCATCATCAGGAAAGTATCTTTGACAAGTGTAAGCAAAGCCCTGCCTTTATCAAGATGGCTGCCTTCATAGAGACATAGTGCAGAACAAGGCATGGTAAAGCCTAGTACACGCCAAAACTGACAGCTCTGGTTGGAGCCGCTGTACTAACGGTCTGACGTTAGTACAGCGATCTCCCCTGCTTTTCTTTTGTGTTCCACAGGAACACTCTGGTCACTCCGCATGTCGGACGGTTTTTATTGAACTGCCTGATGTTGCCTGACATTCAGCCCATGTGTACTAGACTTAAGTCAGTAACTAGGAAAAGATTAGCATCAGGGAGCATACAAGCAATACTGATCGCTAGTCCTTTGCCCTCCACTTGCTTTGTTGGGACACAGCTTCCACAGTACAGGTCCTCTTTATGCATGCAGCTTGTAAATTGGAATCATAACTAAGCTTCAATAGTAAATGTGGGAGGTCATCAGACAGAAATGCACTTACGTGGCGGGCAAAGTAGTAGAAGCTGAGCATCATGATGAAAATCATTGCTGTCATTGAATATTTGGAAGGAACCAGATTCGCTCTGTGCAAAGAGACCAAAACTATTTCAATATAAAAATTTCATAAACAACATTGTTCGGTAAGTAGAGGACCTTAACAGATGTTTGTGGTGCAGGCATGTCATTGCTATGACGTTATCAATATCCTGGACCCTACCAATAAAGCACCTAAGTCCTTAACCCTTAACCACTTGCCGTCTGCTCACTCGAGCACTACTGCGGCAAAGTGGCTCGATAACGTCTGCCGACGTAGACCTCCGTCTCCAGACATTCCCCTTTCTCGGTGGCGCGCGCGCGCCGCCGGAGGCTCGCTCCCGCTGTATTCAGTCACAGCGGGAGTCGGGCCAGGGGAGGAGCGGCGGCGATCGCTGCCGCTCTTCCCCAATCGTCGGGGAATCGAGTCTGGAGATCCGCCCGCTTGTGTAAACACAAGCGGGCGGATCTCCTAAGTGACAGGCAGGGACAGATTGCAGGGTTCAGCGTAGCTGAACCTGCGATCTGCCCCTGTGTCACTCAGTCACCTCCCCCCACACGTTAGTAAGCACCAGGCATACATTAACCCCTCCCTCTCCAATAAAGTTAACCCCTTCCCTGCCAGTGTCATTTTTACAGTAACAGTGCATATATATAGCACTGATTACTGTAGTAATGTCACTGGTACCCCCAAAAGTGTAAAAAATGTCAGTCAAGGGTCCGATCTGTCCGCCGCAATATCGCAGTCCCGCAAAAAAAATCGCAGATCGCCGCCATTACTCGTTAAAAAAAAACACACCAAAAATGACAGAAATCTTTCTCTTAGTTAGTAAACGCAATAACTTTTGCGCAAACCAATCAAAATACGCTTATTGTGATTTTTTTTACCAAACATAGGTAAAAGAAAACAAATTGGCCAAAAATTTAAAAAAATTTTGATTTTTACATTTTTTTGGGGGGGAATTTCATATAAAAAATGTGAAAAATATTGTTATTTTTGCAAAATTGACGCTCTTTTTTTGATTATAGCGCATGATCAAAAAATCGCACAGGTGATCAAATACCACCAAAAGAAACCTCTGTTTGTGGGAAAAAAAAGACATACATTTCGTTTGGGTACGGCGTTGCATGACCGCGCAATTGTCAGTTAAATTTGCACAGTGCCAAATCTCAAAAAGTGGCCTGGACGTAAGATAGCAAAATCCTCTAGTGGTAAAGTGGTTAATCTAACTCTAAACATCAACTCAACCCTTTAATCCAACATTTAACCTCAACCTTACCCAGATTTTTTTCTTTCTCAGAGAATAGGTGCAGAAACTCCTCCTTTCTGAGTCAATTTTTGTCTCTGCCCCCTACCCACCTCTAAACACCGTTTCTTGATTCCACCCATCTCTCAGTTCCGCCCCACTTGGCGAATACAGAGCCAAGTATAATTTTGTAGCGCTAAGTAGTTTGTATGGAATTTGTTAATGATAACAAGAAAATGGGTAAAACAGATCCCCTGCAGCCAGCAGCAATAGAACCCCAGCAACAATAGATCAACAGCAACAATGGACACCTTCAAAAAAATTCACCCTAGCAACAATAGACCTAGCGCAGCAATAACAGGTCTCCCAGCAGCCAGCATCAATAGACCCCAGCCTCAACAGCGGATCCCTTCCAGCAACAGTTGACCCCCCAGAAACATAACCCCCCCCCCCCAACAAACCAGCAACGATAGCCCACCATACAAAAATAGTTCCCCCAGCAGCCAGCATTAAATAGACCTTCCAGCACCCCTTGTAATTTTATATAGTACATTCAGTACTGAAGGTGCCGAAACTGCGTTCCCCCGCGTTCCCTCTGAAAAAAAGCCCTGAACTTACCCCTTCCTTTGACGCTTATTCTCAACTTAATTCTTGCAAAATAGTTCCCCCAGCAGTCAGCATCAATAGACCCTCCAGCACCCCTTGTCATTTTATATAGTACATTCAGTACTGAAAGTGCCGAAACTGCGTTCCCCCGCGTTCCCTCTGAAAAAAAGCCCTGAACTTACCCCTTCCTTTGACGCTTATTCTCAACTTAATTCTTGCAAAATAGTTCCCCCAGCAGTCAGCATCAATAGACCCTCCAGCACCCCTTGTCATTTTATATAGTACATTCAGTACTGAAGGTGCCGGAAATGCATTCCCCCGCCGTTCCCTCTGAACTTACCCCTTCTTTTGACGCTTATCCTCAACTTAACTCTAGCAATCAACTTAACTTAACTAACACTTAACCTCAACCAACCCTTCATCTAACGTTTTACCTCAATCTAAGTCCCTTTATCTAACACTTATCTTCAACATAGCTGTTGCATCTAACAGGGGTCTATTTATAAACAAATTAGTTGGATGAAAGTCACAAGCATTCGCCCACCTGTAATCATTTTTTGTCTATTAGGTTTCTATCCTATGGTGGTCAGCGCCATCTAGTGGTCATAATGTGCTTTTTTCCTGATTGAGGAATTTCAGGAAAACACTGCATTATAGCCACTAGCTGACAATCATAGGAAATAAACCTATTAGACAAAATAAGAGGAAAACTTGATACGACTTTGTGACATTTATCCAGCATTTTGTTTATAAACAGACCCCTTAGAGCCGGTTCACACTGGGGCGACTTGTCAGGCGACCTGGTTGCCTGACAAGTCGCCTTGGGTCGCCTGCCATAGATTAGCACAGGACCCATTCTAATAGGAGCGACACAAGTCGCTCCAAGTTAGAAAAAGGGTCCTGTACTACTTTGGGGCGACCTGGAGCAACCTGCATTGACTTCAATGATATGAAGTCCGTGCATGTCGCTCCGAGGTCGCGGTGCGCGCTGTGCACTGCGACTTCACGGGTTGCCCCGGCAAGTCGGGTCGCCCCTATGTGAACCGGCTCTTAATCTCAACATAACTTCATCCAGCACTTAAAATCAACATAATCCTTTCATTTTACACTTAGCTCAACCAAATCCCTTCATCCAATGATTATCCTCAGCATAACTCCTTCATCTAACCTTTAAACTCAATCCTTCCTCTAGCTAACCTAAGCCTTTCATCTAACACTTAACCTTATTCAAAATGTCAGCTTATTCTCCTCATCAGACCCTAAACCCAACCTGACCCCTACATCAAATCCAAACATCTCAATATCACCCCTTCAGCTAACCCTAAACACCAACCTAACCCTTCCATCTATCCCTAAATCTCAACCTAGCCCTTTCCTCTGACATATCACACTTAATATAACCCTCTGATCTAATATTAAACCTCAACACATTCTCTTCATCAACCTCTAAACCTTAATCTAACCCCAAAACCGAACCTTAAATCTCAATCTCACCCCTTTGTCTAATCCGAAACCCCCCAACCAAATTCCTTATTCTATTCGGAAACCTCAAGCTAACCCTATTCTTTAACACCCTTAACCTAATCCGCTGATCTATTACTAAACCTCAACCTATTCTCTTTATCAAGCCCCAAATCTCAATCTAACTCCAAAATCTCAATCTCACCCCTTTATCTCTTGCTAACCTTCAACCTCCCGCACCCTATACATTTTTGTACCCTATGTTCCAAACCTGATAATTCCTACCAACATTTCCTTTTCCTTATGTGCCAAAAATACATTGAAGTTAGTGTACCCGTAATTTCCATATTGCTTAGATGTCCTTTTTGTACTCTCAGCATACAAGGCGCAGTGCTTTAGTCAAAAAGAATATATTGAAATATCTTGATACTTGGTGCTTTTGTTCACATTGGAAAACGATGATGCCGTATGACTTGTCAGTCTAGTTCAGAATATTGTTACGTACAGTGATATTGTTTAATGTCTTATACTGTACATGACACCAAGTGTGTTTTATAACCAAAGACTACAAAAAAAACCTAAGCTAACCCTTTCATCTAACCCTAAACTTCAACCTATCCCCTTTATCTAAAACTTTACCTCAAACTAACCCCTAATCTAATACTAAATCTCAACCTATTCTCTTCATCAAACCCTAACTCTCCAACCCAGAATCTAACCCTTATTCCTAATCCCACCCCTTCATCTAACCATAAACCCGGACCTATCCTTTTCATCTAACCATAAACCCAAATCTAACCCCTTTATCTAAACCTCAACCTAACCCGTTTATGTCACATTTTATCCTACCTAAACTCCTTCATAAAAACTTAAATCTCAATCTCACCCCTTCATCTAACTCAAAGCCTCGACTTAACCCTTTCATCTAACCCTAAATTTCAACCTAACCCATTCACCTAACACTTTACCTCAAACTAACCCCTTAATCTAATAATAAATCGCAAACTATTCTCTTCATCTAACACTTTACCTAAAACTAACCCCTTAATCCAATACTAAATCCCAACCTATTCTCTTCATCTAACACTTTACCTAAAACTAACCCCTTAATCTAATAATAAATCCCAAACTACACTTTTCATCTAACACTTTACCTAAAACTAACCCCTTAATCCAATACTAAATCTCAACCAATTCTCTTCATCTAAAACTTTACCTAAAACTAACCCCTTAATCTAATAATAAATCCCAACCTATTCTCTTCATCTAACACTTTACCTAAAACTAACCCCTTAATCCAATACTAAATCCCAACCTACACTCTTCATCTAACACTTTACCTAAAACTAACCCCTTAATCCAATACTAAATCCCAACCTATTCTCTTCATCTAACACTTTACCTAAAACTAACCCCTTAATCCAATACTAAATCCCAACCTATTCTCTTCATCTAACACTTTACCTTAAACTAACCCCTTAATCCAATACTAAATCCCAACCTACACTCTTCATCTAACACTTTACCTAAAACTAACCCCTTAATCCAATACTAAATCCCAACCTACACTCTTTATCTAACACTTTACCTCAAACTAACCCCTTAATCCAATACTAAATCCCAACCTACACTCTTCATCTAACACTTTACCTAAAACTAACCCCTTCATCTAAAACGAAATCTCAACCAATTCTCTTCATCAAACCCTAACTCATAAACCCAGAATCGAACCCTAAATCTTAACCATAAACCCCAACCTAGCTCTTTTATGTAACATTTCACCTTACCTTACCCCCCTCATTAAAACTTAAATCTCAATCTCATCTCTTTATCTAACCCAAAACCTCAACCTAACTTTTTTATCGAACCTCATCCTAACCCTTTTATGCAACGTTTTACCCTACCTTAACCCCTTCATCAAAACTTCTATCTCAATCTCATCTCTTTATCTAACCCTAAATCTCAACCTAACCCCTTTTATATAACACTTTACCTTAACCTAACCCCTTCATCAAAACCTCAATCTCATGCTCACCCCTATATCTAACCCTAAATCTCAATCAAACCCTTTCATCTAACCCTAAACTTCAACCTAACCATTGCATCTAGATTTCAACCTAATCCTTTAATCCAAACTTCAACCAAAGCCTTTTCCCTAACACTTTACCTTAACTTAAACTCTTCATCAAAACCTAAATCTCAATCTCATCCCTTTGTATAACCCTAAATCTCAACCTAACCCATTTATCTAACACTTTACCCTAACCTAACTCCTTCATCAAAACCTCAATCTCATGCTCACCCCTTTATCTAACCCTAAACCTCAAACTTACCCTTTTATTTAACTCTAAACTTCAACCTAACCCTTTTTTTTTTTAAACGTTAACCCAACAGTTTTTCTTCACACGTTAACCTAAACACTTCATTAAAACCTCAATCTCAATCTAACCCTAAATTCAACCTAATTCTTCCATCTGACTCTAAACCTCAACCTAACCCTTTCATCTATCCCTAATCTTCAACCTATCCCGTTTATCTAACACTTTACTTTAACCTAACCGGTTCATCAAAACCTCAATCTCAATCAACCCTTTATCTAACCCCAAACCGCAACCTAACCCTTTAATCAAAACCCAGCTCTCAATCTCGACCCTTTATCTAATCCTAAACCTCAACCTAACCCCTTCATCTATTCCTTAACCTTAAGCTAACCCCTTCATCCAACACTCCAGCCTAATACTTCAACCTATTGTTTTTATCAAATCCTAAACCTCAAACCAACCCTTAAATCTAACCGTAAGTTCAAAGTCAGCTTCAATCCCTTCTCTAATGACAATATCACAACAGAAAAAATGATTGTGTCACGTAGATAATTATTATATCACACATATTATAGTTCCATAAATGATCTACCTATGGTGGAAAAATTTGGCAGGAAAATTTTACAACTATGGCCAATTGACTTCTACATTAAATGCCAATTGCCCCTTTAATGGCAGTAGGACAGACTCTTACACATAGCCGTTGAAGCGTTTTCTGTCGTAGTCATCGAAAATCGGCCTCCAGGCGTAAATATTCACCACTCCCACAGCGACGCTGATCATCAGCATGAGAGTCAGCTTGACCATGTGGCTGACTTGTACCAACATGATGGTGGCGATAAGGGCCAGGACCGCGATGTAGCTGTAATATTTAGGGTTCTCCACGCAGCCCCAGGCTTCCCCAGACTGTAAGGTGACGTTGTAGGACGTGGAGTAGTATTGAAGGCAGCTGAGCTGTGGGACAAACAAGAAACCATCACATGTGTGAAATGTGGTCAACTCTAGCAATCAATTGGAGATTATCTGTCACTGGTCACTCTATATTAAACCGGTGAAAACAGAAATTGGACTGGTCTTTTCGGTTTCTCATTCACAGCCCAGAACATTAAAGCCACTTCTTCATAGGGAAATAAGAATACCTATTATCAGATATATATGGGAAGAACATTACCGGCCTTCTAAAAAATGCTAGCTGCTTGGCTGTCATACTGAGTTCTCCTTTAATAACTGAACAAGGTTGGGCATGTGGTTATGCATATAGTGACCAGCTCCCATGGTCTCTGGCCACCCATTTCCACCTCCTGCTCATTTGATTCAAGAATAACGCCATCCATCACAGCAGTGTTTGGACAAGGTCCTTAAACACCCAAGACAAAAAGCCCCCCCCCCTCCATAAGCTATCATGGATTGCAAGTCCTGCCCATTTGCACAGCCCACCAGGTGAGGAGCCCAAGGTAAGCATCTCTCCAGCCTACCCCTCGGCCTGGCCCTGCATTACAGCAATGGGTCAAAATTAAGGTGGGATGGGGTCAGCTGGGACTGGTGACCAGAGGAGTATTAAGGTGGCATGGGGTCAGCTGGGACTGGTGACCACAGGAGTAAAAAGGTGGGAGGGGGTCGGCTGGGACTGGTGACCACAGAAGTAATAAGGTAGAATAGGGTCGGCTGGGACTGGTGACCACAGGAGTAATAAGGTAGAATGGGGTCGGCTGGGACAGGTGACCACAGGAGTAATAAGGTGGGAAGGGGTCGGCTGGGAATGGTGACCAGAGGAGTAATAAGGTGGCATGGGGTCAGCTGGGACTGGTGACCACAGGAGTAATAAGATGGGAAGGGGTCAGCTGGGACTGGTGACCACAGGAGTAATAAGGTAGAATGGGGTCAGCTGGAACTGGTGACCACAGGAGTAATAAGATGGGAAGGGGTCAGCTGGGACTGGTGACCACAGGAGTAATAAGGTAGAATGGGGTTGGCTGGGACTGGTGACCACAGGAGTAATAAGGTGGGAAGGGGTCGGCTGGGAATGGTGACCACAGGAGTAATAAGGTGGCATGGGGTCTGCTGGGATTGGTGACCATAGGAGTAAAAAGGTGGGAAGGGGTCAGCTGGGACTGGTGACCACAGGAGTAATAAGGTAGAATGGGGTCGGCTGGAACTGGTGACCACAGGAGTAATAAGGTGGGAAGGGGTCGGCTGGGACTGGTGACCACAGGAGTAATAAGGTAGAATGGGGTCGGCTGGGACTGGTGACCACAGGAGTAATAAAGTGGGAAGGAGTCGGCTGGGAATGGTGACCACAGGAGTAATAAGGTGGGAAGAAGTTGGCTGGGAATGGTGACCACAGGAGTTATAAAGTGGAATGGGGTCAGCTGATACTGGTGACCACATCAGAGCACCCCGATCTTATTGGCTTCCAGGTAGTTCTACAAGAGATCAGAGATGACTCGTAGGGTAAAGTAACATGTTCGCACATACTTACCATGTGCTCCCCTGCTGATGTCCATTCCTCCCCCTTCAAAATCGCAGCTCAACTGACCCAGTAACCTTCACAGGGTCAGCGTTAATAAAGGACAAACTTACCCAAGCCCACTGATTGGCCAGTCAAGCACCCAATGTTGCTTTGTGAGGAGGCAGGGGGCACAGTCACGTGGACCTCCATGCCCACAAGCATCTGTCGGGGGAAACAGGCTTACGAGGGAAAGAGTGAAAGCTAGGTCTGTCCTCCATACCCCTCCCCACTCCACTCTAAGGAAAACGTGTCTCTTTGCTCTGTTTTCCTGGAAGAATGGATGACGGGCAGATGAATGTATGGTCTGCCTCCTCCAGTCATAGCGTTCCTTTGCATTGCTGGAAGCTATAGTACAGCTTCTCAGAAAAAAAGGATGGGTAGATAAATCAAAGGTCTGCCTCCTCCATTCATAGAGCATGTTTTATTGCTGGAAGCCATAGTACAGCTTTTATGAATGCAGGACGGCAGATGAATAAAAAGTCTGCCTCTTCTATTCAATGCTTTTTATCGCTGGAAGCTATAGTACTGTACTGTACTATAGTACAGTTTCTACGAATGGATTAGGGGGCAGATGAATGAAAGGTCCGCCTTCACTAGTCGTAGAGCACCTTTGCATTACTGGAAGCAATAGTACAGTTTCTATAAATGGAGGATGAGCAGATTAATGAAAGGCCCGCCTCCTCCAATCTTTAAGTGCTTTTCATTGCTGGAAGCTATAGTACAGCTTCTGAGAACAGAGGATGAGCAGATGAATGAAAGGCCTGCCACCTCCATTCATAGAGCACTTTTTATGGCTGGGAGCTATAGTACAGCTTTTGAGAACAGAGGTTGAGCAGATGAATGAAAGGCCTGCCTCCTCCATTCATAGAGCACTTTTTATTGCTGGGAGCTATAGTACAGCTTCTATGAACGGAGGACAAGCGGGTGAATTAATGGTCTGCCTTCTCCATTCATAGAATGCTTTTCTTTGTTGGAAACTACAATACTTTGCAGTTACTGAAATCAATCTTATTCTTTACCATGAGCTCCAAGG
This sequence comes from Pelophylax lessonae, assembly GCF_965119305.1. Lineage (NCBI taxonomy): Eukaryota > Metazoa > Chordata > Amphibia > Anura > Ranidae > Pelophylax > Pelophylax lessonae. Next base: position 56,571,963 of record NC_138770.1, on the reverse strand, counting down.
TAAACCGGATATAGCCAATGCTCTTAACATTATGAATATCTCAGCTCTTTGTATAACTCTTTTATTTGTAAAAAAGAAAATATTAAAAAAAATCAAGTGAATGTTCTGGTATGCAACACAAAACAAAAGAGAAAAACTAGACCACCAATAAAAGGGTCGCTTGTTGGACAGACATGTTCTGGCTTTCTTACCATGTCCACAATGTCTGCCATGGTGAGGATAAATATGGCCGACATGGCCCAAGTGTTTCTCGCCCACCTGGTCCTGTCTATCCATGTAGAAAAGGCCACTAGCTTTTTTGGGAAGACCTAAAGAGAAAGAAGAGAGAGAGAGAGAGAGGTCATTCTCCAAAGCACAAGTGTTACAAAATACAGTAAGTATGTGGCGGCAGCTAGACTTCTTCATTACATAGGCAGGTTATAATAATGCTTTAGTAGTGCTGCACAGTTAGCAATGGTTGCTTCTTATGCCCCATACACACGTGCAGATTATCTGCAGACTTTTGTCTGCAGACTTACCAAAACCATATAATATGAGGTCAAACCTAAACACTTTCAATTTGTATGCAATCCGGCAGGCCCTTGCACTACATAGAAAAGGTAAGTCTGCAGACAAAAGTCTGCAGATAATCTGCACGTGTGTACGGGGCATTAGTCTTAATGAAATGTTACCAGTCAGGACTGACTAGCTATGTACAATAGGGTCTCTCTAGGACTGAGAGTTTGTCTCAAAAGGTGTTGATTAGGTAGTGCACTAGAAATTTGGTATAGCAAGCCTGTAAAAACATAAAAGCTCACTGAAAATACAATACGAGTGCCAGTCTTGTCTATATCTCAGAAACTTGTTTTTGTGAGAGTCCCTTAGTTTGCACACCTGCTGTGCCCATTATGTGGAGCTCCCACCATCCCTACACTGAGTGCCCAGGTCTGTACACCTGCTGCGCCAAGTATAAAGGATTCCTACCATCCCTGTGCTGAGTTCCCGGGTCTGTACACCTGCTGTGCCCATTATGTGGAGTTCCCACCATCCCTACACTGAGTTCCCAAGTCTGTACACCTGCTGTGCCCATTATGTGGAGTTCCCACCATCCCTACACTGAGTGCCCAGGTCTGTACACCTGCTGCGCCAAGTATAAAGGATTCCTACCATCCCTGTGCTGAGTTCCCGGGTCTGTACACCTGCTGTGCCCATTATGTGGAGTTCCCACCATCCCTACACTGAGTTCCCAAGTCTGTACACCTGCTGTGCCAAGCATAAAGGATTCCTACTATACCTGTGCTGAGTTCCTGGGTCTGTACACCTGCTGTTCCCATTATGAGGGGTCCCTACCATTACTGTGCTGAGTTCCCAGGTCTGTACACCTGCTGTTCCCATTATGAGAATTTCCCGCCATCCCTACACTGAGTTCCCAGGTCTGTACACCTGCTGTTCCCATTATGAGGGGTCCCTACCATTACTGTGCTGAGTTCCTGGATCTGTACACCTGCTGTTCCCATTATGAGGGGTCCCTACCATTACTGTGCTGAGTTCCCAGGTCTGTAAACCTGCTGTGCCCATTATGAGGGGTTCCCACCATCCCTGTGCTGAGTTCCTGGGTCTGTAAACCTGCTGTGCCCATTATGAGGGGTTCCCACCATCCCTGTGCTGAGTTCCTGGGTCTGTACACCTGCTGTGCCCATTATGTGGAGTTCCCACCATCCCTACACTGAGTTCCCAAGTCTGTACACCTGCTGTGCCAAGCATAAAGGATTCTTACTATACCTGTGCTGAGTTCCTGGGTCTGTACACCTGCTGTTCCCATTATGAGAATTTCCCGCCATCCCTACACTGAGTTCCCAGGTCTGTACACCTGCTGTGCCCAATAAGAGGGGTTCCCACTATCCCTGTGCTGAGTTCCCAGGTCTGTAAACCTGCTGTGCTCATTATGAGGGGTCCCCACTACCTCTGTGCTGAGTTTCCAGGTCTGTACACCTGCTGTGCCCATTATGAGGGGTTCCCACCATCCCTGTGCGGAGTTCCTGGGTCTGTACACCAGCTGTGCCCATTTAGGGGTTCCCACCATCCCTGTGCTGAGTTTCCCACGTCTGTGCACCTGCTGTGCCCATTATGAGGAGTTGCCATCATCCCTGTGCTGAGTTCAAAGTCTGTACACTTGTTTTACCCATTGTGAGGGGTTCCCACCATCCCTGTGCAGAGTTCCTAGGTCTGTACACCTGGCGTGCCCATTATGAGGGGTCTCACCATTCCTGTGCTGAGTTCCTGGGTCTGTACACCTGCTGTGGCCATTATGTGGGGTCCCTATCATCCCTGTGCTGAGTTATTAGGTCTTTACACCTGCTGTGCCCATTATGAGAGGTTCCCACCATCCCTGTGTTGAGTTCCTGGGTCTGTACACCTGCTTTGCCCATTATGAGGGGTTCCCACCATCCCTGTGCTGAGTTCCTGGGTCTGTACACCTGCTTTGCCCATTATGAGGGGTTCCCACCATCCCTGTGCTGAGCTCCTGGGAGGTTCCCCACCTCAGTACTCCTCCCAAGAGCCCTCAGTCCTGATGAAAGCAGTAGGAGGAGTTATGCAAATTGCCTTGATAGGTGGATGTCATTTGCATGAAGACCACCCTTGGTCATGCCCACATGTGAAGCTGAGCCTCCATGATTGAAAGAACTGAAATCCAATGAATGAATGGGGCAGGCCAGAGACAGTCAGGCTGGAGAGGAGGAAATGTGGTGGGGTTTGACTTGCTGCAGCTTCTATTGCACATTGTGAGAAGCTCACAGTGTGCAGTGATATCAGATTAAGCCATTTCATCCCAGGAGAGGAGCCTGTAAACCTGTGCAAGACTTAAAGTAAAGTTCCACCCAAAAGTGAAACTTCTGCTCATCTGCTTCCTCACCACATTTGGCACCTTTATGGGGGGGGGGGGGGGGGCTGGGGGAAACGGGTACCTGTTTTTGACAGGTACCCTTCCCCACTACCGGGAGACAGCGCCGTGACGCCGTCCCTCGGGGAGTTCGGCCCCCCTCCTTCTTTCCCCGCCTCTGGGACAATTAGAACGCGCAGCACGCTTAGTGCATACGCAGCAGGGATCCCTTAGAACGAATGGTGGCGGTAGCACCCGGCGCCCGACCTGAAAATCGGCTTGGGTGCTAACATTGCAGGCTCCCTGGATAGGTAAGTGTCTATATAATAAAAGTCAGCAGCCACAGTATTTGTAGCTGCTGACTTTGAATTTTTTTTTTTTCCCAGCTGGAACACCTCTTGAAGGGAAGGTGGGAGATCAGATTTAATTATCACAGTTGCGTTCCTAACCAGCTGTAAAAGAGGAAATCCTATCTTTACAGAATCAGTCATTTGTTCTTTATGCAAAATCTGTTTGCTGTGCAAATTTTAATTTCCTCATTTTCCAATGAGATAACTAGCCGGGGTCTACTGTATGTGCGGTGACGGGAGATTAAAGAGTAAATAAGGAAATAGGGATTTGGCCGTGTTAATCAAACAAAAGCCCGGCGTTATTATAACAAGATTACCATTCTGATAAAGCCATTCTACACTCAGAAAAACATGGCGGATGCTAGAACTGATCTCTTCTTCTGAAACTTCTAGTTGCCTGGCTGTCACACCGGTCCGTTGGCTTCAATACTTCCAACCAAGTCACTGACCTGGATCACGTTCTATCTGAATCTGTATCTATTCCAGGTCAGTAACTCAGAAGAGATGGATGCCAGTGTGGTCAAGACACAGCATTTATCCGGGATGGACCAATAGATTTAAGGCTACACTACTGACCTCTTCCTAGAGAACATGCTGCTGTAGTTTCCTTCCAGGTGCCAAACATGACCTTTGAATAAGGTTTAGCTTGGGTGTTCCTTGTTCAGAGGAAACTACGTCACCCTCAGAGAACTCATCGTATCCTTTATAAACGGCGTGGTATACAAGGTGCTGATGCAGCCATAAGCTTGGTATTGATCTTTGGAGCTGGTGAAGAGCTTTTAGATAAAAGTGATCCAGGTGGCTCTAATGCAGCCCAATCAGTTTTATGGGTCTCTGACTGTGTAACCCCCAAGAACCCTCCCGACCCACTGCCAGCATCCATGGTGGTTCCTGAGCTTTCCCATTCTTCTGAAGAGACTGGGACCACTCTAAATGCCATTAGCATTTAGATAAAAGAGATCAGGTGGCTCTAGAGCCACCTGATCTCGTTTATGGCTCCCTGAAGATGTGCCCCCAACCCGCTGCCAGTGCTGGTTCCTGAGCTCTCTCTTTCCTCCACAGAGCCCAGGGTCACGGTTCATTCTGTGAGCTTGCTATTGATTTTCAAATGGCAAAGGGCTTTCAGTTAACGGTGGTCCAGGATGCTCTAGAGCCACTCAATCACTTTTATGGGTCTGTGATGGTGTAACCCCAAGCACTCCCAGGCCCACGCAGTGGTTCCTGAGCTTACTCATTCCTCCGTGGAGACCGGGACATCAGTAAATACCATAAGCTTGCTAATAATAATTTTCAGCTGACAAAGACCTTTCAGATAAAAGCGATTCAGGTGGCTTTAGAGCCACCTGATCACTTTTATGGGTCTGTGAAGGTGTGCCTTTAACCTCCCTCCCAGCCGGCGGTGCCAGCGGTGGTTCCTGAGCTCTCCCATTCCTCTGAGAACACTGGGACCATGTTAAATGCTGTGAGTTTGTAATTGTTTTTTTTAGGCAGGCAAAGGCCTTTCAGATAAAATGAGCTAGGTGGCTCTAGAGCCTCCTGATCACTTTTATGGGTCTCTGAAGGTGTGCCCCCAGCCAGAGGTGCCAGCGCTGGAAAAGAGAAGACCAGGACCACGAACATGCAATGAGCTTATAATAGATTTTTTCAGCTGGCATAGGCCTATCAGATAAAAGTGATCCAGGTGGCTTTGGAGCCACCTGATCACTTTCATGGGTCTCTGAAGGAGTGCCCCCAGCTGGTGGGGCCAGCAATGGTTCCTGAACTCCCCTGTTCCTTCGGGGGGCCCGAAATCGTGGTAAACGGCTCCCACAGGAAGTGCTCCTCTGGTGACTAATGATCCCAGGAGTGGATGGTAGGGGAGACATTGGGGTCTATTAGGACTCTGATGTCTCCATAAAGACTCACCTACCCAATGCTGTCACATTGGGAACTTGTTAGCCCCCCCTGTGATAGCAATAAAGTTAAAGAAAAAAATGTAAAAAATTAAAAATGATATAAAATAAAAATTTAAAAGCACTTCCGTCACCCCCATACACACTCCAATGCATGCATACAGCATAAAGCACATGTGTATGGAAACATAAATTGCGCCACACATGTGAGGTATGGCTGCGCAGCAAACATCAGAGTTAGAGCAAAAACGCACTGTTAATTCTAAACTGATAACCTGTTAAATCATTAGATACAGCAAAGTGAGAGCGATACTTCTAGCGCCAGACCTCCTGTGTTACTCTAAACTGGCAACTTGTAAAGGCTTTTAGAGCGTTGCCTATGGAGGCAACAGAGAAAAATATTCACATCTAAGGACTGGTAGGCTGCAACATATTACATTTCTGATTTTGAGTTAGGATACGCTTTGTGTTGCACCAATGACTAGTATCATGTCTGCAGTCTCTGACCATCTCCTGTACCATGTCTGCAGTCTCTGACTATCTATTGTTTCATGTCTGCAGTCTATGACTATCTACTATTTCATGTCTGCAGTCTCTAACCATCTCCTGTATCATGTCTGTGGTCTCTGACCATATCCTGTATCATGTCTGTAGTCTCTGACCATCTCCTGTATCATGTTTGTTGTCTCTGACCATCTCCTGTAATATTTCTGCAGTCTCTGACCATTTCCTATATCATGTTTATAGTCTCTGACACTCTCCTGTAACATGTCTACAGTCTCTGATCAGCTCCTGTATCATGCCTGCAGTCTCTAACGATCTCCTGTATCAGGTCTATAGTCTCTGACCATCTCCTGTATCATGTCTGCAGTCTCTGACCATCTCCTGTATCACGTCTGCAATCGCTGATCATCTCCTGTACCATGTCTGTAGTCTCTGATCATCTCCTGTACCATGTCTGTAGTCTCTGATCAGCTCCTGTATCATGTCTGCAGTCTCTGACCATATCCTGTATCATGTCTATAGTCTCTGACCATCTCCTGCATCAAGTCTGCAGTCTCTGACTATCTACTGTATCATGTCTGTAGTCTCTGACCATCTCCTGTATCATGTCTGCATTCTCTGACCATCTCCTGTATCATGTCTGCATTTTCTGACCATCTCCTGTACCATGTCTGCAGTCTCTAACCATCTCCTGTACCATTTCTGTAGTCTCTGACCATCTCTTGCAACATGTCTGTAGTCTCTGACCATCTTCTGCATCATGTCTGCAGTCTCTGACCATCTCCTGTATCATGTCTGCAGTCTCTGACCATCTCCTGTATCATGTCAGCAGTCTCTAACCATCTCCTGTATCATGTCTGCAGTCTCTGACCATCTCCTGTACCATGTCTGCAGTCTCTGACCATCTCCTGTATCATGTCTGCAGTCTCTGACCATCTCCTGTATCATGTCTGCAGTCTCTGACCATCTCCTGTATCATGTCCGCAGTCTCTAACCATCTACTGTATGATGTCCGCAGTCTCGGACCATCTCCTGTACTATCTCTGCAGTCTCTAAGCATTCCTTGTCACAAGCCTGCAGTCTCTTACTATCTGATGTTGCATGTCTTCAGTCTCCGACTATCTCTTTTTACAAGTCCATAGTCTTTGACAATCTCCTGTTGCATGTCTTCAGTCTCTACAGCTTTCCTGTAGCATCACATTTACCAAATACTATGTGTGGCACCTTTAGTGATGTCAGGAGCCGCACTTGAGGCCCCCTATAGCACAAAAAGTTGACCACAACTGCCTTAGACAAAGTCTCTTCTTACCCTGGGAAATATGGCTGCCAATGAGCAGATGGTGAGAACCAGAAGAAGGATTTCACCGATGACAAAAGTCACATAGTTGGCCACCAGCCTAAAAACAAAAAAAAAAAAAAGGACAAAATATTTATCTCAAAAGCAGAAATTTTACTTCCCAATCAAACTCTGTAGCGTTGTCATCACCCCTGGGGTCATCACACTAATTGTTACACTTCACTTCCAACCTACTTCCCGCACCAATCACAGCACAGCAGGTGTGCAAACTAAGCAACTCACTACAGGGATGGTGAGAACCCCTCATAATCTGCAGATGCAAGTGGTGGGAGCCCCTCATAATGGGCACAGCAGGTGTACAGACCCAGGAACTTAGCACAAGGATAGTGGGAACCCCTCATAATGTGCACAGCAGGCGTGCAGATCCAGAATTCCAGTGCAGGGATGGTGGGAATCCTTCATAATGGGTGCTGAGCTGTGCAGACCCAAAAGTTCAGGGATGGTGAGAAGCCTTATAATAGCAATGACAGGTGAGCAGACCCAGGAACTCAGCTTAGGGATGGTGGGAACCCTCTTATAATGAGCACAGTAGGTGAGCAGACCCAGGAAGTAAGCTAAGGGATGGTGGGAGCCCTTCATTATGGGCTAAGCAGGTGAGCAGACCCAGGAACTCAGCTTAAGGATGGTGGGAACCCTTCATAATGGGATCAGCAGGTGAGCAGACCCAGGAACTCAGCTTAGGGATGATGGACACCCTTCATAATGAGCACAGCAGGTGAGTAGACCCAGGAACTCCGCTAACAGATGATAGGAGCCCTTCATAATGGGCGCAGCAGGTGAGCAGACCCAGGAACTTAGCTTAGGGATAGTGGGAACCCTCCACGATGGGCGAAGCAGGTGAGCAGACCCAGGAACTTAGCTTAGGGATGGTGGGAACCCTTCATAATGGGATCAGCAGGTGAGCAGACCCAGGAACTCAGCTTAAGGATGGTGGGAACCCTTCATAATGGAGACAGTAGGTGAGCAGATCCAGTAACTCAGGGCAAGGATGGTGGGAACTAGGTGTGCAGACCCAGAAATCTCACCAATAGAGTATCTCTATAAGAGGAGATACTGTCAAGGGGTTTAACTCTCCAGCATCTATCGAACCCTGAAATATCAGTAAATTAACCCCTAAAATCACCTCTATAGACTTACATGGGATCGATCAGCATCTGAACAACGGCAGTAAAGAACAGAACCACGCAGGAACAGCTAAAGGCGGCCCCGCTCTGTTTCTCCTTTTCCACCGAGAAACGAGTCTCCATCTCCGGGTTGATGAACCTCATGGACAGGCGGTAGGTGTACTTCCCTTTCAAGCTGCAGACAAGAGAGACATCAACCAAATCACAATCAAGTCTACAGTATCACATCTACCAGATATGTTATTGGGTATGGAGTTAGGAGTGCCTAGTCAAAACGGTCATCTAGCTTGGTGATTGGTATAAAACGTTTATTGATTAAGGACAATAAATCCAAGGTGTTACAGGGGTAAAATCCTTCCCCATCTTCGGGGCTTAAAAAAGACCTGTTTTGGCCAAATTTGACCAAAGATGTCACCGTATGGAGATGACCATGGCAGACTGGATCTTGATCTGATGAAGATCTGCTCCACAATGCATTTATGGCATCCCTCCACCTATTTCATACTGCTTGAAATACGGTTCACATACTAGAAGTTTAAACTTGTTCATTTGGACAACAGTCTCCATGTGAGGTCTTTTTGAATGATGGTTTAGGCAAGGTCTGGTTTACCAAACATAAATGTTTCAGATGAATGGCGCCTAGGTGTTCTGCGTCTTTCAGGGAGCTACAATGGGTGCAAAGTCCAGTCCGGCACTGGAAAAATGCCCTAATGGTCAGTTAGGACCCTTATACCTGGTAAGTTGTCAACCACTGGTGAAAAGTCTGGGTGGTGGGGGGTTGTTATGAACTTCTGGGGGTCGGGGGTTGTTATGAACGTCTAGGGGGGGTTGTTATAATACAAGCCGATAACTTACACTTGCACAGTCTCTCTCTCCAGGAGGGCCTCATTCAGCAGCTTGTTCAGCTCTTGCTCATTCTGTTGGGCGTCGATGACTCTCTCAGCCAGGTCTCGGAGACGGAGGCGTCTGCGTGGGTTGGGGAAGGATGGGTTCACCACCTGTGAGGGGCAGGATGGCAAACATGGGATAGCCATGCTATTAGGATAGAATGTGCCAAGGACGTGCAGTACACAGTATTATTGCCTTCTAGGTTTCTTAACTGTAAGGGTAGTGAGGTTGTGGACATTTTTCTATTTGAGTAGACATATTGAGGATTCTTTACTGTAAGAGTAGACATATTGAAGATTCTTTACTGTAAGAGTGACATATTGTAGATTCTTTTATATGAGTAGGCATAGTGTGGATTCTTTACTGTAAGAGTGACATTTTGTGGATTCTTTACTATAAGAGTGACAGTTGTGGATTATTTTATATAAGAGTATGCATATTGTATTTTTTTTTTTTTACGGTAGGAGTTAGGCTGGCGTGCGTTCCATCTCGCGGAAGTACTGCACAAATGTATTGGCATAATGTAATAGAAACGCCTAAGGGATGTTGGAAATGTTTCCTTGATCAGCAGCTGCAGCCAATCAGCAACTTCCCAGCATGGGGGATTTTTCTATCTACCTCATTTGTGTAAATGGAGGAATCTGTTTTCTGTTGTTACTGTAACAATGTATAGACAGCTTAAGCATATTTTGGATTCTTGACTGAGAGTGACATATTGTTGATTCTTTACTGTAAGAGTAGACATGTTAGGGATTACTTATCATCAGAAAACATTGTCTGGGCAGGGGGTGGTGGTGGAGGAATCTGTTTTTAGTTGTTACAGTAGCAGTGTATGGCCAGCTTCAGCACAATTTAGATGCTTTACTGTAAGCGTGAAATAATGGGATTTTTGACTTACTGTAAAATCCATTTCTCTGATGTTCATTGATGGACACAGTTCATGATCTTCTTAACCATTGGGTTATAAGTCTGGCTACGCCTATGGGCATTCCCAGGGAGTATACTCCCGCTCTCTGCTATAGGTACTCAGTTTAGTTACAAGCAGCGTCAGAAGAATTACAACTCCACAGAGGGGTGGGTGCTGTGTCTGTCAATGAACATCAGAGAAATAGATTTTTACCATTTTTTTTTTGTTTATTGACGGACACAGCTCCTGATCTTCTTAACCATTGGGACGTCCCAAAGCAGTGTTAAAAATGAGGAGTGGGAACAGCGAAAAGAAACTCCCAAGGCTAACTATAGTAAACCAGAAGCTCAACCAAAACAACTGGAGCTCACCTGAAAAAAAAAAATACACCCTCAAAGAGGACCAGGTACTCTAAACAGCAGCCTGCAAAACCTTGCGGCCAAAGGAAGCATTCGCAGATGCCAACACATCCACCTTATAGAAATTTGTGAAAGTGTGCATCGACGACTAGGTGGCCGCCTTGCAAACCTGCGTCACTGACGCCTGATGACGGAAGGCGCCGGAGGCACTGAGCGCTCGAGTAGAGTGCGCCTTGACATGGGAAGGAGGGACCTGACCCCTTATGGAATTGGCCAGAATCACCGTCTGTCTGATCCATCTGTAAATGGTCACAGAGGAAGCGGACAACCCTTTCCGAGGCCCATCCGTGAGCCCATCCGTGAGTCTAACTTCCTAAAAGACTCTGTAGCTGCCAGGTACACCCTAATTGCCCAGACCACATCAAAGGCATGCAAAGCAAAGCAGCCGAAGAACTAAGCCACAATATCAGGGACTCTTTCGTTCCCCGACTCAGCCGGATCTGATTGTCCAGAGACTGCGGATTCTTGTCCCACTTGGCCAGAATCTCCCTTGCAGGGACCTCTTATGGAACTGTGCAAACAGAACCGCCTCGAAGGTAGACACTATCAGGCCCAGCACCCACATGCAAGTCTGGAGGGATAACCATCTGCTGGACAGCAGGAGACAAATTGCAGCCTGCAGTTTCTGGAGTTTATCAAGAGGAAGGAGCACTCTGGCTACGGCCGAGTCCAGAGTCAGACCCAGATAGTCCAGCTTTGTGGACGGAACCAGAGCAGACCAAAAGACACACCGAAGGACCACTGCCAAAACAGAGAGCCGAGCCACTAGGGGACCGCATCCAAAGATAAACTGCAGCCCCTGGTCCACCAGCTCAGCAAAGGCAGGGCTACTCCCCCTCCAGGTCATGGCGCTAAAGTCTAGCCCATTTGGTTAGAGTCTGCAACAGCAGGGCAATGGTGAATATTGGCCTCCGTGCTGAACCAGCCAGGGTGTACATATTGCGGGCCACAACCTCTGCCTTTCTGTCAGCTTAGTCCTTAAAGGCCGGAGACTCTTCAACCGGAATCATGATTGCCTTGTTTAATCTGGAAACCAGGGGGGGAACCGAGTGGCCTCAGACCCAGCAGGGTGACCCATGTCCGCGGCAGCCGAATCAGATTCAGGATCTGATGAGACAAGATGAGGCAGGGGAAGGTGGGGGGTGCTTTTTGCCAGCCCGTCACCCAAAAGCCACCTCCACCTGGGACACAAAGGACTCCAGGACCACCGTGGACCACCCGGAGGGCCCCGCAGCCTCAGAGAGGGGATCAGGTGGGGAGATGTGCTCCAAAGACTCCATGAGTCACCAGGGGGACCCCACAAAAAAGTGTAAAACACTGCTAAGGGACAACCCCCACCACTCTGGCAGCCCACCCAGTTGCCAGTCACAGAGCACCAATCGATCCTCAGCATAGAGGGAGAGGACCCCACCAGACTCACCACCCCTGCAGAAACCAGGCACCGCAGCCACCAGGAGAATCTGCACTGCACGAGCAGTGATCAGGAAATGAAAGGATCCAGGAGTCAGCACCAGGGGATGAGGAGCAGCTCCCACCCCCGAAAATGGCGCCCAGAAGGCTCCATAGACATGGCTGCCGCTGTTTTCTATGTCAAACCACCGCAAAATGGCCACGGACTACACAAACATGGCCGCCGTGCATTGCAACACAAGGCAACAATAAAATGGCGGCCCCTCGTGGCACTACAAGGCTCCCAGGAGGAATCCCTAGGCCTCAAGGACAGGCCTAGGCAGGACGGAGGCCCTGGCAGGAGCCCCCACCAGGTGCAGCCCCCACCACATAGCCGATTGTCTGGTTGTTGGCGTAGCACCCCCCTGTCCCCATCGCCAGCATAGCACCCTGCCCCCACCCCAGAAGGTGGACCAGACCACCAACACAGCCCCAGCATAAGTGGGGGGGTAGGATGGGGGGACAGATGAGGGGGTGCCTGACGGGAGGGAGGGGAACCCGGGGGTCCAACTGTCTCATGGAGGGGCCCACGTCCACCCCAAAACCCTCCAGGGGGAGAGGGGGGGAACAGCCACTCACCATACCAGGAACCTGGTTGTATGCGACCTCGCAAGGTGTTTAACTCGCAGGCCAGCCCCTGTTCAGTGGGGCTATGTCGCGGCCGACCTAGCGCGGAGCTGAAGTCTGCGCGCACTCGCTGACCAGACTGGGGTGACCACTGGATCTAAATGATCCAGCCCGTCGCCCAGTCCGGCAGTTGATTGCAGATCTCACAGGAAAAAAACAGGAGAAAAAAATCTATCTTAAAAGAAAAAATCTTCCAGGATCAAAGATCCCAGCAAGGAACAAGGTCCTTACTCCTGACAAGGCAGAAAAGAACTGAATAACTATAGCAGAGAGAGGGAGTATACCCCCTGGGACTGCCCATAGGCGTAGCCAGACTTTTTTTCTGCCTAGTGTCCTACTCCTGTAGGGCGCAGTATAACCCAATGGTTAAAAAAATCAGGAGCTGTGTCCGTCAATGAACGTAAGAGAAATTGTGGATTCTTTACTGTAAAGAGTTAACATAATGTGGGTTCTTTACTCTAAAGCCGAGTATACATGTTGAGGTTTTTTTTTTTCGTTCAGCCAGCAGGTTGAACAAAAAGAACTGACAGATCTCCATATCCACATAAGCAATGTGCATGCAGTGATCTCCCCGATGCGCTATTGTATTCTGACAGCTGGGACTCCCCCCTGTCAGAATATACAGATCAGCGCTGACGCCATTGGCTGCAAGTGCTGATCGAATGCTGGTTTTCCAGCAGGCCCATTCGACAGAAGCCAATATAATGACAGGCTTTTGTTGAACAGACAGTGGTACACATGGAATAAAATTCGGCCAGTTCAGAATTTTAGCCTGTGTATACCAGCCTGAAGAGTAAGCATGCTATGGATTGTTTATCATAGGTAGACTATAGCTTCTTTATATTAAGGGAATATTGTGGACTTTTCATTGTTATAACAGGACGACTGCACTGTAAGAGAAGGAACGCTGTGGATTCCTTACTGTAAAAATGAGCATATTGCCTTTAGGCAAAGACCATCTTTAGCATACCTATGTGGATTCCTTGCTGTAAGTGAAAGTCTTTGCCAACCTTGATTGGCTGGTGTAGGATGACGGAACTCCCGTAAACGCGCAGCAGTTTGGTCATCTTAGCACACAGGTACAGCACCAGATTGTATGCTGAGCTGCGCAATGTCTTAGGAGCATCCGGAACGAATTTGCAATGTGCTTACATTGACTTAAAAGGAGACGTTTGTAAACCATGGCACGTCGCGGGCAAGAACAAAATTAACATGAAGCAATATAACGCGTTGTGCGTATATTTATTGCAGCACAGAGAGTGAGACTGCATAAGCTTTCAACTGCATGAACATAAAGGTGGGTATTTAAAAAAAAAATTCACAGAACGATACATCCCGAAAACTGTGCGAATGCAGGCTGAGTCGAATATTCGCTATTTAGGTTATTTTCTCTCCAGGTCAAGTGTTATTCATTCATAAATAAAAAGTGGTTCAGGAAAATACAGCATTATGAGCACTAGATTGAGCTGATGATCATACAAAATAAATTATTGTTTCTTATGATCGTCAGCTCCATCTAGTGGCCATAATGTGGTATTCTCCCACTTTTTGTTATTTTTAATAAAGGAATAACAGTTGACCTGCAGAGGAAATAGCCTGAGAATGTTTAATTCTGCCCTGTTCACACAGAACGAATGTACCAGAAGGAGGGCTAGCTATGCTTTTTTTTTTTTTTTATTATAGAAATTCCCCCCTAATATTTATTTATACAAGTAAAATTAGCTTAGAATTTTCTAGTCTATGCTGGTTGCTTGTGACAACATTATTTATTACAAGTAAGGTATTTATATAGCGCCTGCAATTAATGCAAACCTTTACATTCTCATTAGTCCCTATGCTCAAGGAGCCTACAATCTATTCTAGGACCAATTTAGACAGAAGCCATTTACCCTAACAGCATGTGATTGGACTGTGGGAGGAAACTGGGGTACCTGGAGAAAACCTGCACAAGCACAGGGAAAACATGCAAACTCCATGCATATAGCTTCCTGGTCAGAAGAAAGCTGGATTATGCACAGGGTAGCATTGTAAGTTGGCGTGTAGAGGAGGATGACTCGGCCCTCTATGATGTGGCAGGAGAGCACAATGACCTACCATATAACAGCCCTATTATCAATACAAAAGCTCTCTGACATTTCCTCCTGCAGGAAAAAAAAAACATCTGCAGCTCATTGAAGCCTGGGGATTTTGTCTGAGTTTATTAGCTGTTCAATCCTACGGTGCATGCCCTACAGTGGGGATATGCAAACTGTGGCCCTCCAGATGTTGCAGAACTACAAGTCCCATGAGGCATAGCAAGACTCTGACAGCCACAAGCATGACACCCAAATGCAGAGGCATGATAGGACTTGTAGTTTTGCAACAGTTGGAGGGCCACAGTTTGCATATCCCTGATCTACAGCCAGGTCCAGAAAAGAGGATTTGCCTATAATATAGCTTTGGCTCTACCCAGGAAAGAGTTCAACACTTTCTACGTACTATAGAGGGATACAGCTCAGACTGGCTTCACATACACTATATTACCTAAAGAATGGGGACGCCTGCCTTTACAGGCAAATTAACTTTAATGGCATCCCAGTCATAGTCTGTAGGGTTCCATAATGAGTTGGCCCACCGTTTACAGCTATAACAGCTTCAACTCTTCTGGGAAGGCTGTCCACAAGGTTTAGGAGTGTGTCTATGGGAATGTTTGACCATTCTTCCAGAAGCGCATTTATGGGATCAGGTGTTGGACAAAAAGGCCTGGTTCGCAGACAATCTACTGTAGCGTGTCCCCAATCTCTGACCATCTCCTGTAGTATGTACACAATCTATGATGATCTCCTTTTATGTCACCAATCGTTGACCATCTCCTGTAGAACGTTCCCAGTCTCTAACCATCTCCTGTAGCTTGTCCTCAATCTCTGATAATCTCTTACACAAACCCTAACCATCTCCTAGTATGTCTCGAATCTCTGACCATCTCCTGTAGCATTGTCCCATTCTTTGACCATCTCCTGTAGCTTGTCCCCAATCTCTGACCATCTCCTGTAGCATTGTCCCAATTTTTGACCATCTCCTGTAGCTTGTCCCCAATCTCTGACCATCTCCTGTAGCTTGTCCCCAATCTCTGACCATCTCCTGTAGCATGCCCCCAATCGCTGACTATATCCTTTAGTATGGCTCTGATCTCTGACCAGCTCCCATAGCATGTTTACAATCTTTGACTATCTCCTGTAGCATCCCTACAATCACTGACCTGTAGCATGTTCCCAATCTCTGACTATCACCTGTAGTTTGTCCCCAATCTCTGATTATCCCAGAATATGTGCCCAATATCTGACCATCTACTGTAGCTTGTCTACAATTTCTCACCATCTTCTGTAGTATGAGAAATAAAAATATACCGCGCTATGGGTAGATACAACGTACATTAACCTAAGTGCTGCTGTGCAAAATTAGGTGATAACCAAATTCTCAATATGAAGTGCCAAAATACAGCGCAAAAAGGTTTGTGATAAAATATTAATAAATAATCACATCAACTAATCATAAATAATCTTAAAGTGCCGTGTGCAAACCAGGTGCATAAATACACGGATATGGTGCCCCTAATAAGGATATCATAAAGTGTTAAATAATTAGACGTGATAATAAAGTTATATATAGTGATAGTCCAATGAGTATTGTGATAGTCCAATAAATAAATAAATAGTGATGTCAGCAAGTGTCCAAAAACGATCCAAAAAGGTGCTTAAATGCCCGGAGAAAGGTGCAACATCATGCCATCAATCCAGTGCTGTGGAATGTGCCAGTCCTCCCCCTTTGGATAATCAAATATACGTCTTTGATAACGCCCAAGGGGAGGGCGAAACGCGCCCACGCAATTTCCGGTCTACGATCATTGGCGCGTCACTTCCGGGACGGTGGAACGCACGCTGGGACCAAGGCGATACCCCGAGCGCACACCGCGGCCAGGAAGTAATACCAGACCTGCCACTCATTTATTGCCCGCTTGATTTTATTCTACCAAATGTGAGTGATACTCTTATGTTTATCTAAATAAAAGATTGATAACTGAGTTACACTATTGCAAGCTTTTTTCCCTACATATGCATACCGGGGCATTGAGAACATCAGACCTCCAAGGATTTCTAACCAGGTTCCTTACCGGGACACAAGCCTTTCTGACCCTCTTTAGCTGTATAGCCTAGGGGTCATTTAAGTCCGGTAAGTTGATTATCCAAAGGGGGAGGACTGGCACATTCCACAGCACTGGATTGATGGTATGATGTTGCACCTTTCTCCGGGCACTTAAGCACCTTTTTGGATCGTTTTTGGACACTTACTGACATCACTATTTATTTATTTATTGGACTATCACAATACTCATTGGACTATCACTATATATAACTTTATTATCACGTCTAATTATTTAACACTTTATGATATCCTTATTAGGGGCACCATATCCGTGTATTTATGCACCTGGTTTGCACGCGGCACTGATTAGTTGATGTGATTATTTATTAATATTTTATCACAAACCTTTTTGCGCTTTATTTTGGCACTTCATCTTCTGTAGTATGTACACAATCCCTGACCATCTCCTTTTTTGTCCCCATTATCTAACAATCTTATGTTCACAATCTCTGACCATTTCCTGATATGTCCCCAATCTCTGACTATCTCCTGTAGCATGTTTCAAATCTCTGACCATCTCCTGTAGCTTGTCCCTATCTCTGACAATCTCCTGTAGCTTGTCCCTATCTCTGACAATCTCCTGTAGCATGCCCCCAATCGCTGACTATATCCTGTAGTGTGTCTCTGATCTCTGACCAGCTCCCATAGCATGTTTACCATCTTTGACTATCTCCTGTAGCATGCCCACAATCACTGACCTGTAGCATGTTCCCAATTCCTGACTATCACCTGTAGTTTGTCCCCAATCTCTGATTATCCCAGAATATGTGCCCAATATCTGACCATCTACTGTAGCTTGTCTCCAATTTCTCACCATCTTCTGTAGTATGTACACAACCCCTGACCATCTCCTTTTTTGTCCCCATTATCTAACAATCTTATGTTCACAATCTCTAACCATTTCCTCATATGTCCCCAATCTCTGACTATCTCCTGTAGCATGTTTCAAATCTCTGACCATCTCCTGTAGCTTGTCCCTATCTCTGACAATCTCCTGTAGTATATCTCTAATCTCTTTACCAGCTCCCGTAGCATGTTTACAATCATTGACTATCTCCTGTAGCATGTCCACAATCACTGACCATCCCCTCATATGTCCCCAATCTCTGGCAATCTCCTTATATGTCCCCAATCTCTGACCATCTTCTGTAGCATGTCCACAATCATATAGCATGTCCACCATCTCTGATCATCTCCTGTGGTATGTATACAACCTCTAAACAATTTCCCAAGTTCCCTTTGGGATTAATAAAGTATTCTGTATTCTGTCTGTATTCTGTAACCATCTATTTTTATTTCTCTAATATCTGATCTCCTGTAGCATGCCTCCAGTCTTTCACCATCTCCTGTAGCATGTCTAAAATCTCTGACCACATCCTGTAGCATGCTCTCAATCTCTGACTGTCTCCTAATATGCCCCCAATCTCTGACCATTTTCTGAAGCAGGTCTAGTCTCTGGCCATCTCCTGTAGCATATCTAAAATCTCTGACTACATCCTGTACCATGCTCCCAATCTCTGACTGTCTCCTGATGTGCCCCTGATGCGTCCCAATCTCTGACCATTTTCTGAAGCAGGTCTAGTCTCTGGCCATCTCCTGTAGTAAGTACACAACTCTAACCATCTCTTTTCATGTCTCCAGTATCTGACCATCTCCTGTAGCAGGTCCCCAATCTCTGACCATCTCCTGTAGCAGGTCCCCAATCTGTGGATATATATATATATATATATATATATATATATATATATATATATTTTTTTTTTTTTACCCCAATATTTGGCCATCCACTGTAGCACATCCCCAATCTCCAATCATCTCTTAGAGTATGTCCACTATCTCTGATCATCTCTTGTAGCCTGTCCACAATCTTCAACCATCACTTCTACAATCCCTAACCATCACCAGTAGTGTGTCTACAATCTCTAAACCATCTTCTGTAGCATTTTCCCAGTCTTTGCCCATCTTCTGTGTCCACAAATGCTAGGATGACCCCCATTTCTGACCATCCCATGTAGCTTGTACTTAATCCCTGACCATCTATTGTAGTAGATCCACAATCCCTGACAATCTTTTACAGCATTGCATATAAGGGATATTGGGTCCCATCAAAATACCAGGGGCAGCAATTGAAGCCTCCTACATCTAGTAGGTTAACAGATTTTTATATTGTACTCTCCTTTAGGGCAGGGACTGATGTGATTGTGCAGTCAGTGCCGGGATAAGGTCATCGAGCTACCAGGGCAAGGATGCCAAACTGAGTCCCGCCTTCGCTTAGGGTTATGGTCAAGGCCCCCCTTTATTCCTGCAGTAAACCATTGTGCCCACCCCTTGTCCCAGCCCTGTGTGCAGTGATCTCTGTAAAGTGCATTGAAATATATCTGAGATCTGTAATATAGAAAATGTAGTAGGACATTATGATAATGATTGTTATTACTGCCATTCATTTATTGCTCTGATAGGAACATTGCAGTTCCTCTTGGGCAGGGACTGATGTTGAAGGATGTTGAGGGATAACGGAAAAAATACAGAAAAATACTAGACTGATAGAAACTATTTAAATCAATATATAGCTCTGGGTCTTGAGTTCAAATCTCACCTGGAATACTCTCGATATGGAGTCAACCTCTTCTCTCTATAATTTACATAGGATACCTCCTAGTGCTCCAGTTTTTTCGACCAGAATCCAAAATATACTGAAAGGTTAACTGAAGCTAGCCTTTGTGTGGGAATGAGTGTGGTAGAGGCATTAGCTTGAGAGCTCCATTGGGAATCAGGGACCAGTGTGATTCTCTGTCTCTTTCTATACTATTTCTTTCTTCTTATTCCCTTTAAATACAGTGCATCTAGAATGTATTCACAGCATTTCACTTTTTCCACATTTTGTTATGTTACAGCCTTATGCCAAAATGTATTTTCCTCAAAATTCTACAAACAATACCCCATAATGACAATGTGAAAAAAGTTTGTTTGAAATCTTTGCAAATTTATTAAAACTAAAAAACTAACATGTCAAATGTACATAAGTATTCACAACCTTTGACATGACATGCAAAACTGAGCTCAGGTGTATCCTGTTTCCACTGATCATCCATGTGGTGTTTCTACAACTTGATTGGAGTCCACTTGTGGTAAATTCAGTTGATTGGATATGATTTGGAAAGGCACACGCCTGTCTATATAAGATCCCACAGTTAACAGTGCAAGTCAGAGCACAAACCAAGCTATGAAGTCCAAGGGAATGTCTGTAGACCCCCAAGACAGGATTGTATGGAGGCACAGATCTGGGGAAGGGTACAGAAAAATTTCTGCAGCATTGAAGGTCCCAATGAGCACAGTGGGCTCCATCATCCGGATATGGAAGAAGTTTGGAACCACCAGGACTCCGCCAGGCAAAACTGAGAGATCGGGGGAGAAGGGCCTTAGGGAGGTGACCAAGAACCCGATGGTCACTCTGACAGAGCTCCAGCATTTCTCTGTGTTGATAGGAGAACCTTCCAGAAGAACAACCATCTCTGCAGCACTCCACCAATCAGGCCTGTATGGTAGAGTGGCCAGACAGAAGCCACTCCTCAGTAAAAGGCACATGACAGCCTGTCTGGAGTTTGCCAAAAGACACCTGAAGGACTCTCAGACCATGAGAAACAAAATCTCCTGGTCAGATAAAACAAAGATTGAACTCTTTGGCCTGAATGGCAAGCGTCATGTCTGGAGGAAACCAAGCACCGCTCATCACCTGGCCAATACCATCCCTACAGTGAAGCATGGTGGTGGCAGCATCATGCTGTGCAGATGTTTTTCAGTGGCAGGAACTGGGAGACTAGTCAGGATCGAGGGAAAGATGAATGCAGCAATGTACAGAGACATCCTAGGTAAAAACTTGCTCCAGAGTGCTCTGGACCTCAGACTGGGGCGAAGGATGATCTTCCAACAGGACAACGATCCTAAGCACACAGCCAAGATAACAAAGGAGTGGCTACGGGACAACTCTGTGAATGTCCTTGAGTGGCCCAGCCAGAGCCCAGACTTGAACCCGATTGAACATCTCTGGAGAGGTCTGAAAATGGCTGTGCACCAACACTCCCCATCCAACCTGATGGAGATTGAGAGGTCCTGCAAAGAAGAATGGTAGAAACTGCCCATAAATAGGCGTGTCAAGCTTGTAGCATCATACTCAAAAAGACTTGAGGCTGTAATTGGTGCCAAAAGTGCTTTCAAAGTATTGAGCAAATGCTGTGAATACTTATGTACATGGGATTTTTTTTCGTTTTTCATTTTTAATAACTTTGCAAAGATTTCAAACAAACTTCTTTCACATTGTCATTATGGGGTATTGTTTGTAGAATTGTGAGGACAATAATGAATTCAATCCATTTTGGAAAAGGGCATTACAAAATGTGAAAAAAGCCAAGCGCTGTGAATACGCTCCAGATGCACTGTATAATATATACATAGTGAATATGCTGCCTGGCCTGTACAAGACCAATCTCTTTAAAGTTATGTGAAATATGCCAATAGCAACATCTTCATGCCCAAGGAAAGGGAATTAGAATCTAAGCTCCTCAGGGGCGGGGACTGATACAGTTCCATGTGCTGCAGAATATAGCAGAACTATATATATGAATTAGTATTGCCTAATATGCTACATATTATATTATAGTCTAGGGATACACCGATACCGATATCGGTGCCGATACCCAGCATTTGAGCGAGTACCTCGTGCAAATGCTCCTGATACTGAAACGGATACTTTGCGGTGAAATTTGCGTCAATACAAAATTAATTGGCTCAAATCGCACTGCAAAGAATCGCATGCGTTTTGAGCAGGAATGTAGTGCGATTCCTGTCTAAATCACATGCAAATTCCCCCACAGCTTCTGTGTATTTGTGTATAAAAAGGGAAAAGCGCCATCTAGTGGCAAGTTATTAAAAATTTTAAAACTCACAGCACTGTACATATCTAGCCACATGCAAAATCTTCATAGATGTCCCGGTCCCGCTGTCCATAGCAAATCACAGCCGCTGGAGGTGCTCACAGGGCTGGAGATGTAGAGGCGGACCCCACTTCCGCCCTATACCCATGGGGTCACCGAACTTCTGCTCCAGCCCTGTAAGCACCTCTGGTGGCCGTGATTTGCTATCGACGGTGGGATCGGGACACCTATGAAGATTTTACATTTGGCCAGATATGTACTGTAGTTCTAATATTTTTAATAAACTGCCCACTAGATGGCGCTTTTCCCTTTCTATACACACACACACAGGAGCATTGGGGGAAATTGCATGCGATTCAGACAGGAATTTCACCGCATTCCTGTTCAAATCGCATGCAATTCTTTTCAGTGCAATTTGCGCCAATTTTACTTTTTACTGATGCAAATTGGACTGCAAAATATTGGTACTTGATATCGGTGAGTTTGAAAAAACCAAAAAATTCTGTCGTCTCGTTTGCGAACAAACGATATTCTATATGTTGGTGTTAAGGTCGTTCATTTAAAATCTGTAGAACATCATCACGCATGCACTCATGTTTCGATGGTCGGCGGTCAAACGGTCGGGCGATATTCGGCCTGTGTATGTTGGCAACGTTTTCGACCAACGAACACTTTTTCATGGTCGAATGATGGGGCGATATTCGGCCCGTGTATTCCAGCCATTAATTTGCTGTCCCCTCAAAATAACTCAACACAGCCATTAATGTCTAAACCGCTGGCCAGAAAAGTGAGTACACCCCTAAGTGACAATGTCCAAATTGGGCCCAATTAGCCATTTTCCCTCCCCGGTGTCATGTGACTCATTAGTGTTACAAGGTCTCAGGTGTAAATGGGGAGCAGGTGTGTTAAATTTGGTGTTATCGCTCTCACTCTCTCATACTGGTCACTGGAAGTTCAACATAGCACCTCATGGCAAAGAACTCTCTGAGGATCTGAAAAAAAGAATTGCTGCTCTACATAAAGATGGCCTAAAAAAAAAAAAAAAAGATGGCCTAGGCTATAAGAAGATTGCCAAGACCCTGAAACTGAGCTGCAGCACGGTGGCCAAGACCATACAGCGGTTTAACTCACTCTGGTGTCCAGCTCCTCGTTCTCATCGGGTGTAGTACACGTGGTGTGGATACTTCCGTTACATTCTTTGGTGTTGATCAGCTGCGGGGAATTTCCATGTGATGATGTCAGGGACAGCTTCTAAATAAGCAAAAAAATAAAGACAAAACAGAAAGATATGTTAGTGCAAATCCAATCATTGTGTGGGGTTGCTCTCGTCTATTATGACATTGCAAAGAAAAACCAGTCCAGGATAAATACACAACACAAAAGAAAAAAATTAAAGTGTACTGTAATGGGGGCAGTCTTAATGGGCGGGTTTACACCTATGCACTGAAGTAATAATATAATGTAGTAAGTAAATATAGTATAGTAAGTACATATAGTAGTTATAGTATTTAATATAGTATAATGTGAAGAGGAAATGGTACCTATATGGGCCCTATACATGTGCAACCAGAATCCAGTCCAAGGTATTGCCCGCATCCTCCACCAAGTAATAAAGGGGATAGGCTCAACTGATATTGAGAGCAATAAAGCATGCATGAGACAGGGGCATCCAGAAACAGATCTGACCTCTGTCCTGCACTTTTATTCATCAAGGCAGCAAACAAATACAGTTTCAGTGCAGGAGGTCTTTGTACAGCAAGTCCATAGCATAAAAGTAACAGAACTAATGCTTGTCTGACACCGCAATCAAATGAAAGGGGCCACACACCAATAGGGTTCTATTTTATTACCAACAGCACACACCAGAAAGGGTACCTATATGGGCCCATCCACACCTATACATGTGAAACCAGAATCCAGTCCAAGGTATTGCCCGCATCCTCCACCAAGTGGTAAAGAGGGCAGGTTCAGCTGGTATTGGCAGCAATAATAGGGTTCTATTTAATCCACTGACAGCATGCACTGTAAGTCACACCCCTAATGTGTTTCATTCATTCATTCTGGGCTTAGTTGTAGGGAAGAAATTCATTTCTCTACTAGAGTAATTAGGCCTCATGCACACGGGACATTTTTACAGCGGCTGTTTTTGGCATCAGATGTTTTTTTCTATAGCCCATAAACTCCCCAGCATGTCCATGCACACACAGGCTGTTATCAGCAGTTTTTGGCAGGGCAGTTTCTTGCTGGGAAGAAAAAAAACCCCAAAAACGAGTGGGTTTTGAGTGACTTTTTTCAGCTGTAAAAACGCTCTAACATCAATAAAATGCAGATAAACGCCAAAAAAACGCTGCTAACTGGCGTTTTTTGATGTTTTAAATTCCCTCCCTCCTTCACATTTAATGTCCCTCCCATTACATCAGAGGTTCCCCCTACTACAGAGTCTCTCCAACACACAGTCAGAGTCCCCCTCATCACATCAGAGTCACCTCCATAAATGAGAGCATCCTCATCACATCAGAGTACCCCCACAACAGGGCTCCCCATCACATCAGAGTACCCCCACAACAGGGCTCCCCATCACATCAGAGTACCCCCACAACAGGGCTCCCCATCACATCAGAGTACCCCCACAACAGGGCTCCCCATCACATCAGAGTACCCCCACAACAGGGCTCCCCATCACATCAAAGTACCCCCACAACAGGGCTCCCCATCACATCAGAGTATCCCCACAACAGGGCTCCCCATCACATCAGAGTATCCCCACAACAGGGCTCCCCATCACATCAGAGTACCCCCAAAACAGGATTCCCCATTACATCAGAGTACCCCCACAACAGGGCTCCCCATCACATCAGAGTACCCCCACAACAGGGCTCCCCATCACATCAGAGTACCCCCACAACAGGGCTCCCCATCACATCAGAGTACCCCCACAACAGGGCTCCCCATCACATCAGAGTACCCCCACAACAGGGTTCCACATCACATCAGAGTACCCCCCCAAACAGGGCTCCCCATCACATCAGAGTACCCCCATCACATCAGAGTACCCCTACAACAGGGCTCCCCATCACATCAGAGTACCCCTACAACAGGGCTCCCCATCACATCAGAGTACCCCTACAACAGGGCTCCCCATCACATTAGAGTACCCCTACAACAGGGCTCCCCATCACATCAGAGTACCCCCACAGCAGGGCTCCCCATCACATCAGAGTACCCCCACAACAGGGTTCCCCATCACATCAGACTACCCCCACAACAGGGCTCCCCATCACATCAGAGTACCCCCCTCACATCAGAGTACCCCTACAACAGGGCTCCCCATCACATCAGAGTACCCCCACAACAGGGTTCCACATCACATCAGAGTACCCCCACAACAGGGCTCCCCATCACATCAGAGTACCCCCACAACAGGACCCCCCATCACATCAGAGTACCCCCACAACAGGACCCCCCCATCACATCAGAGTACCCCCACAACAGGACTCCCCATCACATCAGAGTACCACCACAACAGGGCTCCCCATCACATCAGAGTACCCCTACAACAGGGCTCCCCATCACATTAGAGTACCCCTACAACAGGGCTCCCCATCACATCAGAGTACCCCCACAGCAGGGCTCCCCATCACATCAGAGTACCCCCACAACAGGGCTCCCCATCACATCAGAGTACCCCCACAACAGGGTTCCCCATCACATCAGACTACCCCCACAACAGGGCTCCCCATCACATCAGAGTACCCCCCTCACATCAGAGTACCCCTACAACAGGGCTCCCCATCACATCAGAGTACCCCCACAACAGGGTTCCACATCACATCAGAGTACCCCCACAACAGGGCTCCCCATCACATCAGAGTACCCCCACAACAGGACCCCCCATCACATCAGAGTACCCCCACAACAGGACCCCCCCATCACATCAGAGTACCCCCACAACAGGACTCCCCATCACATCAGAGTACCCCCACAACAGGGCTCCCCATCACATCAGAGTACCCCCACAACAGGGCTCCCCATCACATCAGAGTACCCCCACAACAGGACTCCCCATCACATCAGAGTACCCCCACAACAGGGCTCCCCATCACATCAGAGTACCCCCACAACAGGGCTCCCCATCACATCAGAGTACCCCCACAACAGGACCCCCCATCACATCAGAGTACCCCCACAACAGGACCCCCCCATCACATCAGAGTACCCCCACAACAGGACTCCCCATCACATCAGAGTACCACCACAACAGGGTTCCCCATCACATCAGAGTACCCCCACAACAGGGCTCCCCATCACATCAGAGTACCCCCACAACAGGACTCCCCATCACATCAGAGTACCCCCACAACAGGGCTCCCCATCACATCAGAGTACCCCCACAACAGGGTTCCCCATCACATCAGAGTACCCCCACAACAGGGTTCCCCATCACATCAGAGTACCCCCACAACAGGGCTCCCCATCACATCAGAGTACTCCCACAACAGGGCTCCCCATCACATCAGAGCACCCCCACAACAGGGCTCCCCATCACATCAGAGTACCCCCACAACAGGGCTCCCCATCACATCAGAGCACCCCCACAACAGGGCTCCCCATCACATCAGAGTACTCCCACAACAGGGTTCCCCATCACATCAGAGCACCCCCACAACAGGGTTCCCCATCACATCAGAGTACCCCCACAATCTAATATCGCTGGTGGGGATCTTTTTTTTGTGCGGGTGTCTATTGTTGACGGGTATGTCTTTTGTTTCTGGTGGGGGGGTCTTGTGTTGCTGTGGGGAGAAATGTTGCTGCGGGGGATCAACTGTTGAGGGAGAGGTTTATTGTTGCTGGCTGTTGAAGGGTCTAGTAATGCTGAGAGATCTGTGGTTGCTGCTGGGGATCTTTGTTGCTGGTATAGGATTTTGTTGTGGCGGGGGGGGGGGGGTCCATTGTTGGTGGTCTACTGTTGCTGGGGTGGAGCATATCAAATTCCATACAAAAACTTAACACAAAATTATACTTGGTTCTGTATTCTCTACAAGGGGTGGTCCTGGGAGGTGAGTAGGGGGTGGAACCAAGGGACTGTGCTCAGAGGTGGGTAGGGGGCGGAGACAAGAAGTGACTCAGAAGGGGGGAGTTCCTGCACCTATTCTCTGAGAAAAAAAACCCTGGCTGTATGCATTATTGCGTGTTTCCCGTGTGATAGCATGTGACAGGTCCTCTTTAGGGAAAGATCTGTGGCCTATTAGACCCCCAGATCTCTCCTCTGCCTTCCAAAGAAGAGTCTTGTGGACTTTTCTTCTTGCCATGTTTGGACTTACCCCTGCGGTCCAGCGTTGTTGTCCTTGACTTACCCCTGGCTGGGTTATACCACTGCACCTTGACCTCGCTGTATGCCTCCCTGGTCCTCTTGGATTTCAACCTCTTGCTGCACCCCTATCAAAGTTCCCTCACAAACCTTATACTGGTCAAACGTCTTTTTTCTTTTTATTAACGTAAAACCAAAAATACTGAAATCTGGCCTCTAGATGGTGCTTAGCATCATAGGAAAAAATCTTATGTTATTTGGCGCCATCTACTGGCCAAATGTGGTATTTTTTACATTTTTTTTTTTTTTACCAATATATGGAAAACATTCGACTAGCACAGGAAATAGCCTGAAAACATTGACGTTTAACCCCAATTCCCATAGAACAAATGTATATGCACATTCACTGGGCGAATTGTTAGGAATTTTTTTTTTAAATATATAAACACACCTCTTAGTCTTGTAATCATTAACTAGCACGGGGAGGGGGAGGGAGTTGGGGATTAATCCAACTTAAAAAGAGGGGGGGCTTGGTTACCTTAAAATCACTATACTGTTCGCTGCAGAGCAGTAGGGTGCTTTGGGGTATGCCTGAGCTCCTCCACTGAGCATTGGCAACAGCTACCATACAAAGGCTGGTGGGTGCCCCTGACGAAGTCCTTCATACTCACCACTCCATTGATGCCATTCTTATTGACTGGCTGCTTTGGTACGATGACCAGGTAAGTGATGATACCCTTTTCTCTCAGGTAGTCACACCTTGTGCCCCCTTCGCCCGGCTCCACTTCAAACTCCCCCTTCAGGCAGTCCAAGGTGCTCTGCGAGATGTGCACACGGCTGTGGGAATTCAAGATGGAAATGCATAGACATGTGCAGAACCAAAAAAATGTGTTTAGTTTCATTTCAATTCTCTTTTTAAATAATTTAGTTTAGTTAAATTCATTTAATCGTTAATTCGTTTTCGAATTTGTTTAGAATTTTCCAAATTTTTTTATTCAATTCGACCAAATTCTTAAAATTTAAAACAGCATTCGAATTGGAATTTATTCTATCTGAAAATCAAATTTCGGAAGATGTTCATATTCTTTCTCTTTTATTCTATTCTACTGTTTTTTTTTTCTATTCTATTTCTTTTCTATTCTTTTCTATTCAAATTCAAATTTGTTCTATTTAAAATTCGAATTTTAGAAGATGGCCATATTCTATTTTATTCTATTATATTCTTTTTTTCTCTTTTATTTTTTTTATTTTCTTCTATTCCTATTCAAAATTCAAATTTCATAAGATGTTCATATTCTTTCCATTTTATTCTATTGTTTTTTATCTATTCTATTTATTTATTTTTCTATTCTTTTCTACTCAAATTCAAATTTATTCTATTTAAAATTCAAATTTCGGAAGATGCCCACATTCTCTCTATTTTATTGTTTTTTTCTATTTAATTTTTTCTATTCTTTTCTATTTAAATTCAAATTTATTCTATTTAAAATTTGAATTTCAGAAGATGTTCATATTCTTTCTATTTTATTCTATTCTATTGTTTTTTTTTTCTATTTTATTTTTTTACTTTATTTTATTTTCTATTCAAATTCAAAATTTATACTATTCGAAATTCGAATTTCGGAAGATAGTTATATTCTTTCTATTCTATTCTTTGCTTTTCCATTACTTTCTATTCTATTCTTTTCTATTCTAATCTATTCTATTCTAATTTATTTGAATCAAAATCTGAATCTCAGAAGACAGTTATATTCGTTCTACAAAGTATTTAATTCTATTCTATTGTTTTTTTCTACTCTATTGTTTTCTATTCTTTTATTTTCTGTTCTATTCTTTTCTAATCTATTCAAATTCAATTTTTTTTCTATTAGAAATTCGAATTTCAGAAGACAGTTTATTCTTTCTATTTTATTCTATGCTGTTCTATTGTTTTTTTTTTCAATTCTATTGTTTTTAAGTCTATTATTTTATTTTCTATTCTGTTCTATTCTATTTTAATTCAAATTTATTCTACTGGAAATTCGAATTTCG
Organism: Pelophylax lessonae; assembly: GCF_965119305.1. Taxonomy (NCBI): domain Eukaryota; kingdom Metazoa; phylum Chordata; class Amphibia; order Anura; family Ranidae; genus Pelophylax; species Pelophylax lessonae. Next base: position 56,543,134 of record NC_138770.1, on the reverse strand, counting down.
AAAGATGGTTATATTTTTTCTATTTTGTTCAATTCTATTGTTTTTTTCTATTCTATTCTATTCTTTTATTTTCTATTCAAGTTCTAATTTATTCTATTTGAAATTTATTTCGGAAGATGGTTATATTCTTTTTTATGTAATTCTATTTTTTTTATTCTATTGTTTTCTATTCTTTTATTTTCAGTTCTATTCTATTATATTATACTCTAAACCAGGGATCCTCAAACTACGGCCCTCCAGCTGTTGTGGAACTACACATCCCATGAGGCATTGTAAAACTCTCACATTCACAGACATGAATAGGCATGATGGGAATTGTAGTTCCTGAACAAGTGGAGGGCCATAGTTTGAAGACCCCTGGTCTAAACCATTCTATTCAAATTCAAATGTATTCTATTGGAAATTCCAATTTCAGAAGATGGTTATATTCTTTCTATTTTATTCTATGCTATTCTATTGTTTGTTTGTATTTTATTGTTTTCTATTCTATTCTGTTATTTTCTATTCTATTATTTTCTATTTTGTTCTATTCTAATCTATTCTTTTCTAATTCAAATTTATTCTATTGGAAATTCCATTTTCGGAAGATGGTTATATTTTATTTTTTTCTGTTCTATTCCATTGTTTTTTTCTATTACATCCTATTTTATTCTTTTATTTTATAATACATTCTATCCCTTTATTTTCTATACTATTTTATTCTATTCTTTTATTTTCTATTCTATTCTATTCTACTCTTGTTTTCAAATTAGATTTCAACTTTGAATTTGATTTAGCTTTCGAATTGATTCGAATTTCGGACGATTTTTGCTTTGTTGTTTTGGGGTCTTTAAATTAGTTACTATTGTAATTCGGAAATTCGGATACATCCAAATTTCTGAATACAGAAAAATGTGTCCGAATTTCAACCCGCACGTCTATAAATACACCAGTGGGAGCAACTAAATTATTGGAGGTACCTGGATATATATAGAAGACATATAAAAACAGATGGCAGATGTTCTACTTACCCAGGAATGCCACCGGCCTCCATCTTGTTAGCCAGGGTGACGTCTGTGGACCACACATCATACTGCCAACGCTTCTGGCCGAGGACCCCTCCAATGACGGTGCCCGTGTGAACTCCCACGCGCATGTCTACGTCTGTTTTGGTCTTCTCTCTGACGTATCTGATGGACGAAGAAAGTCTTAACCTTGGCCAAACACTAGTAGAACTTCATTCAAAATGTTTCCTTTTTAAGAACTGTCTAACCTGATTGTTCTCTGCCGCAGTTCAGTAACAATTACAACAGAAGTATGTAACGTACATAGGGCAGGGGTCAGAAGTATGTAACGTACATAGTCCATGGGTCAGAGGTATGCAACGAACAGAGTCCAAGGGTCAGAAGTATGTATCGTACATAGTGCAGGGTTAGAAGTATGTAACATACATAGTGCAGGGTCAGAAGTATGTAACTTTATATAGTGCAGGAGTCAGAAGTATGTAATGTGCATAGTGCAGGAGTCAGAAGTATGTAATGTGCATAGTGCAGGAGTCAGACGTATGTAATGTACATAGTGCAGGGGTCAGAAGTATGTAATGTACACAGTGTAGGGGTCAGAAGTATGTAACATCCATAGTACAGGGTCAGATGTATGTAACGTACATAGTGCAGGGGTCAGAAGTATGTAACATACAGAGTCCACGGGTCAGAAGTATGTATCGTACATAGTGCAGGGTCAGAAGTATGTAACGTACATAGCGCAGGGTCAGAAGTATGTAACTTTCATTGTGCAGGGTTTAGAAGTATGTAACTTACATAGTGCAGGGGTCAGAAGTATGTAACTTACATAGTGCAGGGATCAGAGGTATGTAACGTACATAGTGCAGGGGTCAGAAGTATGTAATGTGCATAGCGCAGGAGTCAGAAGTATGTAATATCATAGTTAAGTTAGAACTCACAGTACATATGTGACCACATGAAAAATATTCTACATAGGTGTCCCGGTCCGCCGATGATAGCAAACCAGGGCCGCTGGAGGAGATGTAGAGGTGGCCCCCCCCACCTAAGCTGACATCACTTCCGCCCTATTCCCATGGGGTCCCGGAACTCCTCCCCCAGCCCTGTGAGCACTTCCAGCAGCCCTGATTTGATTTGCTATCATCGGCGGACCGGGACACCTATGTAGATTATTTTGCATGTGGCCACATATGTACTGTGGGTTCTATTATTTTTTAAACTGCCCACTAGGTGGCGCTTTCTATACACACTAAGCCTAATACTAATCCCTTTCTTTACACACACAGGAGCGGTGGGGGAAATCGCATGCGATTCAGACAGGAATCACACTGCAATCCTGTTCAAATCGCATTTGATTATTTTCAGTGCGATTTGAGCCTCTTATATTGACGCAAATCGCACCGCAAAGTATGGAGACTCTGTATCGGCGAGTACTTGACGGAAAGTATCGGTACTCATACTCAGCGATAAAAAAAACGGTATCAATGCAACCCTATTTACAGGTCTTATCCCTCCCACCGCGCATGAAAGGATAGCGAAAGGAGAAGAACAGTGAGGAATTAATCTCTCTGTCACTCAGCTCTCTCCTCCTATCAGCAAGTCTTCCTCCTGGAGGTAGGCTGTATTAATGACTACAGAACTGTATCTTTTATACAGTTTTTTTTCTTACAAGTAAATATGAAATATCTCAATATTATTATTATGTAGTTCAGTAGGAGGATGGAGCTTAGGTCACCTTTTCACATCCTCAGCCCGTTGTGTACAGGACTCCAATGAGTCATCAGTGGAATGGCTCCCTTATAAGATAGCTCATTTGGAATTTTCCAATCAGACAAAGGGAGCTGCAAAGCAAGCTGCTCTGCTGTCTCTTTGGATATCCCAATGGCCTCCAAACTTTGAGGCATGAGGGCCACATTTTCAAATTTACAAATATTCGCAGGCCAGAAGAAAAACAGAAAACTGTTAACAGTAAAGAGACCCCCCTTCCATTCAGGAGTTCCAATCAGAGTCCTCCCTTACATCCCAGAGTAGCCATCAGAACCCCCCTTCCATTCAGGAGTCCCTATCAGAGTCCCCCTAACATCCAGGAATTCCTATCAGAGTCCTCAATTACATCCCAGACTGCCCATCAGAGTCCTCCCTTACATCCAGGAGTGCCCATCACAGTCCCCCCTTACATTCAGGAGTGCCCATCAGAGTCCTCCATTACCCCAGGAGTGACCATTAGAGTCTCCCTTTACATCCATGGGTGCCCATAGGAGTCCCCCTTACATTCAGGACTTCCCATAAGAGTCTCCCATCCCCCTGACATCCAGGAGTGCCCAGCAGAGTCCTCCCTTACATCCAGGAGTGGCCATCAGAGTCCCCCCTTACTTCCAGAGGTACCCATCAGAGTACACCTTTACATCCAGGAGTGCCCATCAGAGTCCCCCCTTACATCCAGGAGTGCCCATCAGAGTCCCCCTTACATCCATGAGTGCCTAGTAGAGTCCTCCATTACTTTAAGGAGAGCCCAGAAGAGTCCACCCTTACATCCAGGAGTACCCATCAGAGTCGCCCTTTACATCCAGGAATGCCCACCAACAGAGTCCCTCCTTACATCCAGGAGTGCCCATCAGAGTCAATCTTACATCCAGGAGTAACCATCAGTGTCTCCCCTTAAATCCAGTGTGCCCATCAGAGCCCCCTCTTTGATCCAGGAATGCCCATCACAGTTCTCACTTGATTGCCCATCAGAATCCTTTCCTACATTCAGGAGTGCCCATCAGAGTCCCCTATCCCCCTAACATTCAGAATTGCCCATCAGAGTCCACCTTACATCCAGGAGTGGCCAGTAGAGTCCTCTCTTACATCCAGGAGTGCCCAGCAGAGTCCCCCCTTACATCCAGGAGTGCCCAGCATAGTCCCCCCTTACATCAGGAGTGCTCATCAGAGTCCAACCTTACATCCAGGAGTGTCCATCAGAGTCCTCCCTTACATCCAGGAATGCCCATCAGGGGGGCTGGCAGAGGGTCATGGCTGGCTGGCTGCCAGTGGATATGCCAGACTCCAAATTTCAATGCACAGAATACTGCCAGCCAGGGTATTCAAATGTACAGATGCTGCGGGTGGAATAAAATCTTGTAGCGGGCCAGATGTGACCCGCAGGCCATAGTTTGAAGACCCCTGAGCTAACCCAAAGTGGTTTGGAAATCCTTTGTCACGTTTGAAATGTTTATTTGCACAACAATTAACATATAAACAGTAGATAGTGGAAAAAAAGGGTTTAAAAACAAGAGTTTAAAACTTAAAAAACCTAAAATATATCTAAAGCCAAAACTTTTATTTAGTTTTGGATTGTGTAGAGAAAGATTACATCCCCTGTCCGCTTATTACCTGCTGATCCTGTCAGAAATCTAGTAAGCTGACAACAGTGCAGCAAAGGCAAATAGCAAGGAATTTAACAAGTTAGTTTAGTTCCCACTTCTTTCTGTTGACTACAGAACACCCCCCTCCCCATGTTATGAAGATGAGGAGAGGATGCAGTGTTCTGTAGTCCTAACACACTTTCTGTCCAATAGTGACAACGCCGCTCCTTCATAGCTACAGTACATTGGGTAATCGTTGTCACCTGCAGGACAGGGAGTGTGTTATTGGCAGGATCACCAGGTTTAAACACTGGTAAGCTGCAATGTATTACACTTTTGTTTTTGGGTTTACAGCTTATAAAATGTTAGAGTACTTACGATATGGCGTCTACCATGGCCAGACCCATCATGATGGAGCAGTAGGCGTGATCTTCTCTGTAATCAGGGAGGCCACAGATGCAGTAATAACAGTCACCTAGGATCTTAATCCTCAACTGGTGATATTTCTACAAGACAAAACAAGACCTGATATTACTGTTCTAGTAGGTGTGAGAATATTACTACGTACGTGTGACTGTGTGCACAAGAGGACCCAACCAGAGATGAGAAATGACAAGATCCACCTATGGAGTTCTGAGGCTCAAGAGATGGGAGGTAGGTCAGGTGAGTATGGTCTGCCTGGTCACCTGCACCATAACCTGGCAAATCCAATTAGAAATAGTGGATATGGAAGATAGAGAACCTACTTTAGGACCTTCTGGAACAACGAACAGGGAATCTGCCTCTCCAAAAGAAGCAGTGGCCATAAGGGAAACCCTAACGGCCTTCACCACATATAGGCATCCTCAGGGTGCATCTGTCCCGGCACTGGCAAGGCCACACAATATCATCATTAGGGTGAAAAGCAGAGACCGGTTTGGGTAAAAAGGAGGTCCTTGGTCGTAAAACTAGCTTGTCTTTAAATCAAATGGGGCTCCCTACCGGACAATGGTGACAACTCCGGAAACCTTTCTTGGAAATGCCAATGCAAATTCCTGATTAGGTTGGGATAGAGTTCTTTATTGTGCCTACAATATAGGATTATAGTCCCACAGTTGAAGGGGATATCTAACGGGGGAGCAATGTGTGAAATCCTTAGTTTAATTGTAAGAATAAGTAAATTACTGTTGGAAAAAAAAAAAAAGAATAAGTAAATTACTAGAAAGAGGAACCCAGAAAAAGGACATACAAAACAGACACCTGACTTCTAATGGTACGAAGAGCCAGGTTTTGGCCTACCCCCCAACTGACGAAAAGGAAAGAAAAAACACTGCCCACCAAGAATGTTAATCTTCAGTGCAGGGATCAGGTTTGGCTATCGTACTCTACATAGTGCTGGGGTAGGAAGTATGTAATGTACATAGTGCAGGGTCAGAGATGAGTAATGTATATTGCACAGGAGTCAGGTGTATGCAATGTACATAGTGAAGGGGCCAGTGTAGGGTAAGATCCACATTACATGGGGTCAGGGTTTGGTAACGTACACAGTGGATAGAGTCAGGGTTGGGTAACAGGCATAGTGCAGGGGTCATAGTTGAATAACAGACATAGTGCTGGGGTTGGGGTTAGGGTTGGGTATTGTACTTTGCGCAGGAGTCAGAAGTATGTAACCTACATAGTGCAGGGGTCAGGGTTGGGTAACATACATAGTGCCAGGGTCAGGGTTGGGTAATGTACATAGTGCTGGGGTCAGGGTTGGGTAACATACACAGTGTATGAGTCAGGTGTGCAATGTACAGATTTTGGGGGTCAGGAGTGGCTAATACAGGGTTCAGGTGTATGTATTGTACATGGTGCAGGGGTCAGGGTTGGGTAACATACATAGTGCAGGGGTCAGGGTTTGGTAACATACATAGTGCAGGGGTCAGGGTTGGGTAACATACATAGTGCAGGGGTCAGGGTTTGGTAACATACATACTGCAGGGGTCAGGTGTGTAATGCACAGATTGTGGGGACCAGGTGTATGTAATGTACATGGTGCAGGGGTCAGGGTTGGGTAATGTACATAGTGCAAGGGGTCAGGGATGGGTATCATACATAGTGCTGGGGTTGGGGTGGGCATTGTACATAGTGGAGGGGCCAGGGTTGGGTAACATACATAGTACAGGAGCCAGGGTTGAGTAACGTACATAGTGCTGGGGTCAGGATTGGGTAACGTACATAGTGCTTGGGTCAGGGTTGGGTAACGTACATAGTGCAGGGGTCAGGGTTGGGTATCGTACATAGTACAGGAGCCAGGGTTGGGTATCGTACAAAGTGCTCGGGTCAGGGTTGGGTAACATTCATAGTGCAGGGGTCAGGGTTGGGTAACATTCATAGTGCTCGGGTCAGGGTTGGGTAACATTCATAGTGCAGGGGTCAGGGTTGGGTAACGTACATAGTACAGGAGCCAGGGTTGGGTAATGTACATAGTGCTCGGGTCAGGGTTGGATAACGTACATAGTGCAGGGGTCAGGGTTGGGTAACGTACATAGTACAGGAGCCAGGGTTGGGTAACATACATAGTGCTGGAGTCAGGGTTGGGTAATGTACATAGTGCTCGGGTCAGGGTTGGGTAAGGTGCATAGTGCAGAGGTTAGAGTTGGGTATTGTACATAGTGGCAGGGGTCAGGGTTGGGTAACACACACAGTGTATGGGTCAGGTGGGTAATGTACAGATTGTGGGGGTCAGGAGTGGCTAATGCAGGGGTTATATGTATGTAATCTACAGATTGTGGGGGTTAGGAGTGGCTAATGCAGGGGTCAGGTGTATGTATTAACGTACGTAGTGCTGGGGTCAGGGTTTGGTAACATACACACTGCAGGGGGTCAGGTATGTAATGTACAGATTACAGGGGTAAGGAGTGGCTAATGCAGGGGTAAGTGTGTAATGTATATAGTGCAGGGGTCAGGGTTGAGTAACGTATATAGTGCAGGAGTCAAGGTTGGGTAACATACATAGTATAGGGGTCAGGGGTGGGTATCATAGATAGTGCAGGGGTGAGGGTTGGGTAACAGTGTAATGTACAGATTGTGGGGGTCAGGAGTGGCTAATGTAGGGGTCAGGTGTATGTACATGTGCAGGGGTCAGGGTAGGGTAACATACATGGTGCAGGGGTCAGGGTTTGGTAACATACACAGTGCAGGGGTCAAGTGTGTAATGTACAGATTGTGGGGGTCAGGAGTGGCTAATGCAGGGTTATGTAATGTACATTGTGCAGGGGTCAGGTGTGTGATGTACTGGGTATGGGTGTCAGGTGCGTGTAATGTACATAGTGAGTGATGAAAAACAAAAGTATAAAATCAAAAAACTCTGCGCTTTAAAACTACTAGACAAAATAAAATCGTATCAAACAAAATTGTATCATTGTATCACTATCTGTGCTAGTAAATTTCACTGCTGCCACCATAAATATATAAATACAAATGAAGAATAAGTTACAGTGTATCACTTTAACAGGTACTGTAGCACTGTGATAATGCAAGCAAAATTCAAAAGTAAAATCCAAAAAATAAAAATAAGTCCATATGATGTAAAACACCCAGTGCTGTTCTTCATGCTAATAATTTAATGTGCCACTGCTCTGAAATTTTAAAAAAATGGCATAGTAACCAAACCACCACAATTTATTTAAAAAGATAAAAGAGCTGCTTACATTGTTTAAAAACAGTTTAGGCGTTCATGATATAAATCACATAAAATGTTGTTTCCTTCTTATCTCACCTCCGATGGATGCTATCAATGTACATCCCGATGTCTCCTCTGGTCGCCGTGTAGCCATGTCCCGACGCGTTTCGTCACTTCAGATTTCGTCACAGGAAGTTTCCCCCTTTTTTACACATGATATCTGACATCTTACACTGTGTGGAGTGATTATTCTGACAGCTGCCCTTGAGGTGATGATTTCACCCAAAAAGCTGTCTTGCCAACCATGGGAATGGAAGGCATTTGGAGTTGGTGAGCTTTTCATCTAAAGGAAGAGGGATCACTAACTGCGTGCGAGGTGGTGTTTAGAAATGGAGATTTATAAAAAGGAGGATTACACCTATTATATGTTACAGAGCAGAGGCACATTGAATTATTAGCACGAAGAACAACACTGGGTGTTTTGCATCATATGGACTTATTTTTATTTTTTGGATTTTATTTTTGAATTTTGCTTGCATCACAGCGCTACCTGTTAACCACTTCCGTGTTGCCCACCGCATATACTGTATACTGCGGCAGGGAGGCCCGGCAGCTCAAAATCACGTATAAGTACGTGATTTTGTGCAGGGGTTATTGGGGGCGCGCACTCGCCGCTCCCACTGTGATTAGACACAGCGGGAGCCAATCAGCGGGTCCGGCGGCCACGATGGCCGCTGGCCACCCGCGATCGCACAGGAGAATGACAGAACGGACGTCTGCCTATGTAAACAAGGCAGACGGCCATTCTGTCACAGAGGAAGAGTGAGATCTTGTTTTTAGATCTCTCTTTTCCTCTAGTACATCCCCCACACAGTTAGAAAGCACTCCCTAGGAGCACACTTAACCCCTTGATCATCCCTGGTGTTAACTCCTTCCCTACCACTATCATTTATATAGTAACAGTGCATTTTTTTTTAGCACTGATCACTGTATTGGTGTCACTGGTCCCCAAAAAGTGTTAATTTATGTCAGATATATCCGCCGCAATGTCGCAGTCCCGCTAAAAATCGTTGATCATTGCCATTACTAATAAAAAAAAAAAAAAAAAGGACATAAATCTATCCCATAGTTTGTAGACGCTAAACATTTTGGGCAAACCAATCAATATACACTTATTAGGATTTTTTTTTTTTTACCAAAAATATAAAGCAGAATACATATTGACCTAAATTGATGAAAAAAATTGATTTTTTACATTTTTTATTTGGAATGTTTTATAGCAGAAAGTAAAAATTATTGTTTTTTTTCCAAAATTGTTGGTCTTTTTTTGTTTATAGAGCTAAAAATAAAAAACGCAGAGGTGATCAAATACCACCAAAAGAAAACTCTATTTGTGGGAAAAAAAAGACATACATTTTTTTTTTTTGGTACAGCGTCGCACGACCGCGCAATTGTCAGTTAAAGTAACGCAGTGCTGTATTGCAAAAAATGGCCTGGTCAATAAAGCAGAATTCTACCCAAAAGTGGAACTTCCGCTTTAAATACTCTTGACCCCCTGATATGTCACATTTTTTTTGGGGGGGGAGCGGGTACCTAGATTTGACAGGTACCCGCTCCCACTTCTGCTCAGGCCGCCTAGGCGGCTCGAGTGAAAGGTCTCCTCTCCCCCTCCCTCCCTGCAATCTTCTGGGACACGTCAGAGGTCCCAGAAAATTGCCTGGCCATTCATGATGAGCAGTGAAGCTGTCACATCCGGGTGCCCACACTAAAGATGCTGGCGCCGCTGAGAGGAGAGAGAGAGAGGAGTAAGGCTTTGGACGGCCGCATCGCTGGACCATGGGACAGGTGAGTGTGTTTATTAAAAGTCAGCAGATACCCTTTTTGTAGCTGCTGACTTTTAATATCCATAAAAACGGCTGGAAATCCGCTTTAAGGGGGTAAAACCTTCCGGAGCTGAAGTGGGTAAAGCGATACATTGTAACTTTTTCTTCGTGTGTAATGGACATAGTTTAGGAACTTTTTCTTCGCATGTAATGGACATAGTTTAGGAACTTTTTCTTCGTATGTAATGGACATAGTTTAGGAACTTTTTCTTCACATGTAATGGACATAGTTTAGGAACTTTTTCTTCGTGTGTAATGTACATAGTTTAGGAACTTTTTCTTCGTATGTAATTTACATAGTTTAGGAACTTTTTCTTCGCATGTAATGGACATAGTTTAGGAACTTTTTCTTCGTATGTAATTTACATAGTTTAGGAACTTTTTCTTCGCATGTAATGGACATAGTTTAGAAACTTTTTCTTCGTATGTAATTTACATAGTTTAGGAACTTTTTCTTCGTATGTAATGGACATAGTTTAGGAACTTTTTCTTCGTATGTAATGGACATAGTTTAGGAACTTTTTCTTCGTGTGTAATGTACATAGTTTAGGAACTTTTTCTTCGTATGTAATTTACATAGTTTAGGAACTTTTTCTTCGTATGTAATGGACATAGTTTAGGAACTTTTTCTTCGTATGTAATTTACATAGTTTAGGAACTTTTTCTTCGTATGTAATGAACATAGTTTAGGAACTTTTTCTTTGTGTGTAATGTACATAGTTTAGGAACTTTTTCTTCGTGTGTAATGTACATAGTTTAGGAACTTTTTCTTCGTGTGTAATGGACATAGTTTAGGAACTTTTTCTTCGTGTGTAATGGACATAGTTTAGGAACTTTTTCTTCGTGTGTAATGGACATAGTTTAGGAACTTTTTCTTTGTATGTATTGTGCATAGTTTAGGAACTTTTTCTTTGCATGTAATGGACATAGTTTAGGAACTTTTTCTTCGTGTGTAATGTACATAGTTTAGGAACTTTTTCTTTGTGTGTAATGGACATAGTTTAGGAACTTTTTCTTTGTGTGTAATGGACATAGTTTAGGAACTTTTTCTTTGTGTGTAATGGACATAGTTTAGGAACTTTTTCTTTGTGTATAATAGACATAGTTTAGGAACTTTTTCTTCGTATGTAATGTACATAGTTTAGGAACTTTTTCTTTGTGTGTAATGGACATAGTTTAGGAACTTTTTCTTTGTGTGTAATGGACATAGTTTAGGAACTTTTTCTTTGTATGTAATGTACATAGTTTAGGAACTTTTTCTTCGTGTGTAATGTACATAGTTTAGGAACTTTTTCTTTGTGTGTAATGTACATAGTTTAGGAACTTTTTCTTCGTGTGTAATGTACATAGTTTAGGAACTTTTTCTTTGTGTGTAATGGACATAGTTTAGGAACTTTTTCTTCGTGTGTAATGTACATAGTTTAGGAACTTTTTCTTTGTGTGTAATGTACATAGTTTAGGAACTTTTTCTTTGTGTGTAATGTACATAGTTTAGGAACTTTTTCTTTGTGTGTAATGTACATAGTTTAGGAACTTTTTCTTCGTGTGTAATGTACATAGTTTAGGAACTTTTTCTTTGTGTGTAATGTACATAGTTTAGGAACTTTTTCTTCGTATGTAATGGACATAGTTTAGGAACTTTTACTTCGTATGCAAACCAGATCCTTTCCTTTTTTATTTGATATGAAGCATTTTCCTTGACTGCAAAGATTACGTCACTTATTTAAGGCCCGTACACACGATAAGAAAATCAGAAGGGAAATTTCGTCCGACGACCGATCTGACGATTTTTCGGATTGTTAGTATGGTATTTTCCACAGCCGACTCCGACTTTTCGGCCAAAATAATCCTGATGTGCAGGCTATAAAATTTTTATCGTTCGTCAACACAACGTCCGATTTTCGTCTCATTAGTACAGTTTGACGGAAAAAAATCTTAAGAGCAAGACTAGGCATGCCCAGAGACGAAAGAACACATACAAAGCAATCCAACACATGACATCACTTCTGAAGTAGAATTCTGTCGTACGGGAAAATTCGTATGAAAACAACCTCTTCACTTTCCACATCAGACTAGCATGCCACAAAAAACGGACGACAGATCGTTCGATAATCTGATCGTGTGTACGGGGCTTTAGAGGCAAGTAAAGCCACATGGATTACGCGTTTACTTACCGCTGCAAGCTTGTCAAAGCGGGCAAAAAGCTCATTTAACAGTTTAACCAGCTCCTGGGCGCTGCAGTATGAGGACAGCTGAGTGAAGCCCACGATGTCTGCAAAGAGTATGCTGCGGGGAGACAGAGATAAGGACACAGGTTATCTCTTGTTGGGGAAGACATAGAAGGCATAGACATTAAATATTGGTTGCCAAACAGAATCAACATTAAATTAGTGCTGATGAGGGCTACAGTCTTGTTGCATTTTTTTATTTTTTTTTTTTGCTCCTGCTGTTCCTGGGGTTCTATGAAAGGAAACCTCATTGGCTCTGGTCATTTAAAAATCAGAGCTGAAACCTGCTTAACCCTTTTGGCCTACATCTTCTGGATTCTTATATAAATAACATAATTCTTTGGGTGTGCACAAGGGCATGCTCCTAGCCCTGCACTAACCTACAAAGTGCTGGGGTCAGAAGTATGTAACCTACAAAGTGTTGGGGGTCAGAAGTATGTAACGTACATAGTGCAGGGGTCAGAAGTATGTAATGTACATAGTGAAGGGGTCAGAAGTATGTAACCTACAAAGTGTCGGGGTCAGAAGTATGTAAGGTACATAGTTCAGGGGTCAAATGTATGTAACGTACAAAGTACAGGGGTCAGAAGTATGTAACATACATAGTACAGGGGTTAAAAGTATGTAACCTACAAAGTGCAGGGGTCAGACATATGTAACATACATAGTGCAGAGTCAGAAGTATGTAATGTACATAGTACAGGGGTCAGAAGTATGTAACGTACATAGTACAGGGGTCAGAAGTATGTAACGTACATAGTGCAGGGTTAGAAGTATGAAACTTTCATAGTGCAGGGGTCAGAAGTATGTAACATACATAGTGCAGGGGTCAGAAGTATGTAACTTTCATAGTGCATGGGTCAGACTTATGTAACGTACATAGTACAGGGGTCAGAAGTATGTAACCTACATAGTGCAGGGGTCAGAAGTATGTATAGTACATAGTACAGGGGTCAGAAGTATGTATAGAACAGGGGTCAGAAGTATGTATAGTACATAGTACAGAGATCAGAAGTATGTAACGTACATAGTGCATGGGTCAGAAGTATGTATCGCACATAGTGCAGAGTCAGAAGTATGTAACGTACATAGTGCAGGAGTCAGAAGCATGTAACGTACATAGTTCAGGGGTCAGATGTATGTAACGTACAAAGTACAGGGGTCAGAAGTATGTAAGGTACATAGTTCAGGGGTCAAATGTATGTAACGTACAAAGTACAGGGGTCAGAAGTATGTAACATACATAGTACAGGGGTTAAAAGTATGTAACCTACAAAGTGCAGGGGTCAGACATATGTAACATACATAGTGCAGAGTCAGAAGTATGCAATGTACATAGTACAGGGGTCAGAAGTATGTAACGTACATAGTACAGGGGTCAGAAGTATGTAACGTACATAGTGCAGGGTTAGAAGTATGTAACTTTCATAGTGCAGGGGTCAGAAGTATGTAACATACATAGTGCAGGGGTCAGAAGTATGTAACTTTCATAGTGCATGGGTCAGACTTATGTAACGTACATAGTACAGGGGTCAGAAGTATGTAACCTACATAGTGCAGGGGTCAGAAGTATGTATAGTACATAGTACAGGGGTCAGAAGTATGTATAGAACAGGGGTCAGAAGTATGTATAGTACATAGTACAGAGATCAGAAGTATGTAACGTACATAGTGCATGGGTCAGAAGTATGTATCGCACATAGTGCAGGGTCAGAAGTATATAACGTACATAGTGCAGGGGTCAGAAGCATGTAACGTACATAGTCCATGGGTCAGAGGTATGCAATGTACAGAGTCCACGGGTCAGAAGTATGTATCGTACATAGTACAGGGGTTAAAAGTATGTAACCTACAAAGTGCAGGGGTCAGACATATGTAACATACATAGTGCAGAGTCAGAAGTATGCAATGTACATAGTACAGGGGTCAGAAGTATGTAACGTACATAGTACAGGGGTCAGAAGTATGTAACGTACATAGTGCAGGGTTAGAAGTATGTAACTTTCATAGTGCAGGGGTCAGAAGTATGTAACATACATAGTGCAGGGGTCAGAAGTATGTAACTTTCATAGTGCATGGGTCAGACTTATGTAACGTACATAGTACAGGGGTCAGAAGTATGTAACCTACATAGTGCAGGGGTCAGAAGTATGTATAGTACATAGTACAGGGGTCAGAAGTATGTATAGAACAGGGGTCAGAAGTATGTATAGTACATAGTACAGAGATCAGAAGTATGTAACGTACATAGTGCATGGGTCAGAAGTATGTATCGCACATAGTGCAGGGTCAGAAGTATATAACGTACATAGTGCAGGGGTCAGAAGCATGTAACGTACATAGTCCATGGGTCAGAGGTATGCAATGTACAGAGTCCACGGGTCAGAAGTATGTATCGTACATAGTTCAGGGTTAGAAGTATGTAACATACATAGTGCAGGTTCAGAAGTATGTAACTTACATAGTGCAGGGATCAGAAGTATGTAACATACATAGTGCAGAGGTCAGAAGTATGTAATGTACATAGTGCAGGGGTCAGATGTATGTAACGTACATAGTGCAGGGGTCAGATGTATGTAACGTACATAGTGCAGGGGTCAGATGTATGTAACGTACAAAGTGCAGGGGTCAGCAGTATGTAACGTACATAGTGCAGGGGTCAGAAGTATGTAATGTGCATAGTGCAGGAGTCAGAAGTATGTAATGTGCATAGTGCAGTGGTCAGAAGTATGTAACATACATAGTGCAGGGGTCAGACGTATGTAACGTACATAGTGCATGGGGTCAGAAGTATGTAACGTACATAGTGCAGGGGGCAGAAGTATGTAATGTACATAATGCAGGGGACAGGGTTGATGAAGGGGCTTGCTAAAGGAATGATGGTGTTACCACTCATATAACTATAGGTTGTAAGCTCCCTTCCTTCCTTCCTCCTCGGGAACATTTCTTAGACACATTCTTCCAGACATGGTAGAGTAAAGGTCTACGCTGTGTGCAAATGACAATTTTAGGTCGGTAGGATGATGATTCATTTATTTTAATCAAAAATTTTGCTGTACGAATGTTTCCGCATCTGCATAGCTGTTGCAAATAATCCCCAAGATTTGTGCCTGCAAAGTTTATGTCCTATTATGGTCAGCTTCATCTAGTGGTTGTAATATGATATTTTCCTGAAACGCCCCAATCTGGAAAATACTGCATTATGGCCACTAGATAGAGCTAACGATGATAGGAAATAAACAAAGATGCGTTATGTGGATTATTTGCAACAGCTGAGGCATTTGCACAGTGAGTTTTTCTTCTATAAATAAACCCCTTAATCTCATTTCGGCATTATTAGGTTAGGTTTATGCTATCAGCAGAGCTCGTCTCTCCTCTGTTGGAGAGGAAATTGATCTGATTGGTTGCTATGGGTTACTGCACACTTTCACAACTTCCTGTTTTCCTGTTTACTGACAAGGCCCGACAGCCTTCATAAGAGATCTGATTGGTTGCTATGGGATTCTGCACACTCTCATGTCTCCTGTATACAGGCTAGGCCAAGAGGCCTGCATGAGGGCTGTAATTGGTTGCTATGGGTTACTGCACACTTTCACAACTTCCTGTTTATTGACTGGGCCTGACAGGGCTATAGTTGGTTGCTGTAGGTTACTGTATACTTACATTTATTACTTCCTGTTTTCGTGTTTACGGACTACGCCTGACAGCCTTCATGAGGAATCTGATTGGTTGCTATGAGTTATTGCACACTCTTATGTCTCTTGTATACGGACTAGGCCTAATGGCCTGCATGAGGGCTTTAATTGCACACTTTCATAAACTTCCTGTTTACTGACTAGGCCTGACTGCCTGCTTGAGGGATCTGATCGGTTGCTATGAGTTACTGCATACTCTCACAGCTCCTGTTTACTGACTAGGCCCCACAGCCTGAATGAAGGGTCTGATAGGTTGCTATGGGTTACTGCACATCCTAATGTATCCTGTATACCGACTAGACCCAACAGCCTGCGTATGGGGTTTGATTGGTTGCTATAGGTTACTGTGCACTCTCATGTCTCCTATATATGGGCTAGGCCCGATTGCCTGAATGAGGGCTGTAGCTGGTTGCTATGGGTTACTGCATGCTTTACACAACTTCCTTTTTACTGACTGGCCTGACAACCTGCATGCAGGATCTGATTGGTTGCTATGGGTTGAGCACACCCTCATGTATCTTGTATACTAACTAGGCCCGATGGTCTCAGTAAGGGATCTGATTGTTTACTATAGGTTACTGCACACTCTCATACTTCTTGTTTACTAACTAGGCACCACAGCCTGAGTGAGCGATTGGAGTGGTTGCAATGGGTTACTGCACGCCCTCATGTCTCCTGTATACTGACTAGACCTGACAGCCCGAGTAAGGCCTCTGAGTGGTTGCTATAGGTTACTGCATGTCCTCATGTGTCCTGTATACTGACTAGCCCTGACAGCCTTAGTAAGGCCTCTGAGTGGTTGCTATAGGTTACTGCACGTCCTCATGTGTCCTGTATACTGACTACCCCTGACAGCCTTAGTAAGGCCTCTGAGTGGTTGCTATAGGTTACTGCACGTCCTCATGTGTCCTGTATACAGCCTGTGTGAGGGATGTGATTGATTGCTACGGGTTTCTGCATGCCCCCCTGTATCCTGTATACTGACTAGACCTGATACCCTGAGTGAAAGATATGATTGGTTGCTATGGGTTACTGCATGCCCTCATGTATCCTGTATACTGACTAGACCTGATACCTTGAGTGAAGGATCTGACTGGTTGCTATGGGTTACTGTACACTTTCACAACTTCCTGTTTACTGGTTGGTAGAGCTGCACGATTAATCGTAGCAGAATCGAGATCGCGATTCACTCCCCCTGACGATCTTAACATGACACTTGCTCGATTCTTTACATACCTGTGAGGGAGCAGCTCTCAAAAAAAAAAAAAAAAGAGCCTCCCGCAAAAGCCTATCAGCATTAGTCTCCCACTGAACTGTAAACACAAATGATTACATTGTATCTTTTCTTTCCCTCTGCCGGAGGAAGGAAGTTTAACCTCTTAAAGACTAAACCTTTTTCCTACACTTGTTGCTTGCAAGTTAAATCAGTTTATTTTTCATAGAAAAGTAGTTAGAACCCCCAAACATTTATATATTTTTTTTTTTTTAGCAGAGACCCTGCAGAATAAAATGGTGATTGTTGTAAAATTTTATGTCACACTGTATTTGCGCAGCAGTCTTTCAAACGCAATTAATACACTTTAATGAATAAAAAAATAAAAAAAAATAAAACAAAACCGTAAAGTTATCCCAATTTTTTTTATAATGTAAAAGATGTTACACAGAGAATCGTGATCTTTATTCCAAGCAAAAAAAATTGTGATTCTCATTTTGGCCAGAATCGTGCAGCTCTACTGGTTGGGCATGATAGCCAGAGTAAAGGAACTGATTAGTAATGATGGGCTCAGGCATGTTTCGGATCGTACCCGCCAGGAAGATGTCACTGCACACCGCCAATCATCGGCATTGAGTGTATGTGCAGCTGCAGGCCGGGAAATGCCTCTCTGCCTATGATTGGTAGTGTGCAGTGACAGCTTCCTGGCGGGTATGATCCGAACACGCCTGGGCCCATCCCCACTGGTTAGTTGCTATGGGTTACTGCACGCCCTCATTTTTCCTGTATATGGACTAGGCCTGACAGCTTTAATGAGGGATCTGAGTGGGTGCTATTGGTTACTGCACACTTTCACGTCTCCTGTTCATGGACTAGCCCTGACAGCTTAAATGAGGCCTAGCTGCGGCATACCTGACGTTTTCATGGCGGTACATGTACATGGTGTTGAACTGCTGAAGCTCCTTCTGCTTCTGGTCCTTCTTCATGTCGTTCAGCATCTCGTCAGCGATGTGCTTGGGCAGGATGGAGAGGAGGAGTCTCTCCTAGAAAAAATAAACAGGACAGCCATGGTTAGAGCGAGACGTTCCTCTGTTCTAGGAAATTCTAGCACGCGGCGTGACGGATGATTTCTCCGGCTCTCCGGAGCCACCAGACTATACAAACAGTGCAAGAGAAATCACAATGAGTCACCACTGGCCTGATACAATGCAACCTTCACCCCAACATGCTAATGTTGGATGGACACACGTGGTGCACCAGGCTTAAAGCAGACTTTCAGATATATTTCTTCATCTTCAGTCCATGCATGCTCAGTATTATGTCAGTGTAACCCTTTCGGGTGTTTACTACCTCTCAGGTACTCTCCCTGGCAACGCCTCGATCTGCTTTCCTCTTTTTATCGGACGGCGCCCTCTTTGTCCAGATGTCATCCAGAGTGGTCCAGACCACCCACATCCTGGACTCAGATGCCTTCTTAGGCCAGATTCAAGAGAACACATGCAAAATTGCAGTGCACCAAAAAAAAGTGCATCCCTTTTGCACATGTGCCACTATTTGCACCCCAACATACCTTGCTGAAGTGCACTATGCATGTTCTATCGGGTTGAGGTCAGGACTCTGTGCAGGCCAGTCAAGTTTCTCCACCTCAAAGTCGCTCATCCATCTCTTTATGGACCTTGCTTTGTGCACTGGTGTGCAGTCATATTGGAACAGGAAGGGGCCATCCTCAGTTCCCACAAAGTTGGGAGCATGAAATTGTCCAAAATGTCTTGGTATGCTGACTCCCTATGAGTTCCCTTCATTGGAACTAAGGGGCCAAGCCCAACCCCTGAAAAACAACTCACACCATAATCCCTCCTCCACCAAATTATTTGAACCAGTGCACAAAGCAAGGTGCACAAAGACATGAATGAGCGAGTTTGAGGTGGAGGCACTTGAGTGGCCTACACAGAGTCCTGACCTCAACTCGACAGAACACCTTTGGGATGAATTAGAGCAGAGACATCAGTGCCTGACCTCACAAATGTTCTTCTGGAAGAATGGTCAAACATTCCCATAGACACACTCCTAAACCTTGTGGACAGCCTTCCCAGAATAGTTGAAGCTGTTATAGCTGCAAAGGGTTGGGCCAACTCAATATTGAAGCCTAAGGACTAAGACTGGGATGCTGTTAACGTTTATGTGCGTGTAAAGGCAGGCGTCCCAAGGATTTTGGTAATATAGTGTAGGTAGAGCATCCAGCCCCCTCCTCCCAAAGCAGACAGCCTGTCACATGGCCTCATTCACATAGGGCATACTACGTGTATGCCCGTGTGAGGGCCATGTTTGGCCACAAGGGGGTGCACAGGTGTTCTGTGCATTCCTGTTCAGGCAGTCCCATTGATGTTATTTGGGACACAGCGGGTGCTGCCAATCTGACATCCATGCGGACACAGGTGCATGTCCCTGAACTCACACAGCGTGCATTAGTATGCCATAGGAACAAGGCCTAAGGTAGTCTGCACGGGGCTGAACACTGTACCAAGTGGGTAACGCAGAACTGTGTTCCAGACCTCCGTCCCAGAGTGCACAGGGCCTACTCTGGACAGTGTTCAGCCAGAAGGGATGCACTGCTCCTATAGGACTCCATGTGCAAGGGGCCTATGAAATAAGTTAATATGGCCGCCCCCATATACAAACCCGATTCCAAAAAAGTTGGGACACTTGGATATACCTTTCAGCAATGATGGTGCCTTTCCAGATGTGTAAGCTGCCCATGCCACACGCACTCATGAAACCCCATACCATCAGAGATGCAGGCTTCTGAACTGAGCGCTGATAAGAACTTGGGTTGTCCTTGTCCTCTTTTTTTTTTTTTTCTTAATTGAATTTTATTGAAAATTTTCACAATAGTCCTTGTCCTCTTTAGTCCGGATGACATGGCATCCCAGTTTTCCAAAAAGAACTTCAAATTTTGATTCGTCTGACCACAGAACAATTTTCCACTTTGCCATAGTCCATTGTAAATGAGCCTTGGCCCAGAGAAAACGCCTGCGCTTCTGGATCATGTTTAGATTTGGCTTCTTTTTTGGCCTATAGCATTTTAACCGGCAACGGTGAATGGCACGGTGGATTGTGTTCACCGACAATGTTTTTCGGAAATATTCCTGAGCTCATGTTGTGATTTCCATTACAGTAGCATTCTTGTATGTGATGCAGTGCCGTCTAAGGACTCGAAGATCACGGGCATCCAATATGGTTTTCCCGCCTTGACCCTTATACACAGAGATTGTTCCAGATTCTCTGAATCTTTGGATGATTTTTTGGAATTGGGTTTGTACATGTTTAACTGCAAATTACAGGCACAAGGTTTGCTATTCTTATCTCTTTCAGATATAACAATTTGCATTTTAACCACTTGCCGACCGCTCACATTGAGGGTACTGCGGCAAAGTGGTTTGTTATCGTCCAGCGACGTAGGTCTACGTCGCTGGACTCCTCCCCTTGTGGGCAGCATGCACGCGCCGCCGGAGGCTCGCTTCCGCTGTTTTCAGTCACAGCGGGAGTCGGGCCAGGGGAGGAGCGGGGGTGATCACCGCCGCTCTTCCCCGATCGTTGGGGATCGAGTGTGGAGATCCGCCCACTTGTGTAATCAAAGCAGGCGGATCTCCTAAGTGACAGGCAGGGACAAATTGCAGGATTCAGCATAGCTGAACCTGCGATCTGTGCCTGTGTCACACAGTCCCCTCCCCCCACACATGTCAGTAAGAACCAGGCATACATTAACCCCTTGATCACCAATAAAAGTTAACCCCTTCCCTGCCAGTGTCATTTTTACAGTAACAGTGCATATTTATAGCACTGATTACTGCAGTAATGTCACTGGTACCCCCAAAAGTGTCAAAAATGTCAGTCAAGGGTCCGATCTGTCCGCCGCAATGTCGCAGTCCCGCAAAAAAATCGCAGATCTCCGCCAGATCGCCACCATTACTAGTTAAAAAAAAAACAATAAAAATGACATAAATTTCCCGTAGTTAGTAGCTGCGATAACTTTTGCGCAAACCAATCAAAATACGCTTATTGCGGTTTTTTTTACCAAAAATATGTAGCAGAAAACAAATTGGCCTAAAATGTAAAAAAATTTTGATTTTTACATTTTTTTGGGGGGGGGGGGGGGGAATTTCATATAAAAAAATGTGAAAAATATTGTTATTTTTTCAAAATTGTCGCTCTTTTTTTGTTTATAGCGCAAAAAGTAAAAATCACACATGTGATCAAATACCACCAAAAGAAAGCTCTGTTTGTGGGGAAAAAAGGACATAAATTTAATTTGGGTACAGCATAGCACGACCGCGCAATTGTCCGTTAAAGTAACGCAGTGCCAAATCGCAAAATATGGCCTGGTCAGGAATGGGGTAAAATCTTCTGGTCTTAAAGCGGTTAAAAATACGCTCATTGACAATTTTTTTGTCAAAGACATGTAGCTAAATACATTTTGGCCTAAATATATGACAAAAATTGAATATATTGGATATTTTTTAGCTGTCAAAGTAGAAAAATATTGTTATTTTTTCAAAATTGTCCCGTTTTTTTATTAATATCGCAAAAAATGAAAAGCGCAGAGATGATCAAATACCACCAAAAGAAAGCTCTGTTTGTGGGAAAAAAAGGACGTAAATGTCGTTTGAGTACGGCATTGCATGACCGCACAATTGTCAGTTAAAGTCGCACAGTGCCGAATCGCAAAAAGTGGCCCAGACGTAAAGCAGGAAAATCCTCCGGTGGTAAAGTGGTTAAACAGAACAGTATCCGACAGAACAGATGCGGACCAGGGGACACGTCACTTCCTGTCCCAGTGACCACCTGGACGGGTGATAAAATCTCTCCAGTGGGGGCTCAAATAAAAACCTGATCTGGGTTCTGTACTGGGAATGATGTTAAAATGCTGTAAACGGGTGCTGCTTCTGTGTCAGTCTCTGAGGACGCATTGCGCCATCGGTATTACTGACGCCGGACAAGTTGTCTTGTTATGAAAAGTGGTAATGTTGTCACTGCGGGAATTCAATCGTCAGTTAGCGGACAGCCACTGGTCTCCAGGACATTTTCACAGCTGTTAAGTGGATTTGGGCTATTACTAGGGTGAGCGTTATTTCAATTTGTGATACAGCAAAAGCTGGAAGTCATGTCCGTTTCTGTATTGGTAAGGGCTCGTTCCTGCGGGCAAAAAACAGGCGTAGTTTTACCTCCATGGGCCACCCCAAACCTCGAAAAAGGGCATGCAGCCTCCCAGAACTGTGCACACGCTTCAGTGCTTTTCGGTTTAGGAAAAAATGAAATAGTATGCAGGACAGTACTGCCGCGGAACACAGTATTGTGTAGTCGAGTATTAGGCTGCAAGGGTAAGCCATTACACCAATGGTAGCTACCCAATCAGAAAAGCTGGACACTGATGTGCTGATGACTCCTATCAGCATGGGGAGCAGGAGTGCTGGTGGCGCCTACGGACTGTGAAACCGACCACAGTGGATGATGGGACTTGAAGTCCGGGCAGGGGAACCATTATGGGTCTCTATTACCAAATGGACTACTGCTCCCAAGAGGGCTTGGTTCTAGAGATGAGAGAGATGCAGTATTTTCCCGGGCTACTCTTTAATTTGCGTGGCCTTTTACTGCGGGGAGCGAGACTACGCATATCCCCATAGTCGGACCGGCGGGGGGTTGGAGCTGAAGCCCCAGGTGCATCATTATGAAACCACCGGGAGAGATAGTGTTGGGAAGACTGTGTTACCACCGATGAGAACCTCCCACTACACTCCAAGGGTACTGTCGAGTGAGCCAAGGTACAGGTTCCACTGAACCAGGGCAGAGGATTTCTTCTCAACAGTGGAATTTATGTGCTGGATTGCTGAGACTCATTAGAGGGTCTTGCGGCTATGATCTACTGCCATTAGAGAGACTGAGACCTTAGAGATTGACAGCACAGTTGCCCTATAGCCAATTACTGTCTGCAGGTTCTGCTGTGACTGTGTTCTTATGCAGACCAACGGTATGATTGGGCCCCAACGTTAGCAGGTTGAAGATCCAGGACTACCGATTGGCCATTTACAGTTGCCTCATATAGAGACCTCTGCTAGTTGCTCAGTACAGGAGTACCACCCAGGTGTAACATACAGGCCTTAGTCCTTCTTTTGGGTGCACCCTAAGTAGTTTCAACATCTCTTTTATCAAAACGGTTAAAGTATAACTAAAGGCAAAACTTTTTTTTTTTTAGTTTTTGGCTAGAGTGGAGAGGGTTTAGAACACCCATCAGTCTTTAATGCTGTCTGTGTCCCTATTAGGGAGATTCACCCTCTCTATTTGTCCTGTTTACCACTATCTTTGAAATTAAAAGAAAATCCCAAATTTTGGGTTGTCCCCAGAAAAGTAATAGAGGGAAATCTTCCAATGGGGACACTAGTTCTGGTGACCTGAGGGTTCCCAAGAGATTCCCTTAATTTTCAGGAATTTCCTTTCATTTCCTGTTTTGGCTGTGGGACAGGAAGTTGAAGGTAATCTCCCCAATGGTACAAAGAGGGCAAAAATAAACCTTAAAGGGGTTATGACCTTCCCTTACTCTATTCAAAATTAATAAAAAAAAAGTTTTGCCTTTAGCTCTACTTTACCACTTGAGCTCTGGAAGATGTTACCCCATTCATGACCAGGCCATTTTTTGCAGTTCGGCACTGCGCTATTTTAACTGGCGATTACGCAGTCATGCAACGCTGTATCTAAATGAATCTTATATTATTCCTTTTTACTCAAAAAGAGAATTCTTTTGGTGGTATTTGATTATCACTGGGTTTTTTTATTTTTTGCGATATAAACAGAAAAATACCCAAAATTTGGGGGAAAAACTCCAATCTTTTTACCTTTCAGCTATAAAATACACTGCATTGTTAAAAGTATTGGTACGCCTGCCTTTACACACACATTAACTTTAATAGCATCCCAGGCTTAGTCTGTAGAGTTCAATATTGAGTTGGCCCACCCATTACAGCTATGACAGATTCAACTCTTCTGGGAAGGCTGTCCACAAGGTTTAGGAGTGTGTCTATGGGAATGTTTGACCATTCTTCCAGAAGCGCATTTGTGAGGTCAGGCACTGATGTTGGATGAGTAGTCTGCACTCTAATCCATCTCACAGGTATTCTATCAGGTTGAGGTCAGGACTCTGTGCAGGCCAGTCAAGTTCCTCCACCCCAAACTCGCTCATCCATGTCTTTATGGACCTTGCTTTGTGCACTGGTCCAAATCATTTGGTGGAGGAGGGATTATGGTGTGGGGTTGTTTTTCAGGGGTTGGGTTTGGCCCCTTAGTTCCAGTGAAGAGAACTCTTAAGGCGTCAGCATACCAAGACATTTTGGACAATTTCATGCTCCCAACAATGTGGGAACAATTTTGGGATGGCCCTTTCTTGTTCCAACATGAGTGCACACCAATGCACAAAGTAAGGTCCATAAAGACATGGATGAGCGCGTTTGGGGTGGAGGAACTTGACTGGCCTGCCCAGAGTCCTGACCTCAACCCTATAGATCACCTTTGGGATGAATTAGAGAGGAGACTGCGAGCCAGACCTTCTCATTCAACATCAGTGCCTGACCTCCCAAATGCTCTTCTGGAAGAATGGTCAAACTTTCCCATAGACACACTCCTAAACCTTGTGGACAGCCTTCCTAGAAGAGTTGAAGCTGTTATAGCTGCAAAGGGTGGCCCAACTCAATATTGAACCCTACAAACTAATGGGCCATACACACTATACAATTTTCTTTAGATTTTTTCCTTTAGATTTACCAAAACCATATAATATGGGGTCAGACCTAAACACTTTCAATTTGTATGCAGTCAGGCAGGCCCTTGCACTACATTGTTGAATGTAAATCTAAAGGAAATCTACCAACAAAAGTTGTATATTGTGTATCCAGCTTTAGAAAGCTGGATACACACAATACGATTTTCTTTCGATTTTTTCCTTTAGATTAACCAAAACCATATAATATGAGGTCAATCTAAACACTTTCAATTTGTTTGCAATCAGGCAGACCCTTGCACTACATAGTTGAAGGTAAATCTAAAGCAAACCTAACAACAAAAGTTATATAGTGTGTATCCAGCTTAAGATGCCATTAAAGTTCATGTGCGTGTAAAGGCAGGTGTCCCAATACTTTTGACAATATAGTGTATATCCAATAAAATGTCTTCAAAAATTTTGGCCAAAATGTATTCTGCTACATCCCATTAAGTGAAATGAAAGTTATAACACCTACAAACTATTGGATATACAATATACTGCAATTTTTACATATATATTTTTTACTACTAATTAGTGATCGACTGATATCGTTTTTTTACCGCCGATACCGATATTTTAGTCATCGGATATCGGTTTCAGCCAATATCTGCCGATATTTTTGGACATTAAATTTTTTTTTTTTTTTTTAATGTCTACAGGTACTGTGGTGGAGGGATCTGGGGGTCTAAAAGACCCCAAACCCCTCCTCTGCACTTAAAGCGGAGTTCCGGGCACAGAAACATTTTTTCAATAAACATACCCCGGGACAGTCAGGGCTAATACATTCCACATTGGCTAGCCTCTGATCTGTCCCGGTTCGCACTTACCTGCAAGAAGAAATACTCACTTATAAAATTTCTTCCACAGCGTTGCCATCTCTGTTGTGGGCAGCTGAAGCCAGCGCAATCCTCTTCTGCGTCCTCTTCTCCCAGAATGCGCCTTCACCGGCCCCTCTCGTCACTTCCGGCGCGGCGCCGCATTCCTACACAGCATCTGGGCATGCCCAGAAGCTGTTTAGCAGGGAATACGGCGACGCACCGGAAGTGACGAGCGGGGCCGGTGCCGTCGCATTGATTCCTGGGAGCGATGACGTTCAGCTCCCAGGAATCATTGCAAACCAGAAGTGACGGCGCGGGCCGCGGCCACAGAGGGAGGAAGTGAAGAAAGGTGAGTATTTCTTTCTACAATTACGAGATAAGTAAAAAAAAATAAAATAATCCTAAATATCCAATTTCTTTTCAGGTGAAGCAAAGCAAGCTGATGGGCACAAAATCGATTAGGTCGATTTTGTGCCCGGAACTCCGCTTTAACAGCATTCTTTTGAATGCTGTAAGTTTTTTGAATTTGGTATAGGAACTCAGTATAGGAAGTTATAAGCTGACATGTTTTCTGGCAGGATTAACAGGAGATTTTTGCAATTTTCAAACCCATATAATAAAATTATTTAACCACTTAAGCCCCGGAGGATTTGGCTGCTAAAGGACCAGGGGTTTTTTTGCGATTTTTTACTGCGTGACTTTAACGGACAATTGCGCGGTCGTGCGACGCTGTACCTAAACAAATTTGACGTCCTTTTTTTCCCACAAACAGAGCTTTCTTTTGGTGGTATTTGATCACCTGTGCGATTTTTTGATCACGCGCTATAAACAAAAAAAGAGCGTAAATTTTGCAAAAATAACAATATTTTTCACATTTTTTTATATGAAATTCCCCAAAAAAAAAAGTAAAAATCAAAATTTTTTAACATTTTTCGGCCAATTTGTTTTATGCTACCTATGTTTGGTAAAAAAAATCGCAAAAAGCGTATTTTGATTGGTTTGCGCAAAAGTTATCGCGTTTACTAACAAAGGGAAAGATTTTTGTCATTTTTGGTGTTTTTTTTTTTAACGCGTAATGGCGGCGATCTGCGATTTTTTTTTCGGTACTGCGACATTGCGGCGGACAGATCGGACCCTTGACTGACATTTTTGACACTTTTGGGGTTACCAGTGACATTACTACAGTAATCAGTGCTATACATATGCACTGTTACTGCAAAAATGACACTGGCAGGGAAGGGGTTAACTTTATTGGACAGGGAGGGGTTAAGTGTGTCCTAGGGGCGTGCTTCTAACTGTGTAGGGACATTCCTATTGGTGTAAAAGCAAAGATCCACCGTTCTACATAGTAGAACGGACAGATCTTCACTTTTACACAGGGAGAACTGACAGGCAGCTTGTTTACACAAGCTGCTCTGTCTTTCTCCCTTCACAGGAGCGATCGCAGTGTGACTGGCGGACATCGAGTCCGCCGGTCACACGCACTGACTTGCCTGTGAACGAGCCGCGGCGGGCGCGCGCCTCGGCGGGCGCGCGCCCGCCCGCGATAGGCTCGCAAGTCAGTGACAGGCGAGTGACGTACCGATACGTCACTCTGCCTGGCCGGGGCTGACCGCCGCAGTATATAGTCGTGCGGCGGTCGGCAACCGGTTAAAATGGTAAATTTACCAAAGGTAGCCAATAAGAGACATCCATTATTAGGGCTTACACAGTCTTTCACTGTCTGTTTAGCTAGATTTGGCCTGCAGGTGTCACTGTTGTCATATCCTTCAGTGCAGGCGCTGGCATCTTGCAGCATAGAGAGCACCTGGGCCCTTGTTTGTACACACCTGTTCCTGCTCCTTCCATCGGGCCCAGCATTTGGCCTGGAGTACAGAATGTGACTGCGTTTGTTTTCCATGCAGATGTCGCATTTATCTGATACACTTCGCAACTAATACCGGGTGCGTGATCTATGATAGGAAAGCTGCCCTGCCTGATCTTTTGCACCGGTCATCAATGAAAACCCCCTGTGTGATAATCGTTTAATTTAGGTGTTCATTAATGTTTTTCATTAATAAAATAGATTTTCACCCCTAATTTAGGTTTTCATTGCGATAGTCTCTTCTATCTTTCAGGGACACTACTGGAGGTTCTCACCATCCCTGTGCTGAGTTCCTATGTCTGCACACCTGCTGTGCCCATTATGAGGGGTTTCCACCATCCCTGGGCTAATTTCCTGGGTCTGTACACCTGCTGTGCCCATTATGTGGGGTTCCCACCATCCATGTGCTGAGTTCCCGGGTCTGTACACCTGCTGTGCCCATTGTGAGGGGTCTCCACCATCCCTGTGCTGAGCTCCTTGGTCTGTACACCTGCTGTGCCCATTATGAGGAGTTCCCACCATCCCTGTGCTGAGCTCCTTGGTCTGTACACCTGCTGTGCCCATTATGAGGGGTTCCCACCATTCCTGTGCTGCATTCCCAGGTCTGTACACCTGCTGTGCCCATTATGAGGAGTTCCCACCATCCCTACAATTAGTTTCTAGGTCTTTACACCTACTGTGCCCATTATGAGGGGTTTCCACCATCCCTGTGCTGAGTTCCTATGTCTGCACACCTGCTGTGCCCATTATGTGGGGTTCCCACCATCCATGTGCTGAGTTCCCGGGTCTGTACACCTGCTGTGCCCATTGTGAGGGGTCTCCACCATCCCTGTGCTGAGTTGTGGGTCTGTACACCTGCTGTGCCCATTATGAGGAGTTCCCACCATCCCTGTGCTGAGCTCCTTGGTCTGTACACCTGCTGTGCACATTATGAGGGGTTCCCACCATTCCTGTGCTGCATTCCCAGGTCTGCACACCTGCTGTGCCCATTATGAGGAGTTCCCACCATCCCTACAATGAGTTTCTAGGTCTTTACACCTACTGTGCCCATTATGAGGGGTTCCCACCATCCCTACAATTAGTTTCTAGGTCTTTACACCTACTGTGCCCATTATGAGGAGTTCCCACCATCCCTGTGCTGAGTTCCCGGGTCTGTACACCTGCTGTGCCCATTGTGAGAGTTACCCACCATCCCTATGCTGAGTTCCTGGGTCTGCACACCTACTGTGCCCATTATGAGGGGTTCCCACCATCCCTGTACTGAATTCCCAGATCTGTACACCTGCTGTGCCCATTATGAAGGGTTCCCACCTTCCCTGTACTGAGTTCCTGGGTCTGTACACCTGATGTGCCCATTGTGAGGGGTCTCCACCATACCTGTGCTGAGTTTTGGGTCTATACACCTGCTGTGCCCATTATGAGGAGTTCCCACCATCCCTACAATGAGTTTCTAGGTCTTTACACCTACTGTGCCAATTATGAGGGGTTCCCACCATCCCTACAATGAGTTTCTAGGTCTTTACACCTACTGTGCCCATTATGAGGGGTTCCCACCTTCCCTGTACTGAGTTCCTGGGTCTGTACACCTGATGTGCCCATTGTGAGGGGTCTCCACCATCCCTGTGCTGCATTCCCAGGTTTGCACACCTGCTGTGCCCATTATGAGGAGTTCCCACCATCCCTACAATGAGTTTCTAGGTCTTTACACCTACTGTGCCCATTATGAGGGGTTCCCACCATCCCTACAATGAGTTTCTAGGTCTTTACACCTACTGTGCCCATTATGAGGAGTTCCCACCATCCCTGTGCTGAGTTCCTGGGTCTGCACACCTATTGTGCCCATTATGAGGGGTTCCCACCATCCCTGTACTGAATTCCCAGATCTGTACACCTGCTGTGCCCATTATGAAGGGTTCCCACCTTCCCTGTACTGAGTTCCTGGGTCTGTACACCTGCTGTGCCCATTATGAGGGGTCCCCCCATCCCTTCTGTGCCCATTAACATTTCTTCCCACCAATCCTCCCCTTAGTTCCCAGGTTTTTTTTTTTTAATTACTTATATATTAGGGAAAGTTCAAAGACTATTGTCATGTTTTTATTCTCCATATGTGTCCTACTGGGGAGATTTTCCTTTACTTCTTGCCCAGGAGACACAACAGGAAGTGAGAGAAAACCTATCCAAAATTAGGGGATTCCCCCTCTTAGATAGTAGAACCTAAGAACAGGTGTCCCCATTGGAGTACCCCCCCCCCCCCCCATTCCTGCTCTGGATTTTCCCAACACTTCTAGTTTTGGCTCAGAGCAAACTTTAGGTGGGAATGTCGGATCGATTCATCCAAAAGTCCCGAAAGAAAAAAAATTGCAGAAGTTTGAATTTCCTGGCAGAGGAGACATGCAAAAAAACGTCTTCATCTGGCTGCTAGCGTGGCAGATGGAGCCAAGCGCCAGGGATAATGGAACTTGATAGCTGAACCCCTCCTTCTGAAAATGCTAGTCCCCTGGCCCATATGCTGAGAAGTAAAGGGATGTGATTTATGTGATTACACTCACACTTGCTCCCTATACACGTATTTGCATTGGGGGGGGTGTACAGAGGCAGCAGGGACCGCTTTTGAGGTCCCATTCACACCTCAGCGTTTTGTAGCTTGAAGCTCCAAAAAGCTGGAGGAGAAAAAAAATCAATTATTCTCTGGAGACGGTTCACATCCCCACTCCAAGTCACCTGAAGCCAAACGCCTGGAGCTCAAAAAGGTTCCTTTTTATGTATCTCAAATTGGGCAGATTTTTGGCCGGCTTTTATTCCCAAACTAGCGATTTGCGCATTTTTGTGCGCATTCACATGTTTTTTCGCATGTTTTGTTGCAATTTTCTGCTCAAATGAAAAAAATAAAACATTGTTATAATAAATGAATAAATAAATGTAAAATGAATAGACACATAACTAAAAATCATCATAAATAAAAAAATAAAAAATTATTAATATGTAATAAAAAATAAATAATAATGAACACCTAACCTTAAAACAATATATTAAATACAATATTTATATTATTAATAATATGAATAATAACATCATCATACTATTAATATTATTATTATTATTATTATTATTATTAGTCTTAATAATAATATTTTTTTATTATTTTGTTTTGAGTGTTTAATTATTATTATTATTATTGTTAATAATAATATTATTATTATTAATAATAATAATAATAATAATAATATATTGTTATTATTAATAATAATAATAATAATAATAATAATAATAATAATAATAAAATAATAAACACCCGAGCAAAAAAAATTATTAATAAGAATAATAATATTATTATTAATAAGAATAAGAGTTGTAATTATTATTATTTTATTTTCTGTTAGGGTCTTAAGTTATTTTTTTTATTATTATTATTATTATTATTATTATTATTATTATTATATTTTTAGGTGTTACAGTTAGAGCCCATTCACACTGCCGCGACTTGTCAGGCGACTTGTCAGCCTGACAAGTCGCGGTTGGTTGCGGTCCATTGAGTAGTACAGGACCCGTTCTAATAAGAGCGACACAAGTCGCTCCGACTTAGAAAAAGGGTCCTGCACTACTTTGGGGCGACCTCGGAGCGACTTGCATAGACTTCCATTATGTGAAGTCCCTGCAAGTCGCGCCGAAGTTGCGGTGCACAGTAGTGCACGCGACTTCACAGGTCGCCCCCTGAAGTCGTGTCGCCTCAGTGTGAACTGGCTCGTAGGGGTTAATTATGTATTTATTATTACATAGTATTCATTTATTGTATTTATTTATGATTATTTTTTATTTGTGTATTCATTTTACATTTTTTTATTCTTTTATTATTATTAATATTATTATTATTAGTAGTAGTCATATTATTATTATTATTTTTTTTTTTTTTTTAGGTATTTAGGTATTAAGGTTAGGGATTAATTATTTATTTATTATTACGTAGTATTTTATTTATTGTATTTATTCATGATTATCTTTTATTTGTGTATTAATGTTAATTTTTTTATTCTTTTATTATTATTATCATTATTATTATTATTATTATGTAGTAACATTATTATTATACTACAGGATTTCTATATCGCTAACAGTTTAAGCAGCGCTTAACAACATTAGAGCAGACAGTACAGTTACTATACAATTCAATACAGGAGAAATCAGAGGGCCCTGCTCATTAGAGTCTAGTATAAATATTAAGTAAATAATCCTAACCTTAACCTAAGGAAAAAATAATAATGATAATAAAAGTATAATAATAAAAAAATAAATAAAAGCTGATGGAAAAGCTAAAAAAGAATCTGAAAAACCTAGCATGATGCAACAGATGATAGTTTTCGCTATTGGCTAATAAAATAAAAAAACGCCAAAGTTCAAAAGCGCTGTATAAAAATGTGCAAATCTCGCAATAAACGCGCCAAAATCGCACATAAAAATTCCCAAAAAACACAAGCTTAAAGACGCTATGCTACTTGGTATAAATGCACCTTGGTATGCAAAGGGGTTAATTGCACTGTGATAACACAGCCACAAGGGTCTCTGCACAGTTTGCGCATAGTTAATGTGTTTTTTAATTTGACGCAGAATTGCAAAATATTGCCGAAACGTCTCCCCGGCTCAGCTGTCACACCTACACATGCAAAACCATGCGGAAGCTGATCCAAGTGCAGTGATAATTCCCCCCCCCCCCCCCCTTTGATTGTATGTAAAGATTTGGGGTTGGGAGCACCTAGGTGCGATCTTCCATCTTGTTTGAAATTTGTTTAAAATGTTTTTTTCTTAAGAAGATCCGATAAAGACAACATGTTTCGGGGGAGGAGGGCTCTTTCTCCAGGGCTATCAAGTAAAGAACATTACAAATCAAATCGGATAGTCCTCACAACACAAGTTGCGGCTGACGCGCACACATGTGATTAAATCACGCCTGTCAATGCCAGTTCTTGCCACCAGAAGGAACTGCGAGTTTATGCATGTACAGAGTTTAGAAAATCATTCATTAATGGAAGATCAGATAAAAGCAACATGTTTCGGGGGAGAAGCACTATTTCTTCAGGGCTACAGTATCTCACAAAAGTGAGTACACCCCTCACATTTTTGTAAATATTTTATTCTATCTTTTTCATGTGACAACACTGAAGAAATGACACTTTGCTACAATGTAGTGAGTGTACAGCTTGTATAACAGTGTAAATTTGCTGTCCCCTCAAAATAACTCAACACACAGCCATTAATGTCTAAACCACTGGCAACAAAAGTGAGTACACCCCTAAGTGAAAATGTCAAAATTGGGCCCAATTAGCCATTTTCCCTCCCTTGCGTCATGTGACTCGTTAGTGTTACAAGGTCTCAGGTGTTAATGAGAAGCAGGTGTGTTAAATTTGGTGTTTTCGCTCTCACTCTCTCATACTGGTTACTCGAAGTTCAACATGGCAACTCATAGCAAAATAACTCTCTGAGGATCTGAAAAAAAGAATTGTTGCTCTGCATAAAGATGGCCTAGGCTATACAAAGATTGGCAAGACTCTTAACCTGAGATGCAGCACGGTGGCCAAGACCATACAGCGGTTTAAAAGGACAGGTTCCACTCAGAACAGGCCTCACACTGATCGACCAAATGAGTTGAGTGCATGGCTCAGCATCATATCCAGAGGTTGTCTTTGGGAAGAAGACGTATGAGTGCTGCCAGCATTACTGCAGAGGTTGAAGGGGTGGGGGGTCAGCCTGTCAGTGCTCAGACCATACGCCGCACACTGCATCAAATTGGTCTGCATGGCTGTTGTCTTAGAAGGAAGCCTCTTCTAAAGATGATGCACAAGAAAGCCTGCAAACAGTTTGCTGAACACAAGCAGACTAAGGACATGGATTACTGGAACCATGTCCTGTGGTCTGATGAGACCAAGGTAAACTTATTTGGTTCAGATGGTGTCAAGCATGTGTGGCGGCAACCAGGTGAGGAGTACAAAGACAAGTGTGTCTTGCCTACAGTCAAGCATGGTGGTGGGAGTGTCATGGTCTGGGGCTCCATGAGTGCTGCCGGCACTGGGGAGCTACAGTTCATTGAGAGAACCATGAATGCCAACATGTACTGTGACATACTGAAGCAGAGCATGATCCCCTTCCTTTGGAGACTGGGCCGCAGGGCAGTATTCCAACATGATAATGACCCCAAACACACCTCCAAGATGACCACTGCCTTGCTAAAGAAGCTGAGGGAAAAGGTGATGGACTGGCCAAGCATGTCTCCAGACCTAAACCCTATTGAGTATCTGTGGGGCATCCTCAAAGGGAAGGTGGAGGAGTGCAAGGTCTCTAACATCCACCAGCTCTGTGATGTCATCATGGAGGAGTGGAAGAGGACTCCAGTGGCAACCTGTGAAGCTCTGGTGAACTCCATGCCCAAGAGGGTTAATTAAGGCAGTGCTGGTAATTAATGGTGGCCACACAAAATATTGACACTTTGGGCTCAATTTGGACATTTCCACTTAGGGGTGTACTCACTTTTGTTGCCAGCGGGTTAGACATTAATGGCTGTGTGTTGAGTTATTTTGAGGGGACAGCAAATTTACACTGTTATACAAACTGTACACTCACTACTTTACATTGTAGTAAAGTGTCATTTCTTTAGTGTTGTCACATGAAAAGATTTAATAACATATTTACAAAAATGTGAGGGGTGTACTCACTTTTGTGAAATACTGTAACAAGTAAAGAAGGTTACAAATCAAATCAGATAGTCCTCACAACACAAATTTGGGTTCAGGCACACGGATGTTATTAAATTACATCTGTCAACATCAGTGCTTGCCGCCAGATGGAACCACGTGTTTATGAGTGTACAGCGCTTAGAAGCATACGTGCAGAAATTAAATAATGGAAGATCAGATAAAGGCAATGAGTTTCAGGGGAGAAGGACTCCTTCTTCAGGGCTAACAAGTAAAGAACATTACAAATAAAAATCAGACAGTCCTCTCCTCACAGCACAAATTGCGGATGACGCACACAGATGTGATTAAATCACGCCTGTCAACGTCAGTTCTTGCCACCAGAAGGAACAGCGAGTTTATGCGTGTACAGAGCTTGGAAAATCATTCATTAATGGAAGATCAGATAAAGGCAACGTGTTCCAGGGGAGAAGGACTCTTTCTTTAGGGCTAACAAGTAAAGAATATTACAAATCAAATTGGATAGTCATCACAACACAGATTTGGGTTCACCCTCACGGATGTGATTAAATTACGCCTGTCAATGCCAGTTGTTGCCGCCAGAAGGAACAGCGCGTTTATGCATGCACAGCGTTTAGAAGCATACCTGCAGAAATTCATTATTGGAAGATCAGATAAAAGCAACGTGTTTCGGGGAGAAGAACTCTTTCTTTAGGGCTAACAAGTAAAGAATATTACAAATCAAATCGGATAGTCATCACAACACAGATTTGGGCTCACTCACACAGATGTGATTAAATTACACCTGTCAACACCAGTTCTTACCACCAGAAGGAACAGCGCGTTTATCCATGTAAAGCGTTTAGAAGCATACCTGCAGAAATTCATTTTCGGAAGATCAGATAAAAGCGATGAATTTCGGGGGAGTAGGACTCTTTCTTCAGGGTTAACAAGTAAAGATAAAAATATGCCTGTCAATGCCGGTTCTTGCTGCCAGAAGGAACAGCGAGTTTATGCGTGTACAGAGATCATTCATTATTAGAAGATCAGATAAAAGCAATGTGTTTCGGGGGAGAAGGACTCTTTCTTTATGGCTAACAAGTAAAGAATGTTAGCAATCAAATCGGATAGTCCTCACAACACAAATTTGGCTTCATACACTTGGATGTAATTAAATTACGCCTGCCAACGCTAGTTCCTGCCGCCAGAAGGAACAGCACCTTCATGCATGTACAGCACTTAGAAGTATACCTGCAGCAATTCATTATGGGAAGATCAGATAAAAGCGACGGGTTTCAGGGGAGTAGGATTCTTTCTTCAGGGTTAACAAGTAAAGCTAAAAATATGCCTGTCAATGTCGGTTCTTGCCGCCAGAAGGAATAGCGCGTTTATGAAAGTACAGCCTTTAGAAGCATACATGCAGGAATTAATTAATGCAGGATCAGATAAAGGCAATGTGTTTCAGGGGGAGAAGGACTCTTTTCTTCAGGCTTAACAAGTATAGAACATTACAAAATGAATCGGATAGTCATAACAACACAAATTTGGGCTCACGCACACGGATGTGATTAAATTACGCCTGTCAATGCCAGTTCTTGCGGCCAGAAGGAACAGCGCGTTTATGAAAGTACAGTCTTTAGAAGCATACATGCAGGAATTAATTAATGCAGGATCAGATAAAGGCAATGTGTTTCGGGGGAGGACTCTTTTCTTCAGGCTTAACAAGTATAGAACATTACAAAACGAATCGGATAGTCATAACAACACAAATTTGGGCTCACGCACACGGATGTGATTAAATTACGCCTGTCAATGCCAGTTCTTGCGGCCAGAAGGAACAGCGCGTTTATGAAAGTACAGTCTTTAGAAGCATACATGCAGGAATTAATTAATGCAGGATCAGATAAAGGCAATGTGTTTCGGGGGGGGGGGACTCTTTTCTTCAGGCTTAACAAGTATAGAACATTACAAAACGAATGGGATAGTCATAACAACACAAATTTGGGCTCACGCACACGGATGTGATTAAATTACGCCTGTCAATGCCAGTTCTTGCTGCCAGAAGGAACAGCGCGTTTATGCATGTACAGCGTTTAGAAGCACACATGGAGGAATTCATTAATGGAAGATCAGATAAAAGCAGCGTGTTTCGGGGAGAAGAACTCTTTCTTCAGGGCTAACAAGTAAAGAATCTTACAAATCAAATCGGATAGTCCTCACAACACAAATTTGGGCTCACACACAAATTAAATTACGTTGGTTCTTGCCGCCAGAATGAACAACGAGTTTATGCACTTGTAAGCATACATGCAGAAATTCGTTATAGTGGCTAGAATAATGCTTTATTCTAGGCATTAGGACAAATTTCTATGCATGCATGTGTGCTTGTGTACACGTGGTTAGGCATGCACACGCGTAAAGTGTTACAGTGTATCTAAAGCAAATTTATTTATGTTTTCCTATTGACAGTGTGAGGGATTATAACCCGTTAGGTTTTTCTGTTCAGGACACTTCTGGGCTTCCTTGTCACTAGGACAGAGGGCTTGCTCATACCAAGTGTGGGAAAACATGCAAAACCATCAGCACCGCAAAAAAAAAACCCCACTGCCTTTACAGACGCATGCAGATTCCACTAGTTCCTAATGGCACCCCCATACATCTAGCAAACGCGGAAGCCAAAACACCTGTGCCACAGTACCGTGTAGTTTAGTTTGGCACGTTTTTAGAAATCAAGACTGCACTTTTTTTTTTTTTACACGTTTAACGCACATAGGGCATACAATTTAAATAAATTGGCTGCCCGAAAAAGCAACATACTGGAACACGTAAAAAAGCATGCACGCTCGGATGCACCCCTTGACTTGAATGAGCCCAGAAAATGAGGGAAGGAGTTGTCACTGAAATCAGAATAGAGAGGAAATCTTCCCACGGGGACACTTATTTTTCTCACTTCCTGCTGTGTCTTAGGACAGGAAGTGAGGGGAAAATCACCCCAATGTGAAATTTTACCATACCATA
Source organism: Pelophylax lessonae (assembly GCF_965119305.1). Classification (NCBI taxonomy): domain Eukaryota; kingdom Metazoa; phylum Chordata; class Amphibia; order Anura; family Ranidae; genus Pelophylax; species Pelophylax lessonae. Next base: position 56,505,934 of record NC_138770.1, on the reverse strand, counting down.
CACCATCTGTGATTAAAAAAAAAAAAGATGTTTTTCCTGTATTTTCTCTTCCCCAGATCCAACCAAATATGACCGGTTTTATCAGAAATATAAAAAAGATGGATTCCAGCCCGTCGCCTGCGGTCTAAGGAGAGACCGCAATCTCAGCTATTATCAACATCATTATCCTCTAAGTGTATCCGGACTGCTAAGCATGAACACAATAATGTCATTAGGATCTGAAATAGCCTCGCAGAGCAATCAAAATATTCCCACTGCAGGCAGCCCTGGTTACAGGTCCCCTCCCCACACACCCCCCCCCCCCTCCTTAACGGGCGGTGTCCCCGGGGGGGCCGCTCTGTAATAAACCTGAGCAGCTGACACATCTCCAGATGCAAGTGTTACAGGCAAAGCAGTCTCATTCACACCACTGTGCGCTGTCTGCAGTCAGAAGAAATTTTTATTCGGGAGGATACAGCCTTTATATAAATTTAATTTCTTTTTAAAAAAAACCCAATCACCAGAATAAGATTTAAAATGTTAATGTCAAAAGTAATTTTTAATATTTTTGAAAATCTGCAGCTTTTATTCCAGCACTTCCTGCAAACTGACGTATCTGTACGATGGCTTGAAGAAGCGGGGGTGATGCCTGCAGCTAGAGGTGTCACCCCGGGACCGTTTTTTAGAGCCGGAGGCCAGCTTTCTAATGAAAACATCTGATGCAGCTCAGCAGCCGCTCGGCCGTTGTTATAGGGATGGCACCATCCCCCCACCTTTCGCTGCTCTGCTTGGGTCTCCTGTCCCACCAGGAGACCCAAGCGACCAGCTGGCTGCTTAGAGTCGACAACGCCCCCCCCCCACCGCCTTTCACAGCTCTGCCCGGGTCTCCTGTCCCACTGGGAGACCCAAGCAACCAGCCGGCTGCTTAGAGTCGACACCCCCCTGCTGCCTTTCGCCACTCTTCCCGGGTCTCCTGTCCCACCGGGAAGACCCAAGCGACCAGCCGGCTGCTTAGAGTCGACACCCCCCTGCCGCCTTTCGCTGCTCTGCTCGGGTCTCCTGTCCGACCGGGAGACCCAAGCAACCAGCCAGCTGCTTAGAGTTGACACCCCTCTCTGCCGCCTTTCGCTGCTCTGCCCGGGTCTCCTGTCGCACCGGGAGACCCAATCGACCAGCCTAGTGCTTACAGTCGACAACCCCCCCCCCCCCCCCGCTGCCTTTCGCCGATCTGCCTGGGTCTCCTGTCCCACCGGGGAGACCCAAGCGACCAGCCGACTGCTTAGAGTCGACACCCCCCTGCCGCCCTTTGGCCGCTCTGCTCGGGACTCCTGTCCCACCAGGAGACCCAGGCAACCAGCTGGCTGCTTAGAGTCTACACCCCCCACCACCGCCTTTCTCCACTCTGCCTGGGTCTCCTGTGCCACCGGGGAGACCCAAGCAACAATTCGGCTGCTTAGAGTCGATACCCCTGCCGCCTTTCGCCGCTCTGCCTGGGTCTCCTGTCCCACCGGTGAAACCCAAGCGATGAGCCGGCTGCACAGATTCGACAACCCCCCCCCCCCGGCCCTGCCCGGGTCTCCTGTCCCACCGGGGAGACCCAAGCGACCAGCCGGCTGCTTAGTGTCAACACCCCCCTGCCGCCTTTCGCTGCTCTGCTCGGGACTCCTGTCCGACCGGGAGACCTAAGCAACCAGCCGGCTGCTTAGAGTCGATACCCCCCTCCCGCCACCTTTCGCTGCTCTGCCCGGGTCTCCTGTCCCACTGGGAGACCCAAGCGACCAGCTGGGTGCTTAGAGCCAACATCCCACCACCCCGCTGCCTTTCGCCGCTCTGCCCGAGTCTCCTATTTCCCCCGGGAGACCCAAGTGACCAGCCAGCTGCTTAGAGTCGACACCCCCGCTGCCTTTCGCCGCTCTGCTCGGGTCTCCTGTCCCTCCGGGAGACCCAAGCGCCCAATCGGCTGTTTGGAGTCCCGAACAAAGCCGGATTCAGCTTTGCTTGGGTCTCCGATGTAGTAACCCGGAAGCTACATCACTTCTGGTTTAATCGGCTGCCAACAGGGGTGCTAACCACTAAGCCATACGATGCTCATATCGCAGGAGTGCTAACCACTAAGGCATACTGTGCACATATCGCAGGAGTGCTAACCACTAAGCCATACTATGTGCAAATCGCAGGAATGCTAACCACTAAGCTATTCTATGCTCATATTACAGGAGTACTAACCACTAAGTCACACTATGCTCATATCGCAGGGGTGCTAACCGCTAAGCAATTCTAAGGTCATACTACCAGTGTGATAACCACTAAGCTATATTTTGTTCATATCACAGGTGTGCTAAAAACTAAGCCATACTATGCACATATCGCAGGAGTGCTAACCACTAATTTAATATGCTCATATCACAGAGGGGCTAACCGCTAAGCTATATTATGCGCGTATCACAGAAGTGCTAACCACTAAGCAACACTATGCACATATCGCAGGAGCGCTAACCATTAATACTAACAACTAAGCCATAGTATCCTCATGTCGCAGGAGTGCTAACCACTAAGCTGTACTATGCTCATATCACCGGAGCACTAACCACTAAGCAATACTATGCTCATTTTACAGGAGTGCTAACCACTAAGCCATACTATGCTCATATCAAAGAAGTGCTAACCACTATGCCATAAGTTTGCCCATATCACAGGAGTGCTAACCACTAAGCCATACTATGCTCATATCGCAGAAGTGCTAACCACTATGCCAAACTATGCTCATATAACAGCAGTGCTAACCACTAAGCCATACTATGCTCATATCGCAGCAGTGCTAACCACTAAGCCATACTATGCTCATCTCACAGTAGTGCTAACCACTAAGCCATACGATGCTCATATTGCAGCAGTGCTATCCACTAAGCCATTCTATGCTCATATCACAGGAGTGTTAACCACTAAGCCATACTATGCTCATATTGCAGCAGTGCTAACCACTAAGCCATACTATGCTCATATCGCAGCAGTGCTAACCACTAAGCCATACTATGCTCATCTCACAGTAGTGCTAACCACTAAGCCATACAATGCTCATATTGCAGCAGAGCTAACCACTAAGCTATTCTATGCTCATATCACAGGAGTGTTAACCACTAAGCCATACTATGCTCATATCACAGGAGTTCTAACCACTAGGCCATACTATGCTCATATTGCAGCAGTGCTAACCACTAAGCCATAATATGCACATATTGCAGCAGTGCTAACCACTAAGCCATACTATGCTCATATTGCAGTAGTGCTAACCACTAAGCCATAATATGCTCATATTGCAGTAGTGCTAACCACTAAACCATACTGTGCTCATATCATAGGAGTTCTAACCACTAAGCCATACTATGCTAATATTGCAGGACTGCTAACCACTAAGTCATACTATGCTCATATTGCAGGACTGCTAACCACTATGCCATACTATGCTCATATCGCAGAAGTGCTAACCACTAAGCCAAATTATGCATATATCAAAGGAGTTGTAACCACTAAGCCATACTATGCTCATATCACAGGAGTTCTAACCACTAAGCCAAACTATGCTTATGTCAAAGGAGTTCTAACCACTAAGCCATACTATGCTCATATCACAGGAGTTCTAACCACTAAGCCATACTATGCTTATATCAAAGGAGTTCTAACCACTAAGCCATACTATGCTCATATCACAGGAATGCTAACCACTAAGCCATACTATGCTTATATCAAAGGAGTTCTAACCATTAAGCCATACTATGCTCATATCGCAAGAATGCTAACCACTAAGCCATACTATGCTCATATCGCAGAAGTGCTAACCACTAAGCCATACTATGCTCATATCACAGGAGTTCTAACCACTAAGCCATACTATGCTTATATCAAAGGAGTTCTAACCATTAAGCCATACTATGCTCATATCGCAGGACTGCTAACCACTAAGCCATACTATGCATACAATGTATTATAGAGGGGGAGAAATCTGGGAACATTTCAGGAAAGGATTCTCCATGAGATCTTTGGTAAATAGGGACAGCGGCAGGAAATTGGGGATAATTGGCAAAGCCCGCAGGATTGCCGCAGTCAGCGAGACGCGGAGTCAGCAATTTTCCACATATTCCATGTACAGCGCGCCGGCAGCCTATAGGACATCACTAGCCATTGTTGCCATGGTAACCCGGACAGTTCGGAGCAGGCCTGAACTTCCTCGGTTTTTTTCCCATCAGCCCCTCTTCTCGCCAGTCGGCAGCTGTCCTACTTCAGATCAGTATTCAGAAGAATACCTTGTGTGCGAGCCCAGCCTGCCGCGTCTAAAAATAGAAGCGCGGTATATCCCCCCCCCCCCTTACAGTGTACAGAAATGCAAAGCCTGCGCTATATATATATATAAGCCACTAGTGCTATATATACGCACGCCGCACAGGCATGCCTTCTAATAAGAAAAACACGCTGGGACTTGTAGTTCCTGTACAACTAGTTGGCTGTGTACTAGTTCTTGTAAAGTCTATAGTTTTTTTTTTTTTTGTGGGGGGGGGGGGGGGGTTTAGAGATCAGCTTAATGTAAATAGTCTTAACTACATGTTAGCGTTTTCCATAGACCTAGTATGGTCACTTGCTGATTTAGCACCATCCACCAACAGCTTTACTCTTCATTAAAGTGTATGGAAGCCTATCATTTCCTGATATGTGGCTGCTGTACCATGAGGAAGTATCCTGTTCTCATTGTATTGCTTCCCTTGTGTGAAATCCCTGGTGTTTCTGCCAGTCCCTCTGCTTTCCTTTTAAAAACTGACCACACTAAGCAGGAGAACACATCGTAGTCAGTTCTCTAGCAGTGCTGGGAACTCAGCCTGCTCTCCTCCAATGATCAGACTTGTCCTGACAACCCACCTTTCACAGCCATTCACTGGGAAGCTCAGTGTGCTGCTGCTTCTCCTCCCCACAGCTCTTATGCAGCTGAGAACAGAGGGAATGTGATCACTTTATTATTTCTACACACAAATGTTTTTCTCTTCATTTTTAGTTTAAATGGAATGGATTGTTTTACAAGGTGATCTTAAAAATCACTTTAAGACACAGAAGCTGAGCCAATCACAACTCCACTTTAGCCAATCACAGTACAGAGGATATTTTTCCAGTCTTATGAAGTGTAAAAAGATAATGCCCTGACTGTGAAGAGCTAACCCTGATTGAGAGGACATCAAAGAAACAGGGGGAGGGTCTAGCTAGGATTGAACTAACTAGCATTGAAAAGGAGGGGAGGACACAGGAAGTTACGTAAACACATAAGTAAGGAAGTTGTAATGACACTAAACCGCCACTAGATGTCAGCATGCTACAGAAAAACCAGTTACCTGTAACTAGTAACCTGATGTAGTTCAATACAAAACAAAAAAAAAAAAAAAAAAATATATATATATATATATATATATATATATATATATATATATATATATATATATATATATATATATATATATATTATATATTATATATAATATTTATTGTGCCTTGAAAAAGTATTCATACCCCTTGAAATTTTCCATATTTTATCATGTTACAACCAAAAATGTAAATGTATATTTTGGGGATTTTATGTGATAGACCAACACAAAGTGGCACATAATTGTGAAGTGGTAGGAAAATGATAAATAGTTTTCAAAAGTTTTTACAAGTAAATATGTGAAAAAGTGTGGTGTGCATTTCTATTCATCTATTCACCCCCCTTTACTCTGATACCCATAAATAAAATCTAGTGGAACCAATTGCCTTTAAAAGTCACCTAATTAGTAAATAGAGTCCACCTGTGTGTAATTTACTCTCACTATAAATACAGCTGTTCTGTGGAGCCCTCAGAGGTTTGTTGGAGAACCTTAGTGAACAAACAGCATCATGAAGGCCAAGGAACACACCAGACAGGTCGGGGATAAAGTTGTGGAGAACTTTTTAGATGGGGTAAGGTTCTGAAAAAATCTCCCAAGCTTTGAACATTTCACGGAGCGATGTTCAATCCATCATCCGAAAATGGAAATAGTATGGCACAACTGCAAACCTACCAAGACATGGCCGTCCACCTAAACTGACAGGCCAGGCAAGGAGAGCATTCATCAGAGAAGCAGCCAAGAGGCCCATGGTAACTCTGGAGGAGCTGCAGAGATCCACAGCTCAGGTGGGAGAATCTGTCCACAGGACAACTATTAGTCGTGCTCTCCACAAATCTGCCCTTTATGGAAGAGTGGCAAGAAGAAAGCCATTGGTGAAAGAAAGCCATAAGAAGTCCTGTTTGCAGTTTGTGAGAAGCCATGTGGGGGACACAGCAAACGCTCAGATGAGACCATAATTGAACCTTTTGGCCTAAAAGCAAGACGCTATTTGTGGCGGAAAACTAACATTGCACGTCACCCTGAACACACCATCCCCACCGTGAAACATGGTGGTGGCAGAATCATGTTGTGGGGATGTTTTTCTTCAGCAGGGACAGGGAAGCTGGTCAAAGTTGATGGGAAGATGGATGGAGCCAAATACAAGGGAAGATGGATGGAGCCAAATACAAGGCAATCTTAGAAGAAAACCTGTTAGAGTCTGCAAAAGACTTGAGACTGGGTCGGAGGTTCACCTTCCAGCAGGACAACGACCCTAAACATACAGCCAGAGCTACAATGGAATGGGTCAGATCAGGGGTCTTCAAACATTGGCCCTCCAGTTGTTCAGGAACTACATCATGCCTAGTCATGTCTGTGATTGTCAGAGTCTTACAATGCCTCATGGGATGTGTAGTTCTGCAACAGCTGGAGGGCCATAGTATGAGAATCCCTGGTTTAGATCAAAGCATATTCATGTGTTAGAATGGCCCAATCAAAGTCCAGACCTAAATCTGATTGAGAATCTCTGGCAAGACTTGAAAATTGCTGTACATAGCATATCTTGATTTAACTGCTTGCCGACCGCCGCAAGTACATATACTGCGGCGGTCAGCCCCATGCAGGCAAAGTGACGTATGGCTCCCGCCCCCGCTCGCTCCCTAACATGTCCGTGCGTGTGACCGGCGGACCCGATGTCCACCGGTCACTCGTGATCGTCCAGTACAGAGGGAGAAAGGCAGGCGGCTGATGTAAACAAAGCCGTCTGTCATTCTCCCCTGTGTAAGTGCAGAGATCATACGGTCCTGCTATGTAGGATCGTATATCTCTGTGGTTACATCACTAGCCACACCCCTTTACAGTTAGAAACACGCCCCTAGGGACACACTTAACCCCTCCTTCTCCAATAAAGTTAACCCCTTCCCTGCCAGTGTCATTTTTACAGTAACAGTGCATATTTATAAAATTTATATTTATAGCATATTTATAATGTCACTGGTACCCCCAAAAGTGTCAAAAATGTCAGTCAGGGGTCCGATCTGTCCGCCGCTATGTCGCAGTCCCGCAAAAAATTGCAGATCGCCGCCATTATATTAAAAAAAAAAACAATAAAAATTACAAAAATCTTTCCCTTTGTTAGTAAACGCAATAACTTTTGCGCAAACCAATCAAAATACGCTTATTGTGATTTTTTTTACCAAACATAGGTAGCAGAAAACAAATTGGCCTAAAATGTTAAAAAAATTAGATTTTTACATTTTTTTTTGGGGGGAATTTCATATAAAAAAAATTCGAAAAATATTGTTATTTTTGCAAAATTTATGCTCTTTTTTTGTTTATAGCGCAAAAAGTAAAAATCGCACAGGTGATCAAATACCACCAAAAGAAAGCTCTGTTTGTGGGAAAAAAAAGGACGTCAATTTAATTTGGGTACAGCGTCGCACGACTGCGCAATTGTCCGTTAAAGTCACGCAGTGCCGAATCGCAAAATAGGCTCTGGTCAGGAAGGGGGTAAAATCTTCCGGGGCTTAAGTGGTTAAGCAAGGCATTTCATACAGTTCCACATAATGATACAAAAAAATACAATAGTTTTCCCTATTACAAAAGTTGCAAAAGCTAGGACTTAACCCTTGAGTGGTTCAGTGGATATGCAGTTGGCTAAAGGAGAGATACCAGAGTGTGGTTGTAAATGGAGTTCAGTCAGAACAGAGACCAGTCACTAGTAATGTACCACAAGACTGGGTCCTCTTCTATTTAATCTCTAGGTAAGTGATATAACCAAAGGTTTGCTGGGCAAGGTATGTCTTTTTGCTGATGACACAAAGGTGTGTAATAGGGTAGATATCCCTAGAGGAGTCTGTAACATGGAACACGATTTGGCGTTGCTGGAAGACTGGTCAAAGCAGTGGAGACTGCAGTTCAATGTTTCTAAATGTAAAATAATACACCTAGGGGAAAAAAATCCCTTGAGAGAGTACAACATTGGGGGTACAGTGTTAGCCAGCATTACAGAGGAAAAAGATTTGGGGGGTACTTATTTCAGATGATTTCAAAATGAGCAAACAGTGTGACCAGGAACTGGGAAAAGCAAATAGAATTCTAGGATACATCATTAGAGGGGTCACCAGCAGGAGAAAGGCGGTCCTGATTCCTCGATATAGATCTTTATATCACTAGAGGGGTCACCAGCAGGAGGAAGGAGGTCCTGATTCCTCGATATAGATCTTTATATCACTAGAGGGGTCACCAGCAGGAGGAAGGAGGTCCTGATTCCTCTATATAGATCTTTATATTACTAGAGGGATCACCAGCAGGTGGAAGGAGGTTTTAATTCCTCTATATAGATCTTTATATTACTAGAGGGATCACCAGCAGGTGGAAGGAGGTTTTAATTCCTCTATATAGATCTTTAGGTATCACTAGAGGGATCACCAGCAGGAGGAAGGAAGTCCTGATTCCTCTATATAGATCTTTACATCACTAGAGGAGTCACCAGCAGGAGGAAGGAGGTCCTGATTCCTCTATATAGATCTTTATATCACTGAGGGGTCACCAGCAGGAGGAAAAAGGTTTTAATTCCTCTATATAGATCTTTAGGTATCACTAGAGGGGTCACAAGCAGGAGGAAGGACGTCCTGATTCCTCAATTTAGATCAGGCATGTCCAACCTGCAGCCCGGGGGCCGCATGCGGCCCAGAACCGCAGGCAATGTGGCCCACGGCCCCCTGACAATTTTTTTTTTTGCTGGAGAGGAAGGAAGTTGAGTCAGGGGCACGGCCATGGCGGCTTTCAATGAAGTGTAGGCAGAGGCTGCCTCGGAGGGGATCATCCACTAGTTGTGTTAAATTAGGGCTGGGGGGGGGGGGGTGCAGCAGCTCGGGAAGGGCACAGCGCCATTTTATTACTTATATACCTTAACTATAGTATATATTTTTTATATGCGGCCCGAGAAAATTTCTCTACACTCAATGTGGCCCAGAGAAGCCAAAAGATTGGACACCCATGATTTAGATCTTTATATCACTAGAGGGGTCACCAGCAGAAGAAAGGATGTCCTGATTCCTCTATATAGATCTTTATATCACTAGAGGGGTCACCAGACGGAGGAAGGAGGTCCTGATTCCTCTATATAGATCTTTAGTTATCATTAGATCACAAGCAGGAGGAAGGAGGTCCTGATTTTCTAGCAAAAAATACTGATTTTAACTTGTGAGCAACAAGTGTCAGAAAAAGGCCCGGTCCTTTCACACAAGCGGTGCGCCTGGCAGATTCTGTTTTGCTCATCGGGAATTGATCCACTGATCCCCTCTGAGGAGGTGGATGACAGCTCCGTCTCCGCTTACTTTGCAGAGACGGACCTGTCAGATCCCCTCTCTCCTCTATTGGAGATCGGATGAAAATGGACAGCCTGTCCGCTTTCATCCAATCCCATCCGATCCCATCCTCCAGACGGATGGAGAATAGGGTTTCCATCCATCCAGATGTCACTGACAGGATCGGGAATCGGATAGCAGTGGGTGTCAGAGGACATGTCTCCACTGACATCCGCTGCCCCATAGGGATGCATGGAGCATCCGATCAGGTCCGCCTGAAAAACTGACAGGAGGACCTGATCGGAAAGCCCGTGTGAAAGGGACCTTATGCTCCAAGGGGTTAAATACATTAAAGGGGGTGATTAAGATTCAGGAGGGCGGTTTTTTCAATATAAAACCAAAATCAAGAATACAAAGACATGACCAAACTAGCTGGAGGAAAGTTCAAAACTAATCTTAGAAAGTATTATTTTACTGAAAGAGTAGTTGATGCTTGGAATAAACTACCAGTAGAGGTAGAGACAGTCAACAGTAAATGGCTTCAGACATGCTTGGGATACACATAGATCTATAGTCAGACAACAAAGTTAACCGGTTCCGGACCGCCCACCGCAGGTTTCCTGCGGCAGGCAGCCCCTCTTGCGCGAACCGACGTAGGACTACGTCGGTCGCGTGCGTGGTGCTGCCACTAGGCAGCGGGGATGCCAATGCACGGGGCTGGCGGCACCGATTGCTGCCACCCACCCGCGATCACTCCCCGCTAAGAGAGAAGGACGGTCTGCTGTTATAAACACAGCTGACTGTTCTCTCTGAAATGATCACAGAGCGGCAGTGATCCTTCTTTATAGAATCACAGGTCTCTATGATAATCTCACAAGCCCCTCCCCCATACACTTAGAAAACACCCCCTAGGCTTACATTTTACCCTTTGATCATCCCTGATTTAACCCCTTCCCTGCCAGTGTCATTATTACAGTAACAGTGCATTTTTTTTAGCACTGATTACTGTAGTAATGTCACTGGTCCCCCCAAAAGTGTCAAAAATGTCAGTTAGGGGTCCGATCTGTCCGCCGCAATGTCACAGTCCCGCTAAAGATCGCAGATCACCACCAATACTAGTAAAAAGTAAAAATAAAAGAAAGAAATAAAAAAGACATATATCTTTCCCCTAGTTTGTAAACGCGATAACTTTTGCGCAAACCAAAAATATTTAGCAGAAAACAAAATTGCCTTAAAAGGATGAAAAACTTTGATTTAAATTTTTTTTTTTTTTTGTGAAATTTAAAAAATAAGGTTTTTTTTTTTTTTTTCAGAATTGTCCGCCGCAATGTCGCAGTCCTGTTAAGAATTGCTGATCGCCGCCATTACTAGTAAAAAAAAAAAAAGAAAAATTTCATAAATCTATCCGATGGTTTGTAGACCCTATAACTTTTGTGCAGACCAATCAATATGCGCTTAATGGGATTTTTTTTTACCAAAAATATGTAGCAGAATACATATTGGCCTAAATTGATGAATACAATAGATTTTTAAAAAAATTTTTGGATGTTTGCTAGCAAAAAGTAAAAAATATTGTGTTTTTTTTTTTCCCCAAAACTATCAGTCTTTTTTTGTTTATAGCGCAAAAAATAAAAATCGTACAGGTGATCACATTTTATTTGGGTACAGCATCGCACAACCGCGCAATTGTCCGTTAAAATAATGCAGTGCCGAATCGCAAAAAAATGGCCTGGTCATTAAGCCCCCGTTCACACTGGGGCGACCTGTCAGGCGACCTGGTCACCTGACAGGTCGCCGTAGGCCGCCTGCCATAGAGAAGCTGTGGACCCGTTCTAATAGGAGCGACACAAGTCGCTCCGATTTAGAAAAAGGGTCCGGAGCTTCTTTGGGGCGACCCGGAGTGACCTGCATTGACTTCAATGATATGAAGTCCGTGCCGGCCGCTCCGAGGTCGCGGTGCGAACAGCGCGCCGCGACCTCTGTGGTCGCCTGGGGAAGTCGGATCGCCCCAGTGTGAACGGGGGCTTAGGGGGTAAGCCCCGGTTCACACTAGGGCGACCTGTGAGGCGACCTGGTCGCCTCACAGGTCGCCGCAGGTCGCCTCCCATAGGGAAGCTACGGACCCGTTCTAATAGGAGCGACACAAGTCGCTCCGACCTAGAAAAAGGGTCCGGAGCTTCTTTGGGGCGACCAGGAGGCGACCGCCATAGACTTCAATGTTATGAAGTCTGTGGCGGCCGCTCCGAGGTCGCGGCGCGCTGCTCTCACCGCGATCTCGGAGGTCGCCCCTGAAAGTAGCGTCGCGCCAGTGTGAACCGGCGCTGAATCCAGAACTGGTTAAGGAAAAAAAACAACAAAAAAAAAAACAATAAAAAAAACAAACAAAAAAAAAACAATAAAAAACAAACAAAAAAAAAAGCCCCAAACAACAGGCAGACTCGATGGACTACTCGGTCTTTTTCTGCTATCACTTTTCTATGTTTCAAAGCGGGTCCCGTGCTTGCAGCCCCCTGGGGAACCCTAATGGGACCCTGGCTGAGAAACAACACTACTCTAAATGCACTTAAACTTCCAAGAATACAATAACTGCTCACAAGACTCCGGCGTCTTGGATAACGGCACATAAATGCGCCCCCCCCCTCCAGCCACATCTGACATACATCTTAGAATCTCTGCTGATCTCCCGCTGTTTGGACAAGGCAGCGTTTCATAATATCATCCCACCATTGGTTCCGCCGCGTACTCATAATCCTCTGATCCAAATCTGGTGGCCGTATCAAAAGCTTAAAGGAAAACTTCATTTTAACCGGATTTTGTTACAATCCCTTCCTACAATTTCCAAAATAACTTTACTACGAGATTCTGGTCATCTGCACAATCTTCTTGACTGTAATTCTGCTTCATCAGACCACATGGCATGGTAGGAGCAGAAAAAAAAAGCCAATTCAAAATCTGGACTCCGGGAAGATATAAAAGACTCAAATAAATGCAGCTCTGTAATCATGAAAAAAAAAACAACTAAAGGCAAAACAATTTTTTTTTTTCATTTTGGATAGAGAAATTACTTGGGCTCCGAAAGGATTTACCCCCCCCCTTCATGACCAGGCCATTTTTTGCAAATACAGCACTGCTTTACTTTAACTGACAATTGCGCAGTTATGCAATGGTGTACCCAAAAATAATGTAAGTCATCTTCCCAACAAATAGAGCTTTCTTTTGGTGGTATTTTACCATCACTGGGTTTATAATTTTTTTGTATTAAAAACAAAAATTTACCGACAATTTTGAAAAAAAAAAAAATATATATATACTGTATTTTCTGGCGTATAAGACTACTTTTGAACCTCAAAAAAATCCCCCAAAAATGGGGGGTCATCTTATACGCCGAGTATAATATCTCCAAGGTAACCTAAGTATAAGTATTACCGGTAGATGAAAATTAGGGGGGTCGTCTTATACGCCCAGTCGTCTTATACGCCCAGTCGTCTTATACGCCGGAAAATACGGTATATATATATATATATATATATATGTATATATTTATATATATTTTTTTTTGCTATAAAACATATCCAATAAAAAATGTATACAAATCGAATGTCATCATCAATTTAGGCCAATTTGTATTCTGATACACATTTTAAGTACAAAAAAAAAAAAAATACCAATAAGCGTATATTGATTATTTTGCATAAACGTTATGATAATAATAATTATTATTATTAATTAGTTAATTAATTATTAATTAAAATTATTATTAATAAGTTATAATAATAATAATATTTTGCATAAAAGAGTCTACAAATTATGGAATATACTGTATACTGGAATTTTTATAACGGGACTGTGATATTGCGGTGGCCAATCTGACAATAACTGACATTTTGTGATAACCAGTGACACTAATGCTAAAATATGCACTGTCACTGTACTAATGACACAGGCTGGGAAGGGGTTAAACATCTAGGGTGATCAAAGGGTTAAATGTGTGCCCAACCAGTGTGTTTGTGTACTATGTGCGCTGTTTTTACTAAGAGATGTGCTGGATTTTCTTTCCCTGCTTTGCAGGGAAAATATTTTTGCACTATTAAGGTAAGGTAAACTTATTTGATTCGGATGGTGTCAAGCATGTGTGGCGGCAACCAGGCGAGGAGTACAAAGACAAGTGTGTCTTGCCTACAGTCAAGCATGGTGGTGGGAGTGTCATGGTCTGGGGCTGCATGAGTGCTGCCGGCACTGGGGAGCTACAGTTCATTGAGGAAACCATGAATGCCAACATGTACTGTGACATACTGAAGCAGAGCATGATCCCCTCCCTTCGGAGACTGGGCCGCAGGGCAGTATTCAAACATGATAACGACCCCAAACACACCTCCAAAACAACCACTGCCTTGCTAAAGAAGCTGAGGGTAAAGGTGATGGACTGGCCAAGCATGTCTACAGACCTAAACCCTATTGAGCATCTGTGGGGCATCCGCAAACAGAAGGTGGAGGAGCGCAAGGTCTCTAACATCCACCAGCTCTGTGATGTCGTCATGGAGGAGTGGAAGAGGACTCCAGTGGCAACCTGTGAAGCTCTGGTGAACTCCATGCCCAAGAGGGTAAAGGCAGTGCTGGAAAATAATGGTGGCCACACAAAATATTGACACTTTGGGCCCAATTTGGACATTTTCACTTAGGGGTGTACTCACTTTTGTTGCCAGTGGTTTAGACATTAATGGCTGTGTGTTGAGTTATTTTGAGGGGACAGCAAATGTACACTGTTATACAAGCTGTACACTCACTACTTTACATTGTAGCAAAGTGTCATTTCTTCAGTGTTGTCACATGAAAAGATAGAATAAAATATTTACAAAAATGTGAGGGGTGTACTCACTTTTGTGAAATACTGTATATATTTTTTACTTTCTGCTATAAAACATATCCAATAAAAAAAATTTAAATTAGATTTTAAAAATCTAATTTCTTCATCAATTTAGGCCAATATGTATTCTACTACACTTTTTTGGTAAAAAAAAAAAACTAATAAGCATATATGGATTAGTTTGCGTAAAAGTTATAGCGTCTACAAATTATGGAATATATACTGTAATTATATATTTTGGTGTCCCTGCTTTACATTGAAAGAAAATCCATCACATCCTTGCTGACAGAACAGAGCTCTGCCTTGTTCACATGTTTCTGTGTCTCTCCTCGCCAACCAGTGGGTGCCGGTGGACATTCATTGGCCGGCACCCGTTGATCGGCTTGTGCTATTTCTAATCAACAGCGTGCCCCCTACCCAAAAGTGCCGGATCACGAACCTAGAGCCACTCTGTTGCCGTATAACTAAGTTATGCTGTCGGCAAGTGGTTAAAGGAGGGTTTTTTTTGCATCTGTGTCCCATTGAGGAAATTTCCCTTCACTTCCTGTCCCATAGCCAGAACAAGAAATGAAAGGAAATACCTCCAAAGTGAGGGAATCCCTGGTTTTCACCAGAGCTAGTGTCCCCATTGGGAAATGTTCCCACTCAGGCAGAAGGTATCAGGTAGGAGACCAAGCATAAGAATCCAACACCTTTCGGAGGAAAATTTTTGGCCCATGAAACGTGTTGGCTTTTCTTGCTTGGCCTTCTGCATGATTTTACACCGGCATTAAAAGTGTTTCTGGAGTAATAAATGGATCTGGGATGGAAGACCCACACCATAAATGAATAATCTAGATACAGATTTATGCCAATGGAGAATCAGCTGGAAGACCAGGCAAAAAAGCGAACACATTTCAGGGCCAAAATGTGTCCTCTTCATCAGGGCTTAAAGATAGGAAACAATGTATAATGACTGAACGGAGGATACAACGTATACATGTTTGGGCTGTTGATGGACTCTGTGCTTCACTACTTAAAGCGGAGTTCCGGCCACAGAATTGTTTTTTTTTTTATCAATACCTCCCAAACTGTCACCCCCCCCCCCCCCCTCATACATCAACTAATCCTGTTTTTTACAGTATAATAATCAATTGGCAATTAGAAAATCTTACTTTATAAAAAGTCTCCTGAGTGCCGCCATCTTTGTCCGGGTTCCCCTGAAGCCGCTGTGTTTATGAATGCCCTGCTTCCTGGTTTGAGAAGGAGAGGGGCTGGTGAATGCAGCGCGAAATCTCGCGCATGCCCAGTACTATGCGATCGGCATAGTATAGGGATGCCTATCATCGCGTTATTTCCTGTTTGGAAATAACGCGATGAGAGGAGCGGCCGGCCGCCTACGTCACTGCCCATTGCATCCTGGGAGCGACGAGTAAAAGCTCCCAGGATGCATTGCGGGACAGGAAGTGACGGCGCGGGCCGCGGCCGAGGAAGGAGGAAGTGGATGTAAAGGTGAGTATATTATCCTCTGTAATAAGGTAAGTAAAAAAAAAAAAAAGAAAAGCCGGGAATATCAAATTCTTGCTCAGGTAAGGATAAGGGAGCGGATGCCATAAAATCTAAAGGCATGATTTTGTGGCCGGAACTCCGCTTTAACCACTTGCCGACCGGTCACGTTGACCGTACTGCGGCAAAGTGGTTCGTTATCGTCCAGCGACGTAGTACTACGTCGCTGGACTCCTCCCCCTGTAGGCGGTGCTCGCGCGCCGCCGGAGGCGCGCTCCCGCTGTTTTCATTCACAGCGGGAGTCGGGCCAGGGGAGGAGCGGCGGCGATCGCCGCTGCTCTTCCCCGAACGTCGGGGAATCTAGTTTGGAGATCCGCCCGCCTGTGTAAACAGAGCGTGCGGATCTCCTCAGTGACAAGGAGTGACAGATTGCAGTGTTCAGCACAGCTGAACATGCGATCTGTCCCTGACTCACACAGTCACCTCCCCCCACACACGTCAGTAAGCACCAGGCATACATTAACCCCTCCCTCTCCAATAAAATTAACCCCTTCTCTGCCAATGTCATTTTTACAGTAACAGTGCATATATATAGCACTGATTACTGCAGTAATGTCACTGGTACCCCCAAAAGTGTAAAAAATGTCAGTCAAGGGTCCGATCTGTCTGCCGCAATGTCGCAGTCCCGCAAAAAAAAAATCGCAGATCGCCGCCATTACTCGTTAAAAAAAAAAAACACCAAAAATGACAGAAATCTTTCCCTTAGTTAGTAAACGCAATAACTTTTGCGCAAACCAATCAAAATACGCTTATTGTGATTTTTTTTACCAAACATAGGTAGCAGAAAACAAATTGGCCAAAAATTTAAAAACATTTTGATTTTTAGATTTTTTTGGGGGGGAATTTCATATAAAAAAAATGTTAAAAATATTGTTATTTTTTCAAAATAAACGCTCTTTTTTTGTTTATAGCGCAAAAAGTAAAAATCGCACAGGTGATCAAATACCACCAAAAGAAAGCTCTGTTTGTGGGGAAAAAAAGGACGTATATTTTGTTTGGGTACAGCGTCGCACGACCGCGCAATTGTCAGTTAAAGTCGCACAGCGCCGAATCGCAAAAAGTGGCCTGGACGTAAGACAGCAAAATCCTCCAGTGGTAAAGTGGTTAATTGGTCAAATTACCATATACTGTACATTGTATTCTCAATTATCCCTAGGCCCAGATGAAGGAGGTGATTTTTTTTTTGTCCCCGAGATGTGTTGGCTTTTCTTGCTTGGCCTTCTACATGATTTTACAGAGGCATTAAATGTGTTTCTGGGCTAAAAAATGGATCTGAGATGGAAGCGCCACACCATAAAATTGATAATCCAGATACAGGCTTATGTCAATGTAGAATCTAGTGGAGGGACAAGCAAATAAGCCAACACATTTTGGGGCCAAAATGCATCCTCTTCATCGGGGCTTAACAAGTTAACCACCACCGGCCGCAGTTATACTGCGGCAGGCAGCCGCTCCCAGGCGAATCGCCGTACATGTACGGCGCTCACTCTCGGGAGGCTAGCGGGCGAGCGCGCGCCGCCGACAAGCTCTCGTCCCCAGTCGTTAGCGGGGAAGCCGATGCAGCGGGCAGGCGGCTCCAACTGCCGCCTGAGACCCGCGATCGCTCCCCGCTGAGACAGAAGAACGGTCAGCTGTTGTAAACACAACTGACCGTTCTCCTACCTGGAATGATCACAGAGCTCATGTGATCCTTCTATATAGGATCACATGTCTCTATGGTCATTTCAGAAGCCACGCCCCCCACAGTTAGAATCACTCCCCTAGGCTTACATTTAACACCTTGATCACCCACCCATAGTATTAACCCCTTTCCTGCCAATGTTATTATTACAGTAACAGTGCATATTTATAGCACTGATTACTGTAGTAATGTCACTGGTTCCCCCAAAAATGTCAATTAGGGGTCCGATCTGTTCCGCCGCAATGTCGCAGTCCCGTAAAAAAACACAGATTGCCCGCCATTACTAGTAAAAAAAATGGCATAAATCTTTCCCATAGTTAGTAAACGTTATAACTTTTGCGCAAACCAAAATATGCTTATTGCAATTTTTTTTACCAAAAATATGTAGCAGAAAACAAATTGGCCTCAAATGTTAAAAAATTTGATTTTTAAATTTTTTTTGAGAATGTCATATAGCAGAATGTGAAAAATATTGTTTTTTTTTTTTTTTCAAAATTGTCGCTCTTTTTTTGTTTATATCGCAAAAAATAAAAATCGCACAGGTGATCAAATACCACCAAAAGAAAGCTTTATTTGTGGGAAAAAAGGACATCAATTTTATTTGGGTACAGCATCGCACGACTGCGCAATTGCCAGTTAAAGTAACGCAGTGCCGAATCGCAAAATAGGGCCTGGTCAGGAAGGGGGCAAATCCTTCCGGTCTTAAAGTGGTTAAAGAAAGGAAACGATGTATAACTACTGAATGGAGGATACAATGTATATACAGTATATTGTCAAAAGTATTGGGACGCCTGCCTTTACACGCACACATGAACTTTAATGGCATCCCAGTCTTAGTCCGTAGGGTTCAATATTGAGTTGGCCGATTCTTTGCAGCTATAACAGTTTCATCTCTTCTGGGAAGGCTGTCCACAAGGTTTAGGAGTGTCTATGGCAATGTTTGACCATTCTTCCAGAAGCGCATTTGTGAGGTCAGGTAGGCCTGGCTCGTAGTCTCCGCTCTAATTCATCTCAAAGATGTTCTATCGGGTTGAGGTCAGGACTCTGTGTAGGCCAGTCAAGTTCCTCCACCCCAAATTTGCTAATCTACGTCATTTGGTCCTTGCTTTATGGTGTGGTGCTTCAATTTTAGATCCATTTATTAGTCCAGATGCAAATTTCTGCCAATGTAAGTACTGGTAGAAGAATAAACAAGAAAGCCAACATGTTTCGGGGGTCAAGGCTTCATCAGGGCTTATGGATACGAAAAAATGTAGGACTAAATTGTGGATACAATGTGTATATATTTGGGCTGTTGACCTATTCATCTATTTATTGGTGAATATATCATATACTGTACATTGTGTCCTCAATTCACTCCATATACATTTTTTTTATACTTAAAGTTTAACTAAAGGCAAAACTTTTTTTTTAGTTTTGAATGAAGTGAAGAGGGATTAGAACACCAGTCAGTTTTTATTGCTGTCTGTGTCCCCATTAGGAAGATCTCTCTATTTGTCCTGTTTACCACTATCATTGTGAAAGTAAAAGAAAACCCAGATTTGGGGTTGTCCCCAGAAAAGTAATAGAAGGGAAATCTTCCAATGAGGACAAAGATGGCAAAAAAAAATATGACAAGTTTTTAACCCTCCTTATTCTATCCAAAATGACAAAAAAAGGTTTTGCCTATAGTTCTACTTTAAGCACCGATGAAGGGGGTGATTTATGGCCCCCAAAGCGAGTTGCCTTTCTTGCTTGTTCTTCTACCTGATTTTACATATTTGTATCTGGACTATGAATTTTTGGCGTGGTGCTTCCATCTCAGATCCATTTCATAGTCCAGATACAAATTTATACCAATGTAAATACTGGTAAAAGACTATAAAGAAGAAAGGCAACATGGTTCAAGGGTAAAGGGCTTCATCAGGGATCTTCAAACTACGGCCCTCCAGCTGTTGCAGAACTACACATCCCATGAGGCATTGTAAAACTCTGACATTCACAGACATGACTAGGCATGATGGGAATAGTAGTTCCTGAACAACTGGAGGGCCATAGTTTGCAGACCCCTGGATTAGAGATAGGAAACAATTTATAAGGACCAAATAGCGGATAAAAGGTGTATAGATGGGCTGTTGATGAATACTGTGCTTCATCTATACCAAATACATTGTATCTTATATTCAATCCTTATACATTGTTTTTTATCCTTACAGTGGTTCCAAAGGCAGAAGTTCTTTTATCTTAATGCATTCTATGCATTAAGGAAAAAAAACCTTCGGTGTGCAACAGCCCCGCTAATACTTGAGCCCCATCTCGATCCTGTGATGTTGCACGAGTGCTTCTGCCGTCCAGGGCTCTCCCCCCATATTGTCCGAGACACAGCAGTGGTGCCATTGGCTCCCGCTGCTGTCAATCAAAGTCAGTTAGCCAATGAGGAGAGGGGACAGGGCCGAACCATGGCTCTATGTCTGAATGGACAACCACAACTTCTGCCCGTCTCGGGTGCCCCCTTAGCAA
Source organism: Pelophylax lessonae (assembly GCF_965119305.1). Taxonomy (NCBI): domain Eukaryota; kingdom Metazoa; phylum Chordata; class Amphibia; order Anura; family Ranidae; genus Pelophylax; species Pelophylax lessonae. The sequence continues at coordinate 56,485,675 of NC_138770.1, read as the reverse complement.
GTTGCTTGCTGTGGGGGAACTCAAAAGAAAAAAGGGGTCAGGAGCGCTGGAAAGGGACCCGAGAAGAGGAGGATCCGGGCAGCTCTGTGCAAAACCAACTGCACAGAGGAGGAAAGTATTACATGCTTGTTATTTTTAAAAGAAAAAAAAAAAGAGACTTTAGTATCACTTTAGGAAATGACGAAGAAGGTGATTTCTGGAGCCCAAAACGTGGACTTCTACCTGATTTTACATTGGCTCAAATTTGTATATGGGCTGTTCATTTGTGGTGTGGTGCTTCCATCTCAGATCTATAATAGTCTAGATACAAATTTATGCCACTGCAAATACTGATAGAAGACTAAGCATGAAAGCCAGCACATTTCAAAGTCAAAATTTTCTCCTGTTCATCAGGACTTAGAAATAGGAAACAATGTGAATGGACCGAACTTAGGATAATATATAAATATATATATATATATATATCTATATACATAGGCACAAACAAAGGTACCGTGTAGATAGGCCCTTACCCCCGATATGAACCCACAGACGTACCAGTCAGAGTCAGCAGTACCAGCCAGCAGTACCTACAGCACAGTACCAGGCAGCAGTACCAGCTGCCTGAGCCAGCAGTACCCACAGCAATACCAGCCAGCAGTACCAGCCTGAGCCAGCAGTACCAGCCAGCAGTATCCACAGCACAGTACCAGCCAGCAGTACCTACAGCCCAGTACCAGCCTGAGTCAGCAGTACCAGCCAGAAATACCCACAGCGCAGTACCAGCCAGAAGTATCCACAGCACAGTACAAGCCAGCAGTACCCACAGCAGTACCAGCCAGCTGTACCCACCAGCAGTACCCGCCAGCTATACCCACCAGCAGTACCTGCCAGAAGTACCCGCCAGCTATACCCACCAGCAGTTCTTTCCAAAACTTACCACCACAAAGAGTCGACTGCGCTCCAGACTAACCTGGAAAACCAGTTGCGAGTAGCAAAATCATCAATACCAGCTAACATCACACACCTCACCAAAGAGAAGCAGTTGCAGCCATCACATTAGGGGTGAGTTGATTAAATGTTTGACGTAGTATATAATAGGCACATTTTTAAGTTGATAATTTTGTACGGCCCCCGAATGATTTTATAAATACCCAAATGGCCCTCGGCAGAAAAAAGGTTCCCCACCCCTGCCTTAAGCCATGATAAAGGGGCAATTTTTGGCCCCAAAAAGAAATGGTCTTTCTTGCTTGGTTGTCCACCTGATTGTACATTGGAATAACTTTGTATCTTGACTATTGGTTTATGGTGTGGCACTTCTATCTCAGATCCATTTACTTGAATTACAGTCTGAGGAAACAGTGGGGATCCTTTGGTTTTGGAGAACAAACCAGACCAGAAAATAGGCACCCCCAACAAATGCCACTCCTAGGTATTAATACCAATAGTACAAAAATACAAAAAAATGGTCACTTCCCCCACCTATAACTGGTCTTAACAGCAAGGAGCACTATCCATCAGAATGCATGTGCTCTCATTGTAGAGACTCTTGAAAGGTAGAGTTAGGGTCTGTAGATATGAGTGTGCCTTGCCGTGCCCTGCAGCTTGCGCATGTATTTGAAAATGTTAGACAGGTTAATTGGGTTGGTCGCAGGCTGGTTGCTAAGTTGTGACTGGAATCTCCTTGGCATTTTTGACAGTAATACCAATAGACCAACCCCCAGTGCTATTTACTGTATTAGCAATACACCGATACTGGTATCGGGGCTGATATCAAGCATTTGCACGAGTATCGGTACTCGCCCAAATGCTTCCGACACCAAAACCGATACTTTGTAGTGAGATTTGTGTCAATACAGAAAGAATGGGCACTGCAAAGAATTGCATGTGATTAGAACAGGGATGCAGTGCGATTCCCTTTCGGAATCACACGCGATTTCCCCCACTGCTCCTGTGTGTGTATGTGTGTAGAAAGGGATTAAAGCGTTATCTAGTGGGCAGTTTAAAAAAATGTTAGAATTTACAGTAAATATCTGGCCACATGCAAAATAATCTACATGGGTGTCCTGGTCCGCCGAGGCCGCTGGAGGTGCTTACAAAGCTGGAGGAGATATAGAGGCGGTCCACTCACAAGCTGACCTCACTTCCGCCCTATACCCACGGGGTCCCAGAACTTCACCAGCTCTGTGAACACCTCCAGCAGCCCTGATTTGCTATCACCGGGACACCTATGTAGATTATTTTGCATGTGGGCAGATATGTACTGTGAGTTCTAACATTTTTTAATCACTTCTGGACCGGAAGGTTTTACCCCCTTAATGGCCAGGCCATTTTTTGCGATTCGGCACTGCGTTATTTTAACTGACAATTGCGCGGTCGTGTGACGCTGTACCCAAATAAAACTGATGTCCTTTTTTCCCCACAAATAGAGCTTTCTTTTGGTGGTATTTGATCACCTCTGCAATTTTTATTTTTTGTGCTAAAAACAAAAAAAGTGCGACAATTCTGAAAAAAAAAAAAACAAAACAATATTTTTTACTTTCTGCTATATAACATTCCCAATAAAAAAAGATTAAAAATCAATTTTTTCATCATTCTAGGCCTATTTGTATTCTGCCACATATTTTTGGTAAAATAAATCCCAATAAGTGTATATTGATTTGTTTGCGCAAAAGTTATCCCCTGCAAACTAGGGGAAAGATTTATGTCATTTTTATTTATTGTTTTAGTAGTAATGGTCGGCGATCAGCGATTTTTTTTAGCGGGACTGAGACCTTGAGCTGGACAGATCGGTCCCCTAACTGACATTTTTGACACTTTTGGGGGGACCAGTGACATTACTACGGTAATCAGTGCTAAAAATATGCACTGTTACTGTATTAATGACACTGGCAGGGAAGGGGTTAAATCCAGGGGCGATTAAAGGGTTAAATATGTCCCGGGGGTGCTTTCTAACTGTGTGGGGGGGGGGGGGGCTTTCTGCATGAACACAGAGACCTGTGTTCCTAAATAAGAGAAACAGAGGATCCCTGTGTTCATTAATGACAGAGCAGCGGTCTGCCGTGTTTACAACAGCAGACCGCCGTTCTGTCTCCACGGGGAGCAATCGCGGCTGCCCGGCGGCAATCGCGGCCGCCGGACCCATTGATAGGCTTCCTCTGTGGTGAATGGGCGTGCGCCCCCTCTAGTGGTCCTGAGAAGCGACGTACAGTTACATCATTTCGCGGGACAGAGCCAACCTGCCGCAGTAAAACTGCGGTGGGCGGTCTTTAAGTGGTTAAACTGACCACTAGATGGCGCTTTTCCCTTCTATACACACAGACACACAGGAGCAGTGGGGCAAATCGTAAACGATTCAGACAGGAATTGCACTGCATTCCTGTTCAAATCGCATGCAATTTACAGCGCGATCTGTGCCATTTTTTGTATTGACGCGAATCACTCCGCAAAATATCTGTACTCTGTATCAGCGAGTACTTGACCGAAAGTATCGGTACTTGTACTTGCTGATAAAAAACGGTATCAGCGTAACCCTATTTACCTTTTCCCCCAAAAAAAACTATGTAACCAGGTAACCCCACAACACTCTATTTAGAGCTAAAAAATAATGGCTTTAGATACATTTTGGACTTTAGATACACCCACCAGTGGATTACAGTGGTCTACAAATTTTGGGACATTATCGATCTCCGAGATATAATGTGCTAATTCTTACATATTTTGATTATTTGATTATTATGTTGACAAATTAGAAAACAGGTGATAAAGGTGCTGGTTGGCTAAAGTTTTCACGATATTTCACAATAAAGATTTATACACAGGCGAGTATATTTGCCTACAAGGGAGGGAGGTGTCTGATGATCATGATGCCTCGTAACTCCTTGGCGAATTACGGTAGAACAATGAAAATGGTACCACATGGAAGCGTATATATTTATCTTCACTTTGAGACTAAAGATTATTACCGAACTGTAATTTATTGTTCTTTTATTGCAAGATACATTTGTCTTGGTCAGATCAAAGCATCATACAGATACATCTGGTAGCTCGTGAAAGTGTCATTGCCTAACATTTCCAAGGAACAGTTGCGTAATGTTTTCCCTTAGGCCCCGTTCACACTGGGGCGATGCTACTTGCTGGGGCGACCTCATAGGTCGCGGCGCGCTGCTCGCACCGCGACCTCGGAGCGGCCGGCACGGACTTCATAACATTGAAGTCTATGCAGGTCGCCCTGGGTCGCCCCAAAGAAGCTCCGGACCCTTTTTCTAAGTCGGAGCGACTTGTGTCGCTCCTATTAGAACGGGTCCGCAGCTTCTCAATGGAAGGCGACCTACGGCGACCTGTCAGGCAACCAGGTCGCCTGACAGGTCGCCCCAGTGTGAACGGGGGCTCAGAAGCCAAGATGCTTCGAAACTGTGTAAACAACGCAGATAACGTTCTGCTACATTTGTGGCGAGGTTACATTTGCATCTCAAAAGAGCAGTATGGCCTCTTTCACTCGGAGTGTATCCGCTCAGATATATATATATATATATATCTGAATCCTATGAATAGTCCCTGGCCCTATCTTATATGAAGGATAGCCTTATGCCTATCCCATGCATGCCATTCTGCATATTACATTTTGCAGAAAGGTTACGGAGCATACAGTGCCTTCAAAAAGTATTTATTCCCCTTGAAATTTTCCACATTTTGTCACGTTACAACCAAAAATGTAAACGTATTTTATTGGGCTTTTATGTGATAGACCAACACAAAGTGGCACATAATTGTGAAGTGGAAGGAAAATGATAAATGGTTTACAAAAGTTTTCACAAATATGTGCATTTGTATTCAGCCCAACCCAAAAAGTTCAATTTTGGTCTTATCTGACCAAAGCACCTTCTTCCACATGTTTGCTGTGTCCCCAACATGGCTTCTCACAAACTGGAAACTGGCTTTCTTTCAACAATGGCTTTCTTCTTGCCACTCTTCCATAAAGCCCAGATTTGTGGAGCGCACGACTAATAGTTGTCCTGTGGACAGATTCTCCCACCTGAGCTGTGGATCTCTGTAGCTCCTCCAGAGTTACCATGGGCCTCTTGGCTGCTTCTCTGATTCCTTGCCCGGCCTCTCAGTTTAGGTGGACAGCCATGTCTTGGTAGGTTTGCAGTTGTGCCATACAATTTCTATTTTCGGATGATGGATTAAACAGTGCTCCATGAGATGTTCAAAGCTCAGAATAATTTTTTTATAACCTAATCCTGCTTTAAATTTCTCCACAAATTTATCTCGGACCTGTCTGGTGTGTTCCTTGACCTTCGTGATGCTTTTTGTTCACTAAGGTTCTCTAAAAAACCTCTGAGGGCTTCACAGAACAGCTGTATTTATACTGAGATTAAATTACACACAGATGGACTCCATTTACTGAGCATTGCTGCTGCAGGGAACGGAACTAGGAAGTGATCAGACCGACGGAGGACGGAGGAGCGGCGGGACTCTCGGCTGGCGATCTCAGCAATGAGAGATCATCGCTGGATCGCCAGGAGAAGCATGAAAAGCCTAAACTGTTAGAGCCATTGGATTACGAATCTGCTATAACAGAACTAGAAAATACATATTCCAATGACCCACTGAAAGATCTGGTATTATTTCCTGAAGATGACTTTTCACTAACACACACTATCTCTGAGCCTGTGAACTGGACATCTGAGTGGGAAGTCTCTGACCCTTTACTTATGTGCATTTGATCTCTGTTGTGGGGATCAACAACATCTGGTAAGGAGTGGTGGTGCTTGAGTGCTTTTCTGGTGGTGGTTCTTCTCTGGATTTGCCTCTTCAAAAGCGGAGATACATCATTATGTACTGCTTCCCCATTTATTTAGTATTTTTCAGGGTTTAGCGCCACATTTAGTGTTTTATCTATTTACTAATTAGGTGATTTCTGGCAATTGGTTACACTAGATTTTAGGGGGATCAGGGTAAAGGGGGCTTTATACAAATGAACCCCACGCTTTTCACATATTTATTTGTAAAAAAAAATGTAAAAACCATTTATCTTTTTCCTTTGACTTCACAATTATGTGACACTTTGTGTTGAGTTATCACATAAAATCGCAATAAAATACATTTACGTTTTTGGATGTAACATGACAAAATGTGGAAAATTTCAAGGGGTATAAATACTTTTTCAAGGCACTGTAATCTCACATCCCCCTCATAATTTTGAAGTATTTTGATGCAATTTTGACCTGAAGCTGTATTTTGGAGCGAAACTGGAGCGAATTAATACTCAGGACTTAATTTTCCTTTATTAGTGACCCAATTATGGTAAAATTTAGCTATTTTCATTTCCGACATTTTCTCCTTGAAGACCAGTGTTATGAGAACATGGGACCACCAGTGGTGGAAATATATTACAAAAGGAGATCAGCAGAGACACGGAGCTCTGAGGCGTACGTATTGGATGTCCATAAAATGTGCCCCAAGGCTTCAGAATTTCGTGAACTTCGGCCGTTTTTTTTCTCACATGTTTAATTAGAAGCCTGTGGAGGCCAACATGATCCTCATGATTTCAATCCTCTAGATTAGGGATGAGCTAAATGAAGAGCTTTCATTTTCCAAAATTCGAAAACTGTGAGATTTTGGGGAAAAAATGCTGCCATTGATGAAAAATTCATTGATGTTAATGGTAAAGAGGTAATGAAGGTGATTGTTAGGGTACAGTGGACTTCAAATGCCTCCTGAGGGTTACGAAAGGGATGCCCGGAGTAAAGAAAAAGCAAGACATGAACAGAGGACCGGCATGACAGGGGTTAAAGGGTCGTGAGACGGAGAAATAGTTAGAAAATACATATATACAGTGCCTTGCGAAAGTATTCGGCCCCTTGAACTTTGTGACCTTTTGCAACATTTCAGGCTTCAAACATAAAGATATAAAACTGTAATTTTTTGTGAAGAATCAACAACAAGTGGGACACAATCATGAAGTGGAACGAAATTTATTGGATAGTTCAAACTTTGTTAACAAATAAAAAACTGAAAAATTGGGCGTGCAAAATTATTCACCCCCTTTACTTTCAGTGCAGCAAACTCTCTCCAGAAGTTCAGTGAGGATCTCTGAATGATCCAATGTTGACCTAAATGACTAATGATGATAAATAGAATCCACCTGTGTGTAATCAAGTCTCCGTATAAATGCACCTGCACTGTGATAGTCTCAGAGGTCAGTTTAAAGCGCAGAGAGCATTATGAAGAACAAGGAACACACCAGGCAGGTCCGAGATACTGTTGTGGAGAAGTTTAAAGCCGGATTTGGATACAAAAAGATTTCCCAAGCTTTAAACATCCCAAGGAGCACTGTGCGAGCGATAATATTGAAATGGAAGGAGTATCAGACCACTGCAAATCTACGAAGACCTGGCCGTCCCTCTAAACTTTCAGCTCATACAAGGAGAAAAATGATCAGAGATGCAGCCAAGAGGCCCATGATCACTCTGGATGAACTGCAGAGATCTACAGCTGAGGTGGGAGACTCTGTCCATAGGACAACAATCAGTCGTATACTGCACAAATCTGGCCTTTATGGAAGAGTGGCAAGAAGAAAGCCATTTCTTAAAGATATCCATAAAAAGTGTCATTTAAAGTTTGCCACAAGCCACCTGGGAGACACCAAACATGTGGAAGAAGGTGCTCTGGTCAGATGAAACCAAAATCAAACTTTTTGGCAACAATGCAAAACGTTGTTTGGCGTAAAAGCAACACAGCTCATCACCCTGAACACACCATCCCCACTGTCAAACATGGTGGTGGCAGCATCATGGTTTGGGCCTGCTTTTCTTCAGCAGGGACAGGGAAGATGGTTAAAATTGATGGAAAGATGGATGGAGCCAAATACAGGACCATTCTGGAAGAAAACCTGATGGAGTCTGCAAAAGACCTGAGATTGGGACAGAGATTTGTCTTCCAACAAGACAATGATCCAAAACATAAAGCAAAATCTACAATGGAATGGTTCACAAATAAACATATCCAGGTGTTAGAATGGCCGAGTCAAAGTCCAGACCTGAATCCAATCGAGAATCTGTGGAAAGAACTGAAAACTGCTGTTCACAAACGCTCTCCATCCAACCTCACTGAGCTCGAGCTGTTTTGCAAGGAAGAATGGGCAAAAATTTCAGTCTCTCGATGTGCAAAACTGATAGAGACATACCCCAAGCGACTTACAGCTGTAATCGCAGAAAAAGGTGGCGCTACAAAGTATTAACTTAAGGGGGGTGAATAATTTTGCACGCCCAATTTTTCAGTTTTTTATTTGTTAACAAAGTTTGAAATATCCAATAAATTTCGTTCCACTTCATGATTGTGTCCCACTTGTTGTTGATTCTTCACAAAAAATTACAGTTTTATATCTTTATGTTTGAAGCCTGAAATGTGGCAAAAGGTCGCAAAGTTCAAGGGGGCCGAATACTTTTGCAAGGCACAGTAAATAACATTAAAATAAGCCAAACTACACTTGAAGCTGACCTTCAGTCTTGCACTGTTGTACAGGCTCCTTTCCTGGAATGGAGTAGTTACTCTGATATCACTGCACACTGTGAGCTTCTCACATTGTGCATTAGAGCCTGCAGCAAGTCAGATAGAGCCCAACTTATTTCCTGGCTGAGGAACGTCCAGTATTAGCTAACACTTTCCTCCCCAGTTTGTCCCTAGCCTGCCCCTTTCATTTATTTCAGATCTTTCAATCATGGAGGTTCGGCATCACTTGTTGGAGCTACCTAGGGTGGTCTGCATGCAAAAGGAACACCTACTCCTCCAAACTGCCACCCGCTCATCAAGAGCTGCATCAGGTCTGAGGACTCTTGAGAGGAGTACTGAGGCAGGGTGCTGTGATGTTTTCAGAAATCTATATACGACACCCTGCCAGCCCCTCACACCAACCATTATTTGCCTGGATTGCATCAAGAAGCACAGAGACTAAAATAAGGTATGTATTGAGAATGGAAAAAAAAAAAAATCAACGTGTTAACATGAGGAAATTAAGCTTTAACCACTTGCCGACCGCCGCACGCCGATCTACATCGGCGGTCAGCCCCTCACAGGCAAAGTGACGTAGGGCTACGTCACTAGCTTATGAGGGTCTAGGGAGCGAGCGCGCGCCGCCGGAGGCGCGCTCCCGCTCCCGCGTGGTCACGGGCCCCCCCGCGCGTGTGACCGGCGGACCCGATGTCCGCCGGCCACTCTGCGATCGGCGGGGGAGAGGGAGAAAGTCAGGCAGCTTGTGTAAACAAGCTGCCTGTCATTCTCCCCTCTGTATGAGAGCTGATCATATGGATCTACTATGTAGATCCGTTGATCACTCTGCATACAGCTGAAGCCACAGCCAATCACAGTTAGAATCACGCCCCTAGGGACACACACAGCAACTCCCTCTCAAATAAAGTTAACCCCTTCACTACCAGTGTATTTTTACAGTAACAGTGCATATATATAGCACTGATTACTGTAGAAATGTCACTGGTAACCCCAAAAGTGTCAAAAATGTCAGTCAAGGGTCCGATCTGTCCGCCCCAATGTCGCAGTACCGCAAAAAAAAACGCAGATCGCCGCCATTACGCGTTAAAAAAAAACAACAAAAATGACAAAAATCTTTCCCTTAGTCAGTAAACGCAATAACTTTTGCGCAAACCAATCAAAATACGCTTTTTGCGATTTTTTTTACCAAACATAGGTAGCATAAAACAAATTGGCTGAAAATGTTAAAAAATTTTGATTTTTACATTTTTTTGGGGGGGAATTTCATATAAAAAAAAGGGAAAATTATTGCTATTTTTGCAAAATTGACGCTCTTTTTTTGTTTATAGCGCGTGATCAAAAAATCGCACAGGTGATCAAATACCGCCAAAAGAAAGCTCTGTTTGTGGGAAAAAAAGGACGCCAAATTCATTTAGGTACAGCGTTGCACGACCGCGCAATTGTCCGTTAAAGTCACGCAGTGCCGAATCGCAAAATACCCCCTGGTCGTTTAGCAGCCAAATCCTCCGGGGCTTAAGTGGTTAACCACTTCCCGAAAACCAACATACCTTTACGTAGATTTGAAGAAGTGGTTGTAGCGGGGTTATGCCTGCAGCCAGAGGCATCACCCTGGTACCGTTATTAGAGCTGACGGTCGGCTTTCTTGTGATGACAACCGATACCGCTCCACATCTGCTTGGCCATTATCATAAGGAGCGGAAGGGGACGTCCCGCCGCCTTCCGCCCAGATCTCCCGTCCCACCGGGAGACCTGACTGACCAGAGTCCCGAACGAAGTTTCATTTGGCTTTGATCGGTTTTCTGATGTAGTAACCTCGGAAGCGAGATCACAACGTCACTTCAGGTTTACTCGGCTGCCAATGGCGCCACTTTTAAAAAAAATGACAGTATTCAAAAATTACGATTTTGGCATTTTGAATACTTTTAACTGCAAAAAAGGGATTTGGGGTCTAAAAGACCCCAGATCCCTCCATAAATAGTACCTGTCACTGGTTATTACTGTCACAAGGGATTCCTTGTGACAGCAATAAAAGTGAATAGATTTTTCTTTTGAAAGGAACAGTGAAAAAAATGAAAATTAAAATGAATATGAAAAAATGTTAACGTCCCCTCCGTCCCGGCGTGCTCCCGCCCCAAAGAAAACACATACGGAAGTCACGCCCGCAAATATAAATGGTGTTCAAATCACACGTGAGGTATCACTGCGATCGTCAGAGCGAGAGCAAATATTCTAGCAAAAGACCTCCTCTGTAACTCTAAACTGGTAACCGTTAAAAGTTTTTAAAGCGACGCCTATGGAGATTTTGAAGTACTGTAGTTTGTCGCCTGTGCAATGTTAAACCGTAACATGTTAGGTATCTATTTACTCGGCATGACATCATCTTTCACAATATGCAAAAAAATTGGGCTAACTTTACTATTTAGTTTTTTTTTTTAATTCAGTGAAGTGTATTTTTTTCCAAAAAAATTGCGTTTGAAAGACTGCTGCGCAAATACGGTGTGACAAAAAATATTGAAAGACTGCCATTTTATTCTCCAGTCTTTGCTAAAAAAAATATATGTATTATTCGGGGGTTCCATGTAATTTTATAGCAAAAAATACAGATTTTTTACTTGTAAACAACAAGTGTCAGAAATAGCCGACCGCATATACTGTGGCAGGCTGGCTCGGCTGCACGAACCGCCCTACCTGTACGACGGTTCGGGGGAGCGCTCCTGGGGGCGCGCGCCTGCCCCATTAGGCAGCGGGGAAGTCGATTCACGGGGCCTGGCAGGCACCTGCGATGGCTCCCCATGGAGAGAGAACGACAGTCTATCGTTGTAAACACAGCGGACCGTTGTTCTCTCTGGAATGAACACAGAGCGCCTGTGATCCTTCTATTTAGGATCACAGGTCTCTTTGTTAATTTCACAAGGCCTTCCCCCTCACAGTTAGTAAACACACCCTACCCCTTTGATCGCCCCTGTGTTAACCCCTTCCCTGCCAGTGTCATTATTACAGTAACAGGGCATATTTTTAGCACTGATTACTGTAGTAATGTCACTGGTCCCCCCAAAAGTGTCAAAAACGCCAGTTAGGTGTCCGATCTGTCCGCCGCAATGTCGCAGTCCCGTTAAAAATCGCAGATCGCCGCCATTACTAGTAAAAAAATCCAAATAAATAAAAATGACATAAATCTTTCCCCTAGTTTGTAGACAGGATTACTTTTGCGCAAACCAATCAAAATAAGCTTATTTGGATTTTTTTACCAAAAATATGCAGCAGAATACAAATTGGCCAAAAATGATGACTACGCTTGATTTTAATTTTTTTTTTTTTGAGGGGAGGTGGCTGGATGTTATATAGCAGAATGCATATCGTTTTTTTTTCAGAATTGACACGCTTTTTTTGTATATAGGGCAAAAAATAAAAATCGCACAGGTGATCAAATACCACCAAAAGAAAGCTCTGTTTGTGGGGGAAAAAAGGGCATCTATTTTATTTGGGTACAGCGTCGCACGACCGCGCAATTGTCAGTTAAAATAACGCAGTGCTGAATCGCAAAAAAAGGCCTGGTTATTAACCGCTTGCCGACCGCCGCAAGTAAATTTACTGCGGCGGTCAGCCCCTCACAGGCAGAGTGACGTTAATTAACGTCACTAGCCTGGGAGGGTCTGGGGAGCGAGCGCGCGCCGCCGGAGGCGCGCTCCCGCGCGGTCACGGACTCCCCCGCGCGTTCGTCGGGGGAGAGGGAGAAAGTCATTCTGCCTGTCATTCTCCTCGGTGTAAAAACACTGATCATACGGTTCTATTATGTAGAACCGTTGATCAGTGTCCTTACACCTCAAGTCACAGCCAATCACAGTAAGAATCACGCCCCTAGGGACACACACAGCCCCTCCCTCTCAAATAAAGTTAACCCCTTCACTACCAGTGTATTTTTACAGTAACAGTGCATATGTATAGCACTGATTACTGTAGAAATGTCACTGGTAACCCCAAAAGTGTCAAAAATGTCAGTGAAGGGTCCGATCTGTCCGCCCCAATGTCGCAGTACCGCAAAATAAATCGCAGATCGCCGCCATTACGCGTTAAAAAAAAACAACAAAAATGACAAAAATCTTTCCCTTTGTTAGTAAACGCGATAACTTTTGCGCAAACCAATAAAAATACGCTTTTTGCGATTTTTTTTTACCAAACATAGGTAGCATAAAACAAATTGGCCGAAAATGTTAAAAAATTTGGATTTTTACATTTTTTTTGGGGAATTTCGTATAAAAAAATGTGAAAAATATTGTTATTTTTGCAAAATTGACGCTCTTTTTTTGTTTATAGCGCGTGATCAAAAAATCGCACAGGTGATCAAATACCACCAAAAGAAAGCTCTGTTTGTAGGAAAAAAAGGACGTCAAATTTGTTTAGGTACAGCGTTAAAGTCACGCAGTGCCGAATCGCAAAATACCCCCTGGTCATTTAGCAGCCAAATCCTCCGGGGCTTAAGTGGTTAAGGGGGCAAATCCTTCCGAGGCTCAAGTGGTTAAAAAATGTTGGTTGGACTTCCACTTTTAAGAATTTTTGTTAAACCGCTTGCCGACCGCCGCACGACTATTTACTGCGGCGGTCAGCCCCTCACAGGCAGAGCGACGTAGTACTACGTCGCTAGCCTGTGAGGGTCTAGGGAGCGAGTGCGCGCCCCCGGAGGCGCGCTCCTGCACCCGCGCGGTCACGGACCCCCCCACGGGTGTGACCGGCGGACCCCCAAAAGAAAGCTCTGTTTGTGGGAAAAAAAGGATGTAAATTTCGTTTGGGTACAGCTTTGCACGACCGCGCAATTGTCCGTTAAAGTCGCACAGTGCCGAATCGCAAAAAGTGGCCTGGATGTAAGACAGCAAAATCCTCCGGTGGTAAAGTGGTTAAAATAACGCAGTGCCGAATCGCAAAAAAAGGCCTGGTTATTAAGGGGGGAAATCCTTCCAGGGCTCAAGTGGTTAAAAAATGTTGGTTGGACTTCCACTTTCAAGAATTTTTGTTTGAATATCTTTCTTCACAACCAGTTTGTAATTTTCAACAGTCACAAACAGGCTATCAGATGCAATTTCAGGTCGCCAAAGAGAGTTTTTTTTAGCAGTTTGCTCATTTCTGATGCAAGCTCAAGGTTCTGTACAGATGACTTCAATCATTTTTATCCTGACGTCCATCTATTCTTGCAAAGTCCCTCGTAATAATAGTTCCAATTAAGCACATGGCTTGTGTTTTGTGCCAGTGTCAGGGGCCGGTGGGAATGAACCTTGGTCACATTTTTCCTGGATTGCTAATTTTCCACAGAAGCTGCAGAGCTGGTTGATTTCCTGTGAGAATAAGCCGGTCGGTCCTCGACGTGTTGGCGGCACTGCGCAAGGGGTCTCACTTGCTCCTGTTTTGAATTTACGTAGTTCATGACACAAACCATCCCCATATATCTATTCTCCTCTTGGCAGTTTTGTAGAAGTGAAAGAAGGATATTCTCTTTTCAGGACTGAAATCAGTGTGGCTGCTCGGAATTTCCATCATGCAGCACTTTTATGAACTAGCAAAGAAACTGTGAGATGAAAGGTAGCCATAAGTATGCTTATAGCTTAAAGCAACAGCCGGCACTGTATGGAGCTGCTCCATATGGGACCTAAAGACTATTGTGACCACTTTCAACTAGTTTTTGAAAATAAATGAAGGGATCAATGACATATACCACCATTAATTTATGTGGTAGACTTTTTATGAAACCCAAGGGTTCCCTAAAGAAGGTTCTAGGGCCGGATTTCTCAAGCAGGGTTCCTCCAGAAGTTGCTAGGTATTCCTCCCACTAACACCAATGATGAAGCACTATTCCCCTCATTGATACCAATGATGGGGCACTATTCCTCCCACTGATACCAATGATGGGGCACTATTCCTCCCACTGATACCAATGATGGAGCACTATTCCTCCCACTGATACCAATGATGGGGCACTATTCTTCCCACTGATACCAATGATAGGGCACTATTCCTCCCACTGATACCAATGAAAGGACACTATTCCTCCCACTGACACCAATGATGGGACACTATTCCTGCCACTGATACCAATGATGGGACACTATTCCTCCCACTAATACCAGTGATGGAGCACTATTTCTCCCACTGACACCAATGATGGGACACTATTCCTCCCACTGATACCAATAATGGGACACTATTCCTCCCACTGATACCAGTGATGGGGCGCTATTCCTCCCACTGATAGCAATGATGAGATATTATTACTCCCACTGACACCAATGATGGAGCACTATTCCTCCCACTGACACCAATGATGGGACACTATTCCTCCCACTGATACCATTGATGGGGCACTATTATTCCTCCCACTGATACCAATGATGAGATATTATTACTCCCACTGATACCATTAATGGGGCACTATTCCTCCCACTGACACCAATGCTGGGACACTATTCCTCCCACTGATACCAATGATGGGGCACTATTCCTCCCACTGATACCAATGAAAGGACACTATTCCTCCCACTGACACCAATGATGGGACACTATTCCTGCCACTGATACCAATGATGGGACACTATTCCTGCCACTGATACCAATGAAAGGACACTATTCCTCCCACTAACACCAATGATGGAGCACTATTTCTTCCACTGACACCAATGATGGGACACTATTCCTCCCACTGATACCAATAATGGGACACTATTCCTCCCACTGATACCAGTGATGGGGCGCTATTCCTCCCACTGATAGCAATGATGAGATATTATTACTCCCACTGACACCAATGATGGAGCACTATTCCTCCCACTGACACCAATGATGGGACACTATTCCTCCCACTGATACCATTGATGGGGCACTATTATTCCTCCCACTGATACCAATGATGAGATATTATTACTCCCACTGATACCATTAATGGGGCACTATTCCTCCCACTGACACCAATGATGGGGCACTATTCCTCCCACTGACACCAATGATGGGGCACTATTCCTCCCACTGATACCAATGATGGGGCACTATTCCTCCCACTGGTACCAATGATGGGGCACAATTCCTCCCACTAATACCAATGATGGGGCACAATTCCTCCCAATGATGGAGCACTATTCCTCCCACTGATGCCAATGATGGGGCACTATACCTCCCACTGATACCAATGATGAGACACTATTCCTCCCACCGACACCAATGATGGGGCACTATTCCTCCCACTGACACCAATGATGGGACACTATTTCTTCCACTGATAACATTGATGGGGCACTATTCCTCCCACTGATAACAGTGATGGGGTGCTATTCTTCCCACTGATACCATGATGGGGCACTATTCCTCCCACTGATAACAGTGATGGGGCACTATTCCTCCCAATGATAACACATGATGGGTGGCTATTCTTTCCACTGATACCAATAATGAGGCACCACTTCTTCAAGTTGCGGCTCTCCCTGTGTAACCACTGGCACTCCCTTGTCATTGTGAGCACAGTGCCTGGCTTTCATTGAGCTCTAATAATTACATACCGACTGCTGCGTTCTCCCCATGTAATCTGCAGGACTGAGCTGTCAGTGTGAGAGTTCATATCCAGCTTTTTATTCATTTATGGATGCAAGTTATTATTGTATCATTCATTCATGAATTACTGGTAGGACATGCATGTACAATTTTCATAGGCAAGGTAAAAATTCATGATAGGACTGAGCTGCTTTTGTCGAAATCCAACTCATTATTTTTATTTACACAAGTCATATGAGATCAGTGTGATGGAACAAGACCTAAAATAACTTATATTTATACATGGATTATGAAACGAGGATGGAATGTTATGCCTTTCTTGTATAAACCACTAAAACATCCTTAATATGGATGCAAAATTAAATTCATAAAAATACAATTTATAGCTTAAAATGGAAATAACACAAAATCATGAGAACCAGTCAAAGCAAAGGGACTGTCAAAATGAGGAAAGGAAAAAAAAAATATAACGTAAAAGCATTAATGTCATTTCATGAGTCATTTTCTTTATTTTCAAATTTGGAAGCTTTTTTTAGATTAAAATAATCTCTGGTGATCCTGCCATGAAGGTTCCTTATTCAGGCCCTCCCTGCTATAGGGTGACAACGCTCAGACTCTGTGTCCCAGATGTTCTCTTGTGTTGTCACCCTGCCATAAGGCTTCCAAAGGGGGAATGTGGCTGCTTCAAGAGATATTACATAGATAGTTAGCATTACCGGCAACTGTTTATTTTTTAAATGTAAATTGATGGGTTTAGTTCAGATTTAATAATAAAATGGCAGTGGTTTATAATACACAGTGTTTTAGCAAACTGAATGTAATTCAGTTAGGGTTAACATCTACATGTGATAGAATCCATGTCCTTTGGACTCCTAACATCACATGACCAGATTGAAAACAGCAGGAAAAATGCTATAAATGCACATTTCCCCCACTATAAAGTGGAGGGGTGCTCCAAAGAAGGTGGGGACTGGAAGAATAGCAGATTTGGAAGATTTATGAGATTGTAGATGTCCCGTATGGTATATAACCACATAGGTATAAAAAGGGACCTCTTAGGTAATATAACACATTTGGGGCAAATTACAGAACCAATCCAGTGCTAACCTGCATAGGAAAACATTAAAACATGGGTTCTGATTGGTTGGTACAGGCTTTGCTGCAGTGTTGTCTGTCCCTTGTGATTCACTGTCATGGCTGCAAGACTGACCAATGACCTAAAACACTGAGGCTAGGCAGTGGAAAAGTGCATAAAATTATGTGGTGCATCACTAAAGGGGTCACCAACAGGAGGAAGGAGGTCCAGATTCCCCGATATAGATCTTTAGTTATCACTAGAATGGTCACCAAAAGGAAGAAGGAGGTCCTGATTCCTTTATATAAATCTTTATATCACTAGAGGGGTCACCAGCAGGAGGAAGGAGGTCCTGATTTCTCTATATAGATCTTTGTATCTCTAGAAGGATTACCAGCAGGAAGAAAGAGGTCCGGATTCCTCCATAAAGATCTTTAGTTATTACTAGAGGGATCACCAGCAGGAGGAAGGGGGTCCTGATTTCCCTATATAGATCTTTATATCACTAAGGGGGTCACAAGCAGGAGGAAGGAGGTCCTAATTCCTCTATATAGATTTTTAGTTTATTAATAGAGAAGTCACCAGCAGGACGAAAGAGGGTCTGATTTCTCCTTAAAGATCTTTAGTTATCACTAGAGGGTCACCAGCAGGAAGAAGGTGGTCCTGATTCCTCCATATAGATCTTTAGTTATCACTAGAGGGGTCACCAGCAGAAGGAAGGAGGTCCTAATTCCTCTATATAGATCTTTATATCACTAGAGGGGTCTCCAGCAGGAGGAAGGAGGTCCTAATTCCTCTATATAGATCTTTATATCACTAGAGGGGTCTCCAGAAGGAGGAAGGAGGTCCTAATTCCTCTATATAGATCTTTATATCACTAGAGGGGTCTCCAGCAGGAGGAAGGAGGTCCTAATTCCTCTATATAGATCTTTATATCACTAGAGGGGTCTCCAGCAGGAGGAAGGAGGTCCTAATTCCTCTATATAGATCTTTATATCACTAGAGGGGTCTCCAGCAGGAGGAAGGAGGTCCTGATTCCTATATATAGATCTTTATATCACTAGAGGGGTCTCCAGCAGGAGGAAGGAGGTTCTGATTCCTCTATATAGATTTTTAGTTTATCACTAGAGGGATCACCAGTAGGACAAGAGGTCCTGATTCCTCCATACTGAGCCTGAGACTGAAATTAGTGTGTGTGGATGCTCTAAATTTCCATTGCAGCATTTTTATGAACTAGCTAAGAAACTGTGAGACAAAGGTGGCCATAAAGCCCCGTACACACGTACCGATTGTCGGCCGAACGATCGGCCGTCTTTTGTCCAGGGCTGTCGTGTCTGTTGAAAACTGCAAAAGACTGCACACAAATTTTGTCGGCCAACAACAGCCGACTGCAGAAGTGATGTCATGTGATGGTTAACTTTCCTTGTCTTTTTTCTTTTCGGAGCATGCCCAGTCTTGCTAATCGGCTGTCTGTCGCCCGAAATCTGTACTGACTGGCGAACAATCGGCCGTTCTGGTGACGGCCAACAAAAATTTTAATGCCTGCACGACAGATTCTGTTCGGCCGAAAATGCGCTGTCGGCTGTCGGAAGCATCATACTAACAAGCCTACAATCGGCCGATCGGTCGTCGGCCAAATATTTATGGCCGACAATCGGTACGTGTGTACGGGGCTTAAGTCTGCTAAAAGCTTTGCTAAAGCTACGGCCAGCACTGTCTTAAGCTGCTCCATATGGGACCCAAAGGCTATTGTGACCACTTTCAACCAGCTTTTAAAAATAATTGGATGGATCAATTACATCTATCACCATTTGTTTATGTGGTAGACTTCTTATGGAACCCAAGGGTTCCTAAAAAAGGTTCTAGAGCTGGGTTTTTCAAGCAGGGTTCCGCCAGAGGTTGCTAGGTATTCCTCCCACTAACACCAATGATGGAGCCCTACTCCTCTCATTGATACCAATGATGGGGCACTTTTCTTCCCACTGATAGCAATGATGGGGCACTATTCCTCCAACTGATACCAATGATGGGACACTATTCCTCCAACTGATACCAATGATGGGGCACTATTCCTCCCACTGATACCAATGATGGAGCACTATTCCTCCCACTGATAGCAATGATGGGGCACTATTCCTCCAATTGACACCAATAATTGGGCACTCTTCCTCCCACTAATGCCAACGATTGGGCACTATTACTCCCACTGATACCAATGATCAGACACTATGCCTTACACTGAAACTAATGATGGGGCACTAATCCTTTCACTGACACCAATGATGGGGCACTATTCCTCCCACTGATCCCAAGGATGGAGCACTAATCCTTCCACTGATACCAATGATAGGGCAATATTCCTACCAATGATAGGGCATTATTCCTCCTACTGAAATCCAATGATGGGGCACTATTCCTCCCACTAATACCAATGATGGTGTGCTATTCCTCCCACTGATACCAATGATGGGGCACTATTCCTCCCACTGATACCAATGATGGGCACTATTCCTCCAATGATACCAATGATGAGGCACTATTCCTCCCACTGACACCAATGATAGGGCATTATTCCTTCCAATAATACCAATGATGGGGTACTATTCCTCCCACTGATACCATTGATGGTACCACTGATTCCTCCATATAGATCTTTATTTATCACTAGAGGGGTCACCACTCAGCAGGAGGAGGGAGGTCCTGATTCCTCCATCTAGATTATTAGGTATCACTAGGTGGAAAACCAGCAGGAGGATCACCAGCAAGAGAAAGGAGGTTCTGATTCCTCTATATAGATCTTTATATCGCTAGAGGGATCACCAGCAGAAAGAAGGAGGTTCCCCTTTACATAGAACCCAAATGTCCCTGATTTGGAACAAAGTCCCTTTGTCCCTCTTTGCTCCTCATTTGTGCCTCATTTTGGTCTGGTCTATATAGTTGTATCTAAAATGCACTATTAAACTATATAACTGTTTCCCAGTGCTAAACCTTCCATCCAATTTTTAAATTGCTGCATTGGTAAATTCCAAAAGCCAGTATAAAGTAATAGTAGTGGTAAAAAAGCACTTGTGGGTTTAACCAATAATTTCTTCTTGTATAATTCTTCTTTAACCACTTGCCGACCGCCGCAAGTAAATATACTGCGGCGGTCAGCCCCGGCCAGGCAAAGTGACGTACCGGTACGTCACTAGCCTGTCACTGGCTTGTGAGCCAATAGCGGGCGCGCGCCCGCCGCGGCTCGTTCACTCAGGAGTCAGTGTGTGTGACCGGTGGACCTGATGTCCGCCGGTCTCACTGCGATCGTCGGTAGAGAGGGAGAAAGTCAGGCGGCTTATGTAAACAAGCCGCCTGTCATTCTCCCCTGTGTAAAAATGGAGATCAGACTGTTCTACTATGTAGAACCGTTGATCTCTGTTTTTACAATAGTTGACTTGTCCCATCACAGGTAGAAACACGCCCCTAGGACACACTTAACCCCTCCCTCTCCAATACAGTTAACCCCTTCCCTGCCAGTGTCATTTTTACAGTAACAGTGCATATGTATAGCACTGATTACTGCAGTAATGTCACTGGTAACCCCAAAAGTGTCAAAAATGTCAGTCAAGGGTCCGATCTGTCCGCCGCAATGTTGCAGTACCGCAAAAAAAATCGCAGATCGCCGCCATTACTCGTTAAAAAAAAAAAACACCAAAAATTACAAAAATCTTTCCCTTTGTTAGTAAACGCGATAACTTTTGCGCAAACCAATTAAAATACGCTTTTTGCGATTTTTTTTACCAAACATATGTAGCATAAAACAAATTGGCCGAAAATGTTAAAAAATTTAGATTTTTTAATTTTTTTTTGGGGAATTTCGTATAAAAAAATGTGAAAAATATTGTTATTTTTGCAAAATTTAAGCTCTTTTTTTGTTTATAGCGCGTGATCAAAAAATCGCACAGGTGATCAAATACCACCAAAAGAAAGCTCTGTTTGTGGAAAAAAAAGGAAGTCAAATTAGTTTAGGTACAGCGTCGCACGCCCGTGCAATTGTCCGTTAAAGTCACGCAGTAAAAAAAATCGCAAAAAAACCCCTGGTTAGGAAGGGGGTAAAATCTTCCAGGGCTTAAGTGGTTAAGGGGGCGTAGCAGGGGGTGCATCCTATACATACTATTGTTTATTGCTAAATGATTTGCTCCAGGATGTAGGGCTTAACAGCAACCCAAATCAGTTAGATTGTATCCTTTATGTTACATTATGTTGTCCAGTATTCCTCCTATTTACAATTAGCATTCAAGTCCTGTGAAATCTCGAAATGTTGAGCCCCCAAAACGTTGGAATTTTTTTGTGACTCCCTGTCGTGAAAAATAAACATCTACTAGATGTACTTAATATTTGGCACTCTCACTCCTTCCATACTTTTTTAGACTACCCTGAGGACCCCCAAGAAAACCCCGATTGACAGAGAGTTGCCTCAAAAATTGAGATCTTAAGCCTTCTCCTTCCCGTTTTGGGTTCAGCCCTCTATTAATACACCTATTGTGGAATGGCTGCAGGGATATCAGAGTTAAGTAGCCCGGTCTCTCTGGAGTCAGATTGACGTGGCATGGTTGCTATTCTGAGCTGGCCTGTTCGCTCTATACGCAGCAACGAGATCTCATCATTTTCCCGCTGTTCCAGTATCGTCTAAATAATATAATGACAAGGGACAAGAGCATGCTTAGCACACAGCAGAATTTCACCAGCCTCAGCTCCCATGGGAGAAGTCAGTATTGGCATGTTTTGATATTGAAAAAAAAAATGGACTAGCTGTAATAGTTGCCACCAACCAGACCAAAGATTTGTGTTATCTAGATGTTCATAATTTGCATCTGAAAAGAATTTAAAGCACAACTATGACATTCCTCAAACACGCTACTGTATTATTAAATGCTGGCAGGGCAGGGTGTGTAGGTTCCTTGTTGGATGAGCAATTCATAGCTGGTGACAACTCAAAGATGACAGTCCCACTAACATTCTAGAGCAGCGTTTATCAATCTTTTTACCTATAAGGAACCGTTAAAATTATCTTCAGGCCTTGGGGAACCCCTATCAATTCATTGGTGGTCATTGGTAAAATTGCACCTTACATTGGTGGCCAGTGGAAAGATTGCCCCCTAACAGACAGGTAAAAGGAAATTGGTGTCATGCAGCTGGCTCTGCTAAGTACCATTGGCCCCGGAACTACGCAGAAATCTTAAAATAGAAGGCAAATCAGTCACAGCTCAAGAAACCCTTGGCAACCTTTGGAGGACTCCTACGCTTCCATAGAACCTTGGTTGAGAATGGAGGTTCTATGGCAGCAGAGGAACCCTTGAAATAATTTTCCGGTCTCAGGGAATCCTTACTAATAATTCTTATATCTACAACTCATTATACATTAGTGTGATGATCAGTGGGAAGAATGCTCCTTGCACTTGTGGACATTGGGAAGAATTAACTACATTCAGATAGCTAAAGCGGAGCTCAACCCAAGAGGGGAAGTTCCGCTTTAAGTACTCGTCCCCCACTCTACTTGCACAATTGACACTTTTGAGGAGCGAGGGGGGGTTTCCTTCCTCCCTCCCCCTGCAGTCTTCTGGGACACTGACAGGTCCCCAAATATTGCATCCACCATTCATAATGCGCAGTGCGACATGCGCAGTGGGCACCCGGCTGTGAAGTCGCAAGCTGTCACAGCCGGGTGCCCAGAGTGAAGATGCCAGCGCCGCCGAGGAGGACAGAGGATGAAGACGGCTGGGCAGAGTGCACTGCAGGATCCTGGGACAGGTGAGTGGCTGTTTTTTAAAAGTCAGCAGCTACAGTTTTTGTAGCTGCTGACTTTTATTTTTTTGACAGGTGGCTGGAACTCCTCTTTAAGATCAATGGTGTCAGTGGGATGCAGAAGCTACTCTTTGCTCAAGGAACCCCAAAGCAAACTCTTGAGGAACCTCAGGGTTTCATGGAACTTAAAGTCAGAAGCGTGTAGCGCTCCTGCTTCATCATAGTTTCTGGTTCCAGCTTCCTGGTTTTGGCTATGATGCATTCTCCCTGTCTGCCTGTCCATCTGCAAAGTGACTGATGTAGCCAGTTTCTGGGTGGAGACCAAGCCTGATTAAGCCAGCCAAGCCTGTAGTCTCATGCTTGTGATAGCGCTGGTTACAAGTGCTCAAGCTCCCTGTTTGTCCTGCTCTGCTGTTTGGATTTCCTCTTTGATTACCTCAATTCATATATCAACTACTCTCTTAACTCTGCCTGCCTTTTGACAATTAATTTGACCCTGACTTTTCTGAACCTTGCCTGCAATGTATCTGGATTGTCATGAACTACTCTGCCTGTCTTTCACCTGCAAGTACTTGTTTGCTTTGCTCAGTTCGCGCCTGCCCCGACGTGGTGGCCAGGCATTATAGCATTGTGTATAAGTCCTGGGAGCAACTGAGTACCAGTAAGGCTGCTTGCCTTATGGCAAAGAGGGCTACTATAGGTGAAGAACACAGAAGCCAGCTATAGTGCCTGACCACCTGCTTTAGGGGTAAGGGTGACACCCTGATTAAGTAAACCTGTTCTATGGTGTCATTCCTTCACTGGCTGGATTAGCAAGATGTTGCTCTGTTGCTGCTCCTTCATTAGCAATCGTGATGCTGCAGGGGCTTGGGTCAGCATGGGACTGACGCTTGTTGGGAGATTGTTTCATTTTGAAGATATAGTACAAAGGTTGTCAACTTACGAGGTATATAGGGGATCTCAAATACGGCCCCTGACATCACCAAAGGGCCACACATAATATTCAGTAATTAGAATGTGGACATACTAGAAAAATGATGGTCAGAGACTGGACAAGCTACGGGTTCTGCAGGGTCCTGGATCAGCAAGGGAGCAACACGTTTTAGGAAACAACATAATTTCAATGAAATAGTACAAAGGTTGTCAACGTACAAGGTATAGGGGGCTAAAACTACGAACCCTGATATCACCAAAAGGCCACACAGAATGTTCACTATATGTAATGAGGATGTAGATCTACCAGAAAAAATGATGGTCAGAGACTATGGACAAGCTGCAGGTTTGGTTGGAGACTTTTGCTGCTCCTTCATTAGCAATTGTGATGATGCAGGATCCTGGGGCAGCAAGGGAGCGAAACTCATTGGGACATTGCTTTGTTTAGATGATATGGTACAAAGGTTGTCAGCATTTAAGGTAAAGGGGGCCTCAACTATGGCCAGGCCAAGACTGGCCATAGGGCACGCCGGGTATTTCCCCGTTGGGCTGGAGCCGCATTTCCTGGCAGGAGCGGCCTGT
This sequence comes from Pelophylax lessonae, assembly GCF_965119305.1. Classification (NCBI taxonomy): domain Eukaryota; kingdom Metazoa; phylum Chordata; class Amphibia; order Anura; family Ranidae; genus Pelophylax; species Pelophylax lessonae. Next base: position 56,461,284 of record NC_138770.1, on the reverse strand, counting down.
TGGTGACAGGGCTGCGCAGTGGGAGGTGGGCTGTGGCCACAATCCAGGTGGGGCTGACACGGGCCACGGTCACCACTCGCCTCCTGCTGTGCAGCCATGCCTGTGTCTCTTATCCCAGTGTAGCATATAGATCTGTATCCCATGAAGGTCTCCATCCTTTGCAGCAACTGCGCATGTGCTGGATTCAGGCAAAACAAGCCGAGCGCTGAGCTACACCTGAAGAGGTAATTGAACTCAGTTAACTCCCTATATGCTCAATGGTCGGTGGGACACAGGCATGATCACTTAACTCTTTACTTGCTGAATGTTTAGTGGGGACACAGGCATGACACAAGCTTGGGCACCTTGACAGCCTAGCAGGGACACAGTCACTAGTCATCATTATTAACAGTAGAGATACATAAGGGATATAGAAATTCACAGTGGCTGTGCCTGTGGCATGAATATCAGGTGGGGGGGTTTGGTATCTGTCAGTGGAAGGAGGGGATGGTATTTGGGGGGGGGGTTGGGGGCCTGTCAGTGGAGGGGGGGGTGGTAGCTGATGGGGTGGGTGGAAGGGCAGTAGTTGTGGGGGTCTGTCAGTGGGGGTTGGTAGTTGGGCGGTGAAGGTTTGTGAGGGGGTACGGTGGTTGGGGGAGGCGACAGTCAGTGGTGGGAGGGGGTGGTAGTTGGGGTGGGGGAAGGGTTGGTAGTTGGGGTGGGGGAAGGGTTATAGGTGAGGGGAGTCTGTCAGTGGGGGTCTTTGAGGGGGCAGCAGTTGGTGGGGTTTGCATTGCAGTGCTGTACACCGGCTCTGTGGGTGTCCCATCGCCGGTCGCCCCCTTCCCTGGTCCCTTGAGGAATTGGCTACTTGGTCTGGAATGCCCGGGCCTGTTTTTTTGTCCCAGTCCGGGCCTGACTACAGCCCCTGACAAAACCAAAGGGCTACACAGAATATGTGGGGCCTCAACTATGGCCTCTGACACCACATAATGTTCGGTAAATGTAATGAGCATGAAGTAATACTTGAGGAAACGATGGTCAGAGATGGTGGACATGCTACAGGTTTGGTTTGAGACTGTTGCTGTTCCTTTACTAGACATCGTGATGCTGCAGGGTTCTGGGGCAGCTCATAAAGACATTGGTTCATTTCTATGATATAGTACAAAGGTTGTCAACGTATGAGGTATAGGGGGCCTCAACTACAGCCCCTCACCAAAGGACCGAACAGGATATTCAGTTTATGTTATGAGAATGCAGACACACTAGAAGAATGATGGTCAGGGACTGTGGACATGTTATAGATTTGGCTGGAGAGAGAAATACCGCAGACGACAGTGAGAGACTGGGGACGTGTATCATGGGATATTTACATCTGCCAATGCTCCCACTGCAAATACAAACTGCTGGGGTCCAAGGGCCACACAAGAAGTATCAGGTCCTCATTCTCCAGGTTGGGAAAGAGAAATATAGTTTGTTGCAGGTGTAAACCAGAACTGCTCTGTATATCACAAACAACTTGTTTTCACCTTTTATTCACCCTTTGTTACATCTCACTGCTGCAAATCTTATCTAGCCTCTTTTCAGCTACTTCTAGTCTACATCCACGCCAGTGATGACTGCATGGCATTTGTCAGGATTAGTTTCCAGATCCTGACAACAATGGACCATACCAGTGTCTCCATCAGAAGCCCATGTGACAGGGTGACAACACAGAAGCTCAACTGGGAGACAGCTGTTACCCTATAACAGGAAGTGCCTGAACAAGGACCTTTGTGGCATTAACACTGGGGAATATTTTAATAAAGCTGCAGATTTTAAAAAAATTTTAACTTTTTTTGGATTAACATTAACATGTGAAAGGTTATATGAGATATTTGTTATTGCACCTCTTTTCATCTTTCCATAATGCAGATAATGCACAATTCACTGTGTATGTATATATATATATATATATATATATATATATATACACAGCATATATATATATATATATATATATATATATATATATAGATTGGGAGAAAGTGCTGTGGTCCACCCCAAGCTCGCTCATCCATATCTTTATGGACCTTGCTTTGTGCACTGGTGCACAGTTATGTTGGAACAGGAAGGGGACATCGCCAAACTGTTCCCACAGAGTTGGGAGCATAAAATTATCCAAATTGTCTTGGTATGCTGATGTCTTAAGAGATCCCTTCACTGGAACGGAGGGGCCAAACCCAACCCCTGAAAAACACCCACACCATATCCCCCCCCCCCTCCACCAAATGATTTGGACCGGTGTACAAAGCAAGGTCCATAAAGACGTGGATGAGCGAGTTTGGGGTGGAGGAACTTGACTGGCCTGCACAGAGTCCTGACCTCAACCCGATAGAACACCTTTAGGATGAATAAGAGGGGAGACTGCGAGTCAGCCCTTCTTGTCCTACATCAGTGCCTGACCTCACAAATGCTCTTCTGGAAGAATAGTCAAACATTCCCATAGACACACTCCTAAACCTTGTGGACAGCCTTCCCAGAAGAGTTGAAGCTGTTTTAGCTGCAAAGGGTGGGCCAACTCAATATCGAACCATTTCAGCCCTGGAAGGTTTTACCCCCTTAATGACCAGGCCATTTTTTGTTATACGGCAATTACTGACAATTGCGTGGTCATTGCAAAACTGTACCCAAAAAAAATGTATGTCCTTTTTCCCCACAAATAGAGCTTTCTTTTGGTGGTATTTGATCACCTCTACGGTTTTTATTTTTTGCACTATAAACAAAAAAAGACTGACAGTTTTGAAAAAAAAAAAAAAAAACACAATATTTTTTACTTTTTGCTATCAAACCTATCATGGGGAAGATTTATGAAATTTTTCTTTTTTTTTTACTAGTAATGGCGGCGATCAACGATTTTTAACAGGACTGCAACATTGCGGCGGACAAATCTGACACTAAGTGACACTCTTTGGGGACCAGTGACAACAATACAGTGATCAGTGCTAGAAAAATGACCCAGAGCACAAGCCGAAGTACAGGTACGTCATTCTGCGCAGGGGGGCCGCCCTGCCGCAGTATATTTGCATGAGGCGGTCCTCAAGTGGTTAAAGTTTATGGGCGTGTAAAAGCAGGTGTCCCAATACTTTTGGTAATATAGTGTATATTCATTCTTAGAGGCATTCCAATGTAGATACACTACCATTAAATTCACCTCTGCTATAGATGAGCGCTGTGGTGCAATGCGTTGCTAAAAGTAGTACAGGTGCATTATTTTCTTGAAGTACATTAAGAGTCCATCGATATTGAATGGACTGCCCTAACATGACGCATTAAAAATATGTGTGCGTAAAAGCTCACAAAAGGTGTGAGGGGCTGTTTACTCTTTATGTGGTGCATTAATGTGTTTTGCATTAGGGCAGTCTATACAAACTGAATGACTGAATAGGGCTGCTAATGCACTCTATGGTGCCTAAACTCGATCCTTTTCTTAGTATTGCAATGCATGGGGTGCACGCTATGCATTGCAGTACCGCTACAGTTGGGGTTACAATCACAATGATTGGCATGTAAAGCATGTTGACCGGCAGGCTCACCCAGTGCCCAGGATGGCAGAGATGTGGAACTGCGCCCCCAACCTTGCTGCTACCGCATGACATAAATGGATGTACCGCCCTGTGTGCTCAGGCCCAGTCTCCTTACCCCCCCCATGCTCCGACAGCCCACGGTCAGAGATGTATAGTAACTAAGTAGAACTACTTCACCACTGTACTTAAGTACCGAAAGGCGGTATCTGTACTTTCCTAGAGTAGAATTTTTTTCTCTTACTTCCACTTTTACTTCACTACATTTTTTCAATGATTTCAATACTTCTACTCCGATATTTTTTTTTTGTGCTGCATAGTTACTCGTTACTATTATAAAAATTACCACTGCCAGAACAGTAGATGGCAGGTTTCATGAAGCTCAAAACGTGTATTATCAGCGCATACAAAAATAAAAGCTACTGTATGTATAAATAAAAGCTGCATTTGAAATAATAAAAAACAATATGATGTTCAAACTTTTGACTTCTTTCTTTAATAACTACATAACACAGTACTTGTACTTTTACTTTTAGTACTTGAGTAGCAATTATTTTTTCAAAACTACTGGTACTTTTACTTTCAGTACTTGAGTAGCAAAATTTTTAAAAAAAACTACTTGCAATACTTAAGTACAAAAAATGTTGAATACTTTAGTACTTCTACTCAAGTCACTTTTTGATCGAGCACTTGTACTTTTACTCAAGTATGGGTTTCGAGTACTTTATACAACTCTGCCCACGGTTGTCATGAAGAGTGTGCTATGTGTGCATAGCCATTCATTGCATTTTAGTAGTTGGGGATAGGTATGTGGTTGTGTATGTTCGGTGTTTTTTCATGTTGGCAGTGAGAAGTTAGGGGGAGAGGGGCAAACAGAAAACCACTGCCTGGTAGCACAATCTACTAGTTGACTGCCACCAATCTGGATCTGACCACCAAATTTCCTTCCTACCCGGCTGCCCCTCTTGCCTCCCCCATCCTTGGTCCTTGCCCTGGTGGAAACTCATGCATTACCCTAACTCAGAAGTGTGAATCCAACCGAGGGGGCCCTTAGACCACTGCTTTTCTTGCCTGGGACCACAATACGAAGACAACCAATTCCTTGAATTCAACAATGGAGCCTAAATGCACTCTACTACCCGACATAAATTTTTGTAGATGCGACATCTGCCAATGCCATCTGGCTGACCTATTTCTAGCTGGTTGACCACCATCAATCTGGATCTGACCATCAAATTTTCTTTCCTCCTCAGCTGCCCCTCCTTGTCCTGGTCCTGGTAGTAAGCATACTTTACCCTAACTCAGAAGTGTGAATCCAAATAAGGGGGCCCTCAGACCGTTGCTTTTCTTGCCTGGGACCACAATACAAAGGCAACCAATTCCTTGAAGTCAACAATGGAGCCCAAATGCACTCTACTACCCGACATCAGTTTTTGTAGATGTAACACCTGCAAATGCCATCCGTGTGACCTTTTTCCAACTGGTTGACCATCACCAATCTTCATCTGACCACCAAATTTCCTTCCTCCCCAGTTGCCCCTCCTTGTCCTGGCCCTGGCAGTAAACATACATTACCTTAACTCAGAAATGTGAATCCAGCCAAGGGGGGCCCTCAGACCATTGCCTTTCTTGCCTGGGACCACAATATGAAGGTAACCAATTCCTTAAAGTCAATCATGGAGATGAAATACACTCCCCTACCCAGAGTTTGTTACTGTAGACCAGTGGTTGTCAACTTATGAGCTAAAGGGTGTCTCAAATACGGCCCCTGACATCACCAAAGGGTCACACATAATGTTCATTATGTGTAACGCTTGAGAGGACAGCACAGAGTGCAGACCTAATAGAGGAAATGAGGGTCAGAGAGTGTGGACAGGATAAATTGTTGGCTGGGGATATGCTGCAAAAGGACAACACAAAACTGCTAGTAGAGATCAATGCTGTTACCTCAATGTTCCCACTAGGGCTGCACAATATTGGAAAAAAAGTACATTGCGATATTTTTTTTTTCAACGATATATATTGCGATATTGAGAGGAAATCATGGAAGTATTGCAGCAGCGCAGCCTTCTTCTGATTGTAATTGCAGATTGCACCATACAGCCAGGGCAGGCCAGGGTTAATATTGTAAGGATTGACAGTGACAGTCAGTGTGGATTAGGCACAGTCGGGACTCAGTGGTGGCAGGAGGTAGAAGAACACAGCCTGACATGACATCCGTCCAGTCCCACACGTACTGACTCGACTCTTCACTCTGAACTGTTACAATACAAGCTTGTATCCAGTTCTTCAGTGTCAGTGTGCTGAGAGCCGCTGATTGGTTACAGGGAGGAGCTGAGCTCCTCACTCTAGGATCATATTACCATCAGCTGGAGAACTGGCTAGCTGCTGGCAGGCAGACTCGGGCTGTGTTCTGCTACAACCACTGTGAGTCATCACGACTTCTCCCTGCCTAATGCCTATGCCTTACATCGTATCTTCGGCGATGTGAGTATCGTCCACGCCCACAGCACGATAGTCGATATCACATCGACTATCGTTCAGCCCTAGTTCCCACTACAGAATGCTGAGGTTTGAGGGCTGCACATCATATACCAATGGGGCCGCATGTGGCCCTCGATTTGCAAGTTGGGCACCAGAGCTGGAGACCTGCCAATGGCCTATTTATAGATGGTTGACCACAACAAATCTGAATCTCAACACCAAACTTTCTTCCACCCCAGGTGCCCCCCCCCCTCCCCCTGTCATGGCCCTGGTGGTAACTCATACATTACCCTAATTCAGGAGGATGAATCCAGCTGGAGGGGGCCCTAAGACCACTACTACCACTTAGCCCACTGCCTTTCTTGCCTGGGACAACAGTACGATGGGAACCAATTCCTAGAAGTCAATGTGCTCTACTACCCGTTATTAGTTACCGTAGACGCTACACCTGCCAATGCACCCGGCCTGCCTATTTATAGATGGAAGGAATTCCCATCTCTTCCTCCATTTTGCCTAGAATATCACCAAGGAGAAGGCCAGAAAATGAAAAGCAGTTCCGTCATCTCCACACCAGACGGATCAAGGCCACTTCTGTAAGGCCTTGTTACGCTGCAAGAGCAAGATCACATTCCCACTCTGGGTTGCCATGGAAACAGGAGGAGCTGGGCTCCCATACACGCTCTGCCTACGTGTATTTATCCAAACAGGAAACCTTGCATTAGCTTTCTTTTTCTTTATAATCCTGTGTCTCGCGACTTTCTTAGATGGGATAAAGGGACATCTTTTGACAGTGACAACATTAGCCAACAGATCCATCTGTGCCGCATTCGCCATCATTCTTTAATTACTTTCATGAGCAAAGGTGCAATTTCGTGCATTTACAACAATTATCAGGAGGAACATAGATATGCTGCAAGGATCCAGGCTTTAAATTGACACAAAACAATATCCTTATTGTACAAAACAAATACACACACATCCAATACCTAATAGCTACTGTCATCTATTTGAAATAGATTTTTCTGCCTCCTTGAAATGTCCTCCATGATCATGCTCCCGAACCTCTCCTTTTTTCCCTATATTTCCTTTTGTTTGGAATGAGCAGTGCACGTTAGTTGTGGCCATGTGACCTCTTCTATGGCACTAAACATCCCATAGTTCATCTCAGGAGTGAGTAGGGGAGGGTGGCTATGTTCCTACATATAGTGGGACCATAGAGAAACACAGTAGCCACCCTCAAATAAAAAAAAAAGAATTTGGAGATTTCGTCCATTTTCCTGTGGGTGGTGGTAAAAACAGGCAGTTAAGTCTTGATTTTTCTGACCCTGACCGCACACCCAAAGTCCACAATACAGCTTCAAGGGGCTGTACGCATGCCACTGCTGTAATATCAAGTTGGAAGGGGACACCACCTGTCAAACTTGGCCATTCAAGTCAAAGAGGCCAAGCCGCAACCACTAACCAAACGCTTATTGGCAATTACCAAGGCAAATTTTTTCATGGGCATTTAATTGCGTAACAATTGTGGCAAAATCGTTCCACATTTGGGGGGCCAATAAAAATGAATGGCTCACAAACGCGTGTTGCTCAATTTGGTAAACCAGGCAGAATCGGAGGTTGACCATGTGGCGACCACTGTGGCAGCCAATCAAAGTGGTCACGTGATCAGCCGGTCCTTCCTGCCCCCCCCCCCCCCCCCGTTGTGAAGACCCAGTTAAAGTGCCTTTAATTGGGACAAAGTTGAAGTGCTGGGACTGGGCGGGAAGGGTTTGATGTACCCTTACTAATTTGAATAATGTAAATAAAAATTGAGGCGTAAAGTTGGGCAATCATCTACTTTAATGTCCACCCGAGAAGCCCTGTGAAAAAAAAACATGCTGAATCTGGCTGTACCCTATTCATCAGTTTGTGATGGGGTGTCACCAAGACAGGAAGTAAAGGAAAATATTTTCAAAAGGGCCACAGACCCGAGAGGACAACTTGTTGCAGAGTGTGATCACTGGGTGCAGCGGAGTCCATTCAGATCAGACATTGTGGAGTAAACAGGAGCTGGCTTCTTTATTGGAACATAACACAGAAAGCAAAGATTTCACCTCATTGTAATAAGAACAACAGACAGGAAGAGATAACCAACAAGTTCAGTACAGTGTACAGGAAATTACAACACATCATAGAGAATGCATAGCATATCACTGAGCATTAGCGACATCTAGTGTCCTATTTGTGAACTGCAGTTAATCTGCTAAGCTGAAAGCTGTTGTATCTCCAACACAACTGACAGTTCCCCACTCCATGTGAAGATCAAAAAAAAAGCATTTCTATTTTAAGGTCAAGAAAGCATTACTGGCTCTGGAACAAGTATGGGGAACAATAGTCAGCAAATGTTTTCTTCAACCAGGGCCTTCTCACACAGGTATTTCCTATTCAAGGAGGCCTCATTCATGCATACCTACCAAGATTTTGATCCTGGATCCCAGGATACTTTTAACCCCACCAATAGTCCATGTTCTGCACACTCACTTTCCGAGTAGGCATAGCCAATTTACAGATTGGTCCTGTCAAGTTCCTGTCTCTAAAAATGTGGGAACCACCCATCATACCCACTTTACAGGTTGATCCTGCTCAGACCTCACCTCTAAATATGAGGGGACTCGTGACCCCAACCCCCGCAATTCGTTTTTTTAGTTACTGTGCATGAGTAGTAACTCAGATAAGGTTGATGCTGTGATTCCAGGACATGGCCCCGGGCACAGCATTGGTGGGACAGAGGGCCAAGGTTCGGGACTGTCCTGGCAAACCTGGGGTAATCAAATGTGCACTTGGACGACCCATTGGGAACGAGTGTGGCAAGCCTCTGTATGCATAAGCATTGAGTCCCTAATAAAGTTCCACTGTTTCAAAGCAATTGGTGATGTCGACAATCATAACACGAATGTTACAGAGACCTGGATTTTCCATGGAAGAATGAGAAATCTAGATAATAACATAGGGTAGCAAATGTAGCAGATGCCGGATGTCTTATTGACCCCTTTATGAATACACTTCGGTCAATCTCCCTAATAACATCACATGGTAGTACAGCCTAGTGTGGCCATGGTAGCACACTCAGCAAACATTCACGTTCTTTCACTGCAAGGTTATCTCTCCTCCCTAGTCAAATCCAGCCTTGACCTAGAATTTCTGAAGCTAACCCCACAATATCCAGTTTTTTGCTGCCAATGCAACCAATCTCATCATGTTGTCCAGCCTATTGAGAAGCCTCTGTCTGCTTAATGAGTATCGAAACCCCAAAAACAAAAATGTGATATATATTACAGTCTACTAGTCCTTTGATGTGGTGGCTGCATTAGTTTTCTTTTTTTTTTCAGGCTTTGTTTCTTTTATTTGTGATCCTGCCAGTAAAACCTTTCCTGTTCTAGGGTGATGATGCTCAGCTACTGTGTCTATGGAAGAGAAGCATTGTCACCATTGGACAGGACTACAGAACACCTCTCCTCATCTCTTTAACATAGGAGGGGTGGTGTTCTGTAATTCACATAAGATAGCTGGAGAGACTGGAAACATGGTTTATAAATTTAATCTTAGTGCAAAGGAGGTTATAAGGACATTGGATTTCTATCAGGACCAAAAACAAATGTGGCCACCACAAGAACTGGGAAGCTGCAATATATTAATTTTTCTTCTTGAGTTTGGATATGCTTTAATGCTTCATCCATCTCTTTTCAAAAAGGTGTTAGGTGTAAACCTGGACTCTGACCTCTCTTTTTGGCCCCTATCCAATCACTGCCCAAATATTAAATCCTTCGCCTCTTTAACATTTCCAAAACTTGCCCCTCTTAACCAATGACACCACCAAGATGCTAATTCATTTCTTGGTTATCTCTCGCCTTGACTATTGCAACTGCCTCACCATTATCCTCCACCCCTCTCTGCCAATCCCTCCACTGGCTTCCATTCAGTGTCCACCATCCATCTCTGCCAATATCTACAATGGCTTCTGCTCTATGTAACCATCGCACTCTGCTAATCCCTCCACTGACTTCCCTTCAGTGTCCACCATCCCTCGCTGCCAATCTCTCCACTGACTTCCCTTCAGTGTCCACCATCCCTCGCTGCCAATCCCTCCACTGGCTTCCATTCAGTGTAAACCATCCATCTCTGCCAATATCTTCAATGGCTTCTGCTCTATGTAACCATCGCACTCTGCTAATCCCTCCACTGACTTCCCTTCAGTGTCCACCATCCCTCACTGCCAATCTCTCCACTGACTTCCCTTCAGTGTCCACCATCCCTCGCTGCCAATACCTCCACTGGCTTCCATTCAGTGTACACCATCCATCTCTGCCAATATCTTCAATGGCTTCTGTTCTATGTAACCATCGCACTCTGCTAATCCCTCCACTGACTTCCCTTTAGTGTCCACCATCCCTCACTGCCAATCTCTCCACTGACTTCCATAGTGTCCACAATCCCTCTCTGTCAATATCTCCACTGACTTCTGTTCAGTGTCCACCACCACTCTCTGCCAATTCCTCCACTTGCTTCTATTCAGGGTCCACCACTCGTCTCTGCTTATCCCTCCACTGGCTTCTGTTCAGTGTCCACCATCCTTTTCTGTTAGTATCTCCAATGGCTTCTGCTTAGCGGCTACCACCGCTCTCTGCCATTCCTTTCACTGGCTTCCATTCAGTGTCCAACATCCCTCTTTGCTAATTTATCCACTGGCTTCTGCTCAGTGTCCACTACACCCTTCTGCTAATTACTCCCCTTGCTTCTATTTAGTGTCCACCATCCCTCTCTGACAATGTCTCCACTGACTTCCATTTAGTGTCCACCATCCCTCTCTGTCAATATCTCCACTGGTTTCTGTTCAACGTCCACCACCCCTCTCTGTCAATCCTTCCACTTGCTTCCATTCAATGTCCACCACCCCTCTCTGCCAATCCTTCCACTTGCTTCCATTCAATGTCCACCACCCCTCTCTATCAATCCTTCCACTTGCTTCCATTCAATGTCCACCACCCCTCTCTGCCAATCCTTCCACTTGCTTCCATTCAATGTCCACCACCCCTCTCTGCCAATCCTTCCACTTGCTTCCATTCAATGTCCACCACCCCTCTCTGCCAATCCTTCCACTTGCTTCCATTCAATGTCCAGCACCCCTCTCTGCCAATCCTTCCACTTGCTTCCATTCAATGTTTACCACCTCCCTCTGCTATCCAATGGGATAGCTTCCCCGGTTACCCATAAAACCATAAAGGAACCCTGTTCTACCTGACTTCCTCTCTAACTGCAGCGCCACCTGCAGTGGAGAAAGTAGACTGCACCTGCCCCGTGGTTTTCAAAAATGCGGTTTCTGCATAGTGACAAGGCTTGCGCTAGCCTCTTTATGTTAGAGCACCCCACAGAGTCCTGGAAGCTAGACAGATTTAGATGCAATTTTCTGACTTGCTAAAGCAGAACTCCAGTTTCTCTTAAATCGATAAAATTAGCAGTTTGGCACTTGTAAAATACTAAAAAAAAAAAAGGAAAAGGAGCTTTGCTGCAATACTCACCCTCAATCTGGTGTGGTCCTCTTTCAGGTAGAATGACGACCACATTCCACCTTTTAAGTAACCAAAACATCACATGAATAAAGATAAATACAGGTATATATGCAGAGTAGGCACCGTGGTAACAGAAGCGTGCTAATCGTCCGAATGTCCGGCTGATGGATTCGCCTAAATCCATCACCCGGACATTCGGGCGATTAGCACGCTTCTGTTACCGCGGTGCCTACTCTGCATATATGCCTGTATTTATCTTTATTTATGTTTGAAGCCCGAAATGTGGCAAAAGGTCAAAAAGTTCAAGGGGGGCAGAATACTTTCGCAAGGCACTGTGTATGTATATATATATATATATATATATATATAATGTTTGGGGGTTCTAAGTAATTTTCTAGCAAATTAAAACTGATTTTAACTTCTAAACAACAAGTGTCAAAAAAAGGCCCGGTCCTAAAGTGGTTAAGAAAGTACTAAGGCCACTGGATCAGTATGAGAGCCAGGCAGGTAGCACATTCAGGAGAAGGATAGTTTTGTTTTCAGTAAGGTCAGCAATGGCAGCCTCCATGGTTTCCTTTAGTTATTGTTGGCTTTAGTTGTTGACCAAAGGTGCCTTTTAAAGGGTTTTTAATAAAAGTAAATGATGGAAAACCTTTTAGCCCTTTGAGGAATGTCTCCCAGTAAGAGGTCCCCCCGTTTCTGCCATCCTCCTGGCATTCCGCAACCTAAGCTGGGCTCCAGCTGTGTCTGGATCTCCGTCTCCATGTAAGGGAAATTCTCTATACGGTGCATGGAAGACTGCACGGGGCCTTCAGCAGACGTACAATATCAGACCTCACAGAGGGAATTCTGTGCCACTATCATCCAAAATATCTGTTTATTTTTTATCTGAATCCTATGGAACATTCTTATGTTGCAGTTCCAAAGGCATGTGGAATGAAATGCTAAAGAGACTGCTGTGCTGGAGACCATGCCATGCTAAAGAGACTGCTCCGCTGGAGATCATGCCATGCTAAAGAGACGGCCATGTTAGATAGACTGTGTTATTAGAGACACTGCTGTGCTAGGCTGTGCTATTATAAACACTACTGTGCTAGGCTGTGTTATAAGTGACACTGCTGTGCCAGGCTGTATTATTAGAGACACTGCTGTGCCAGGCTGTGTTATTAGAGACACTGCTGTGCCAGGCTGTGTCATTAGAGACACTGCTGTGCCAGGCTGTGTTATTAGAGACACTGCTGTGCTATTAGAGACACTGCTGTGCTAGGCTGTGTTATTCGAGACACTGCTGTGTTATTAGAGACACTGCTGTGCTATTAGAGACACTGCTGTGCTAGGCTGTGTTATTCGAGACACTGCTGTGTTATTAGAGACACTGCTGTGCTATTAGAGACACTGCTGTGCCAGGCTGTGTTATTAGAGAAACTGTTGTGCCAGGCTGTGTTATTAGAGACACTGCTGTGCCAGGCTGTGTTATTAGAGACACTGCTGTGCTAGGCTGTGTTATTAGAGACACTGCTGTGATAGGCTGTGTTATTAGAGACACTACTGTGCCAGGCTGTGCTATTAAGAGACACTGCTGTGCCAGGCTGTGTTATTAAAGACACTGCTTTGCCAGGCTGTGTTATTAGAGACACTGCTTTGCCAGGCTGTGTTATTAAGTACACTGCTGTGCCAGGCTGTGTTATTAGAGACACTGCTGTGCCAGGCTGTGTTATTAGAGACACCGCTGTGCCAGGCTGTGTTATTAGAGAAACTGTTGTGCCAGGCTGTGTTATTAGAGACACTGCTGTGCTAGGCTGTGTTATTAGAGACACTGCTGTGATAGGCTGTGTTATTAGAGACACTACTGTGCCAGGCTGTGTTATTAGAGGCACTGCTGTGCCAGGCTGTGTTATTAGAGACACTGCTGTGCTAGCCTGTGTTATTAGAGACACTGCTGTGCCAGGCTGTGTTATTAGAGACACTGCTGTGCCAGGCTGTGTTATTAGAGACACTGCTGTGTTAGCCTGTGTTATTAGAGACACTGCTGTGCCAGGCTGTGTTATTAGAGACACTGCTGTGCCAGGCTGTGCTATTAGAGACACTGCTGTGTTAGACTATGGTATTAAAGGCATCCCCTATACTTTTTTTCTCTTGTATCCCTGACACACTTATCTCCTTATACCCCCCTACATCCCCTGCACCCCTATCCCCCTGAACTCCTTGCACCCTGTTACCCCTACATTTATATTTATTTGGCTATAGATGTTCAGAACAGATGATCGGGAGATAGAATTATAATATGCAAAATTGTAGCACAGTGTGTAAATGCTAGATCTCCGTGCTGCAAACCCCCCTTCCCCCCTTATTCTGCTGCCTTAAAGCGAAACTCCAGGATGGGAGGCTATTTACAATATAAATGTTTTGCATTCCTGTCCATCCAGTCCTATGATTTACTCAGCTCTGCCACACAGCAGCAGACCGCTAAGCATCTCTCTGTCGCTCTGCTTTCTACACCTATCAGCATGCCCCTTCTTAGCACACGAGCATGACTGAGTGTCTCCTTGTGCTGCTTATCCCTCTCCCTGTCTGAGCTCTGCTCTGCAGGGATTACAAGAGGGTGATGGGTTTCCTTTATATTTGCTTAAGTAGTGGCTGTGGGCTAACAGACAACGGAGATATTTGGAAATTTGTGGGACCAAAAGGCACGGCAAATGGAAGAATCCAGAAAAGGGGGAAGGAGGGGTCATTAGGTTCAGAAGGAAGAACAGACAGTACATATTTCCAGGTAGAGGACTTAGCATGAGTAGTGTAGAGCCTGGACGTCAGATGTGAGCATTAGCTGACTAAAGTAAACAGTCGCTGGATTCCTGGCAGCAGTTATAACATATACAGTAAGACGTATGGTCTGCGCACCCCCTCCCCCCCTTCAGAAACATCCCGACAGCAACAAACCCCTTATTTAAAAGGCAGGCGTAGTGTCCGGGCCTAACAGGGATATGGCTCATCCAGCAACACCATCGCAGGTGAATTAAAAGTTTGTTTTTACTTTTAATTAAATATAAATCCACTTTGTTTGCAGCAAATGCCTTTGCAAACCCATACATTACCTTGTAAAAGTAGCAGTGACATTTATTACTGTGTTGTACATAGCCTGCGCAGAGAGCAGGGACGTGGGAGGGACCCAGCAGGCTCTACCCCACTACAGAAAACTACAGGAGGGGGCGGAGAGAAGACCAGTCACCCTGTGCAAGGAGGGAGAACAGTAGTAAGTGGTCTTTATATAACTGAGTAGGCCTGAACCGGGGGGGGGGGGGGGGGTGAGCTTAGATCCCATAATACACTAGGAGGTTCTCCTATTCCAGGCAAGCTATACCAGAGATAAAAGCTATGGAAAAGCTAATGCAAACGTTTGCAAGAGGTCATATGAAAGTAAGATTAAAGCATATTTACCATCATTATGGTCCCAGATCCTGGTAGACTGTTAACCCCACCACAAACCTAATCCATGGACTTCTCCAACACACCCATTTTATGGCCACCCAGAATCTAGCTCTTAATATTCCAGGATCACCCACTTTACGGACTGGACCCACCAAGACCTCACCTCTAAATATTCCAGGATCACCCACTTTATGGACTGGTCACACCCAGACCCGACTTCTAATTATTATTGGATCACCTACTTTTTGGGCTTGTCCCACCCAGGCCTCACTTCTAAATATTCCGGGATCACCCACTTTATGGACTGGACACACCCAGACCCCACCTCTAAATATTCTGGGATCACCCACTTCATAGGCTTGTCCCACCCAGACCCCACTTCTAATTATTATGGGGTCATCTACTTTATGGGCTTGTCCCTCCCAGAACTCACCTCTAAATATTTTGGGATCACCCACTATATAGGCTGGCACCCAGACCCCACCTCTAAATATTCCAGAATAACCCACCTTATGAACTGGTCCCACCCAGACCCCACCTCTAAACATTCCGGGATCACCCACTTCATAGGCAGGTTCAACCAAGATGCCACCTCTAAATTATACAGGATTACCCACTTTATAGATTGGCCCCACCCAGACCCCACCTCTAAATATTCCAGGATCACCTACTTCATAGGCAGGTCCCACCAAGACCTCGCCTCTAAATATTCTGGGATCACCCACTTTACGGACTGGTTCCACCCAGACCCCACCTCTAAATATTCCGGGATCACCCACTTTATGGACTGGTCCCATCCAGACTCCACTTTAAATTATTTTGGGATCACCTACTTTATAGGCTTGTCCCACCCAGACCCCACCTCGAAATATTCCAGGACCACCTCTAAATATTCCGCAATTACCCACTTTATGGATTAGTCCCACCCAGACCCCACCTCTAAATATTCCGGCATCACCCACTTCATAGGCAGGTCCCACCAAGACCTCGCCTCTAAATGTCCTGCGATCACCCACTTTACAGGCTGGTCCCACCAAGACTCCCATCTCTAAATATTCCAGGATCCCCCACTTATGGCCCCAAACCCCACAATTAAATATTCTGGCATTAACCACTTTATGGGCAGGTCCCACCTCTAAATATTCCGGGATCACCCACTTGTGGCCCCAAACCCCACAATTAACGTCCTTTCGAGTTGTTGTGCATGTGCACTAACTCAAATAAACTGATGCTGTGATCCCAGGACATGGCCTTGCACAAAGCATCATTGGGACAAAGGGTCAAGATGTGGGACTGTCCCAGCAAATTCAGGACAGTTGACATCTATGGATTAAAGTGAACATGTCCTATCTCCCCTGGAAGACGCTTGACGAAATGCGTAGGGGGGGGTTTGGACATGACGTCACCACGCACTCTGATCGCGCTCACGGCTTGGAGCATTCAGCCAGAGGCAAAACAGCTTTTTGCAGAAGTTTGTATACTTGTGTCAGTAGAGACACCCGAAAAAATGTAAGAGTAATGCTTGTTTTTAATGAAAAAGAATCTTAAGATGCTTTTACGCTTTGAGAGCCTCCTCTCTCTTCCCTCTTCTTGCTTATGAGTCATAAATTGAGATGGAATATTCTTCTTGAGTGATCTCTGGATGGAAGTTGTGGTTTGCTTTTCCTATATTGATGTGCGTTATTTGTTGGTATACAATCTTACCAGCACTGGGCACTGGTGGGTGTAGCTGGTACTTATGGTAGTAGAGAGAACTTTTTGGTGAATACTAGAATTTAAGAAGAGCACATTTAAATAAATTTATGTTGGCTAAGTGGGATATTGGTTAATTATTTGCATGCATTTTTATATGGACTTTATTTGTTTTTTCCAGAGAGTCGTATGTATTGATTCATTCATTTTTTGTACAGATATTTATATTTTTTATTATTTGTTTTTTGGCACAGCACAAAGCACTTTTCTGAATAATTGTGCTGTATATTTGTCATTTTTTGCACATCAATATATTTTATTTTTTGCGAACAGAGCTATGTTTTTGGGGAGTAGTGATAACGTTGAGTCACAAAATATTGCACTTTACTGATAGAATATTTTTTTCAAGAGGTTTAAGGGTATTAAATAGGATATTTCAACATCCTTTTGAAACCAACATGTATTGATATATACTATATTGTCAAAAGTATTGGGACACCTGCCTTTACACAGTTTAATACTGTAATTGTCAGATACAATCAAAGTATTAAAATATAATAAATATTAGAGAAGAGTCTTTAATAATCATGTACCAAAAAGCTTGAGATATATACGCTATATTACCAAAAGTATTGGGATGCCTGCCTTTACACCCGCATGAACTTTAACCACTTGCCAACCGCCCGCCGCAGTTTTACTGCGGCTGGCTCAGCTGCGTGAACCGACATAGTACTAAATCAGTCGCGTGTTTGGTGCTGGGGGGGGGCAAGCGCCCCCTGCGCACTAGGCAGCGGGGAAGCCGATGCACCGGGCCGGCAGCCGCAATTGCTGCCGGCCACACGCAATCGATCCTCGCTTAAAGAGAAGAACGGTCAGCTGTTGTAAACACAGCTGACCGTTCTTCTCCCTGAAATTATCACAGAGCTCCTGTGATCCTTCTATATAGGATCACAAGTCTCTATAGTAATTTTACGTCCCTCCCCCCAGAGTTTGTAAACACTCCCCTAGGCTCACATTTACCCCTTGATCACCCACTAGGTTAACCCCTTCCCTGCCAGTGTCATTATTACAGTAACAGTGCATATTTTTAGCACTGATTACTGTAGTTATGTCACTGGTCCCCCCAAAAGTTTCAAAAAGTGTCAGTTAGGGGTCCGATCAGTCAGCCGCAATGTCGCTAAACGCCGCCATTACTAGTAAAAAAAAATTAAATAAATAAAAATGACATAAATCTTTCCCCTAGTTTTTAGACACAATAACTTTTGCGCAAACCAATCAAAATACGCTTATTGCTATTTTTTTTTTTTTTTTACCAAAAATATGTAGCAAAATACAAATTGGCCTAAAAGGATTAAAAAAAATTAGATTTTCACATTTTTTTTTATTAGGAATGGTATATAGCAGAATGTGAAAATTTTTTTTTTTTTTTTTTCAGAATTGTCGCTCTTTTTTTGTTTATAGCGCAAAAAATAAAAACCGCAGACGTGATTATATACCACCAAAAGAAATCTCTATTTGTGGGAAAAAAA
The DNA here is from genome assembly GCF_965119305.1 of Pelophylax lessonae. Taxonomy (NCBI): domain Eukaryota; kingdom Metazoa; phylum Chordata; class Amphibia; order Anura; family Ranidae; genus Pelophylax; species Pelophylax lessonae. The sequence goes on along the minus strand of NC_138770.1, from coordinate 56,443,065 downwards.
GGAAATCAATTTTATTTTGTTTCAGTGTCGCACGACCGCGCAATTTTCCATTAAATTAACGCAGTGCCGAATCGCAAAATATGGCCTGGTTAAGGGGAGCAAATTCTTCCAGTCCAGAACTGGTTAATGGCATCCCAGTCTTAGTCTGTAGGGTTCAATATTGAGTTGGCCCACCCTTTGCAGGTTTAACAGCTTCAACTCTTCTGGGAAGGCTGTCCACAAGGTTTAGGAGTGTGTCTATGGGAATGTTTGACCATTTTTAAAAAAGCGCATTTGTGAGGTCAGATGCTAATGTTGGACGAGAAGGCTTGGCCCGCAGTCTCCGCTCTAATTCATCCCAAACCTGTTCTACCAGGTTGAGCTCAGGACTCTGTGCAGGGCAGTCAAGTTCCGCCACCCTAAACTTGCTCATATATAAAATATGGGTATAGTTGCGCTAAAAAAGCTTAAAAAATAAGCGATTGAACGCACAATAAAGTAATTATCAAAGCAGCTACACTCAAATCATACACTGAACATATGTAAATAACAAAAGAATAAAATATGTAGCGCTAAAACATTATGAACAAAGTCCATAAATAAAGTCCATTTCCACTAGTGATATTGCATGGCACAAATTTGCAGTAAAGTGAAGGGAATCCACCACCAAAAGGAGTGTTCAAAACATGCTTACCAGATAGTTATATGTATTGGGCCTCAAACTATCATAGAACTGCAACACAGTCGGTGACAAATTGGACCGGACCTCTTCACAAAGATGAATCCCAGAATTGATAACTTGACAGTATGCCTTAAGGGAGCCACTCAAAAGAAGGAAATATAACCCCTCATAGTGCAGTATTTTTCATAAACTTTATTGGAAGTAAAGCAGAGATATATAGCACTCACATTTAAGAGGGGTATAGTGTGCAAATCACACGCCGACCTGCGTGGTTCCAAATCAGATATCAAGGTAGCAGCCAATGTCCTCTATTGCATGTAGGCGTCCAGCAAGGGCGGCCCGACGCGGCGTTTCGTCACATATGACTGACGTCTTCAGGGGCGTATATATATATATATATATATACTAAATGCCCAAAAGAATTGGGTCACCCCTCCAAATTATTTGGCGGAGGGGGAATTATGGTGGGGAGTTGTTTTTTTTGGGGGGTTGGGCTTGGCTCCTTAGTTCAAGTGAAGGGAACTCTTAAGGGGTCAGCATACCAAGACATTTTAGACAATTTCATGCTCCCAAATTTGTGGGAACAGTTTGGGGATGGCCCCTTTCTGTTCCAACATGACTGCACACCAGTGCACAAAGCAAGGTCCAAAAAGAAGATGAGCAAGTTTGGGGTGGATGAACTTGATAGTCTTAACCTCTACCTAATAGAACACCTTTGGGATGAATTAGAGCGGAGACTGCAAACCAGGCCATCTCGTCCAACATCAGTACCTGACCTCACAAATGTGCTTCTGGAAGAATGGTCAAACATTCCCATAGACACACTCCTAAACCTTGTGGACAGCCTTCCCAGAAGAGTTAAAGCTGTTATAGCTGCAAAGGGCGGGAAAACTCAATATTGAACTCTACAGACTAAAGGCTTGTACAAACTATAAGAAAATCGGGCGAACACTTTCGTCCAAAGAATTTTCGGACCATTTTCGTATAGTGCGTACAACACTTTCTGCCGATTCTGAATTTTCGTACGAGAATTCTCGAAGGGACAAACTCCAAAATTTTTCTCGTAAGGGAAAAAACGAACGATTTTCGTTTAATGTGTACGGTTTTCGTACATTTTTTGTACAAGAAAAATTAGAAAAGAAACACTGCGCATGATCATAAACTATAAACAACAAAAAAGAGCCTTTGTCGTACGAGAATTTTCATCGGTTACGATTTGCTGTAAAACAATGAGGAAAATCGTTCGCCCGATTTTCTTATAGTGTGTACCCCACTTAAGATTGGGATGCCATTAAAGTTCATGTGAGTATAAAGGCAGGCGTCCCAATACTTTTGGTAATATAGTGTATTTTGGGCTCTTTTTTTAATATTGCTGGTGTTTGTATATTCACACTGTTTTAATGCTGCTTTTGTTTGATTTTAAGGCACTGACATATCACTGCTTTTATTTTGGGCTCTGGTGTCCCCCCTGTGAACCCCAGACCAGCATGGTGGGTGTAAGCAAATAAAAGGAGGGAAACCAGCCAATGTGCGTTCACTGATCTCCCTTCTGGTGAATTATCAGGTAAGGGAAGTATATTACATTACTTTCGGGTCCAGCTTTCACTGGCTGGGGAAGAAGCTAATAGAGCACGGTCTGTATTCCATACATACAGGCTGAATGGGGGGGGGGGGGGCAGGGGAGAAATCAGGGGTAGAATGATTTCTGATGTCTGAGTAGAGAGAACCTGTCATTACAGAGTTCTATCACATATGGTGACATTGCCCTCGTATGTGATAGCAGCAAAGTAAATTGGGAAAACCAGACACGCCCTACAGACACAATCGCGAAGAGCTCACCTCTGTCTAACCGACCATGTCCTAGTAAGAGAAGTTTTTCTAGGGAAAGATAAAAAGGGGATGATTTCTAGAATTTATACCCTCCTCACTCAGGCCATTCAGGACCCTGAATCCTTGCCTTGTAGGTAGGGATTGGAACGTGATATTGGCCCCATCGATATCGAGACGTGGGAAATGTGTCTCTCCTCCATCCCATTGATATCTGTTTCGGCTTCTCACAAACTCTCCCACATGTACTTGCTACACAGGGCCTATAGGACCCCTGTCCAGTTATATAAATGGGGAAGGCGGGACACACCTATATGTCCAAGATGTGAAAGGGATTATGGCGACCTTATTCACATGCTTTGGAGATGTTCAAAACGTACACGCTCCTGGGATGATGTGCTCTGCACCATCTCCCGGTTGTATGACTTTAGAGTCTTGAAAGACCCCTCTATATGTTTACTAGGTGCCTTGGAGATTGACTCCCTATCTCCACACTTCCATATCTCGATACTAATGTTATTATACATCGCTCTCAAGCTGATTGCTCAATTGTGGATGTCTTCGAGGGTACCCACACGAAGTTTGTGGGTGGATCGCCTAAACAGTGTTTTAATTCATGAGAAACTTACCTACCTCCATAGAGGTTCTCCGAACAAATTCTACTTTTTGTGGCTTTGTGGTTAGAAACTCCAGGCCTAGCGCCTCACCAGTTATTTAAAGAGAGGCTCCTCCAGGGCTAGATGAGACCACTCATCCGCTGGTATCAGGGACAAAGTTGGGGGAAGGTGGGGAGTCTCGTGGGGTGAAATGGACTTTCCAGGTGATTGATGGTACTATGTGATATATCAACAGCTGGTTTTACTCTTTTTTTATTCTCTTGCTCTTCCCTTCTCTTTTCTCTCTCATTTTCTTCCTTCTATGGTTCCTTGCTCTGTCCTCTGAGGCTATAATTCAACATTTAAACTTAGTTCTTTTATGCTATGATTTACATGTTTCAGGGAATTATATATGATGTTTGACATGAATGTTGGGTTCTTTCATATACACTACTATGCAACTTGTGACTTTTCTTTAACTTTTGCTTCATATGACTGAAATCTTGATGATCATAGAATATTACCCTAACAAGTCGATGTCATGTCTATATATTTGTACTTTATCTTGCTGTTATGTACTGCTTATTTGTTCAATAAAGTTTATTTTCTGATTAAAAAAAAAATTGGGAAAACCTAAAAAATTTAGAAAAAAAAAAAAGTCCAGCATCCTTGCATACACACAGATAAAAAGATGCACTTATGTATGAAAATGACAATTTTTTTTCATGTTAAATAACGCCATGAACGTCAGAGTGACAGAAGTAATTCTAGGGTCAATATTCACGGGGGTTACCTCTGATAATCTGATAGCCTGTTAAAGCTTTTAAAGTGATGCCTACGGCTAATTGTGGGTGTCAAAGTTTGTCATTTCACGGGTGTGACCAATTTTAAGGCTTAACATGTTGGGTTTCTAGTTACTCATCACGTCATCTTTTTTTTTTGAAAATTATTTTTTACTAAAGTTTTAACAAGTTACATTCAGAAAACAAGACTGCCAATTCACACACTCATTAACAGTCAAACAAGGAAAAAAAAAATTATAACTGCATAGACCCATTTCAAGGTGGAAATTGACACCCCTAGTTTGCCTGTCACCTACACAAGACACCCAAAATAAAAGGAGTATAGATAGGATTAACGAGCCCAGGGCCGGCACTTCCATGGGTCCCGCTGGGTCTACTGCACCCAGCCAGAACTTGGAGGGGGGGGATTGACTCCCAAGATTTTTTTCCAGCAGTTTTGTGTGTCATCAGTTTTCAGCGCGTTACGGGCGGCATTTCCCCATATTATAATGCCGTCCGCAGTGCAAAGTGATGAGTATGAAGAGGCAGAGCATCGTCCCTCATGTAATCATGGTGTGCGCAGGGCAGCCTGGATCTGCTAGGGCGGTGGGGGCAGCAGACTAGGACTGACAGGAGGACTGAGGACAGACAGTGGGTGTTTGGTGGACCAGTCAAGTGGTGAGTTATGGAAGAAGATAACAGTATATATAATAATTTCTAAATGTTATATTTATATAAAATAATAAATGTGGGGGCCTTTTGATGGACGTGATTTTTTTATTTTTTTTTTGGGGAGGGGGGCAGTATTTCAATCTTGGACCCAGGCAGCACAATGTCTTGGGCTCCAAACCAATAACTATAGAGAGCACCATTTACTAGCCAGCTATATTTTGGCAGATTACACGGCATCCATGCATAGAAAGGTTTTTACTTTCCAGCATTTTAAAAATTTTTAACAAAATTATTAAAATTTTATAAAATTTTAGGAATATTCTTGAGATGTTTTAAAGATTTTTAATATGTTTACCATGTTTTATATACTGTATGTTCACTGACCTACCCTAGTTTTATATTGTATGTATAACACAACATATCCTGTGAGGGTTGCATGTGTCACCAATACAGGATATGGGGAGATTACCACTTCCGGTGTCACCGAGGGCCAGGAATTTTAAATCGCATATTTTAACATAATAGATTTTAAACTTGCTTTTAACATATTAATAAAGGATGTACTTGTGGGGCCAATCCATGCCCACAAGTTTTTTATGTATTTCCCTTAAAATAAGATTATATCGGTACTGAAAGGATTGATAATCATGCAGAATAAGGAGTTCACATAAGATAATATCCCTTATATGGAGACTCTGTTTGCACTTGCTGCAATCCTATTGTGAGTCTTTATACATAATCTTAAAGAATTTGCACATATTGCATCTTTAACCACTTTACGACTAAGCCTATTTTTGACACTTTTTGTTTACAAGTTTAAATCAGTATTTTTTTGCTAGAAAACTACTTAAAACCCCCAAACATTATATATATTTTTTTAGCAAAGACTCTGGAGAATAAAATGTCGGTCATTGCAAAATTTTTTGTCACGCGGTATTTGCGCAGCAGTCTTAAAAACACTATTTTTTTGGAAAAAATTTGAAAAATCACATTTCACTGCATTTAAAAAATACTAAACAGTAAAGTTAGCCCATTTTTTTGTATATTGTGAAAGATGATGTCACGCCGAGTAAATAGATACCCAACATGTTACGGTTTAAAATTGCACCCCCCCCCCCCCCGTGGGATGGCAACAAACTACGGTCAATAGAGATCTCAATCTGCAACGCTTTAAATTTATTTAATGGTTACTAGTTTAGAGTTAGAGTGTAGCTCTTTTTTAAAATTATTGCCCACGCTCTGGCGATCGCGGCGATACCTCACATGTGTGGTTTGAACAGCGATTTAATTCGCGGCTCGACTTGCGTATACGTTTTTTTTTGTGCGCGAACTAACGGTGACGGGGGCGGCTAAATTTTTTTTTTTTTCTATTTTTTTAACTTTATTACAGGTTTTTTTTAAAAAAAAAAAAATCTGATCCCTTTTATTGCTGTCACAAGCAATGTAAACATCCCTTGTGACACCAATATGCAGTGACAGGTACACTTTATGGAGGGATCAAGGGTCTAAAAGACCCCAAACCCCTCCACTACACTTCCCTGTATGCAAAACGCCGAAAACGGCATTTTTGCATACAGCTGTTTTTCAAATCTGCCGCCTTTTGCAGCACAGTAACCCGGAAGTGACGTCATGGACGCCGCCTCCGGGTTACGTCATCGGAGACCCGATCGATGCCGTTTCCGGCATTCATCGGGACTCCATCCAGCCGGCGGACGTGCCACGGAAGGCGGCGGGAGGGGGGGGGGGCGTCCCCTCCCGCCCCCCGGGTAACGATCGAGCGGCTCCCGAGCCGCATCGGTCGTTACCGACGGAAAGCCGACCGTCGGCTTCAAACCACGGTACCGGGATGATGCCTCTAGCTAGAGGCATCACCCCGGTATAACCACGCAAAGTCAGCCGACGTAGGTCTACGTGGCTAGACGTTAAGTGGTTAAAAACCGGGATCCATACAGACAACTTCCGGGGCTTTTTGTTGCGGACACCGGAAGTCAGGTGGTTTCCCTTTGCATAAAAGGGCGGAAGTGACGGCGCGCGAACACCTCCTATCTCTGAAGACATCCAATCAGAGGAAACGCGTCAGCAAGGAGGCGTGCCGTCACTACGTCGCTCGGAGTCCGCGCTGCAGCCGGACACGAGCATCACAGAAATTTCCTCACTGCTCTAATATATTGTTTCAAACGATATCATACCACCTACATGTAAGTGCATTTTTATCTTTAATAAATGCTTTTAAAAGGGTAATGCACTATCGGTCATTATTACTTTACATGCTCATGTTGAAGAGGATGATATAAGCCCTGCTGAACCCTGGGAATCTGCCACATCTATTCATATGGAGAGGAGCAGCTAGACAATCCCCATGATTTTGCAGAATGCTGTATAATTACCGTTCTGGTAAGAGGCCATCTTGGTTTTTACACGCACGGTGAAGAGCACTATTTCTTTTGTGTGGTCACAAGAAGTGGTTGTTTGGAATATCATATATTTTGCACTTACTTTATATCCGCCTGGTAAGGAGGAATTTCACCAGGTGGAGGGATTTCAATATCACCATTTGAACCATCACCTTTAGTCATCTTTATTTTTGTGTCACCATAATTTATAATCGGAGGAGTTTCATTACTTTGGATTTTGGGACTTTATGATTGCTTTTGTTTTGGTCACATTTAATTGTTTACATTGAATTGTTTATATTTATTGTATTTAGCGCACCATTCACATTTACATATTTATATGTATGTCAGAGGCATAAACCTATTCAGCTCATATTCGAGAAAGGGCAATTTAGTAATAAATCAATGCTGATTAATCTGAGACTGTATGTGGGGACTCAACCCAGCCACCCCATACTTTATTAAACTTCTAGGAGACTCCCCTACTCAGGTATGTTGCTTTATACCAAGGGTTTCTCAACCAGGGTTCCTCCAGAGCTTGCTAGGGATTCCTTGAGCAATGGACAATTTCTGCCTCTCAGATAAGTTCCCAATTACACCATTGTTCCTTTTAGCTATCTGTAAGGGGGTAATTCTTCCCAATGATGAAAAGAGTAAGGAGCATTCTTCCCACTGACTGTCAGACTAATGTGTCAGGAGTTGTACATTTTTAATTTTTAGCAGGGGGTTCCCGGAGACCAGAAATGTATTTCAAGGGTTCCTCTGTGTTGAAAAGGTTGAGAAAGGCTGCTTTATACAATGGAAGGGCTCTGTTAACCAGTGCCTTTCACGATTCAAGCTTAGGGGCAGATGTTTTCTTCCATGACAACATTATTAGCTTTTTGGCATAAAATAATAAAAAGGTGATTCACCACTTGCGGCACGCTGGTTCGGCTGCGTGAATCGCCCTACCTGTACAGCGATTCGCAGGAGCGATCCTGGGGGCCTGCCAGGGCCCGATTAACGTAGGGGCTATTGGAGCTGCAGCTCCAGGCCCCTACCTTTATATAGGCCCCGGGTTGGCCATATTCACTGTTACCGCTCTTCTGTCACTTGTAAACACAGAAGTCTGGCTTCTATGCTCGCTTCCCCAGGCAGCTCCCTCAGAACCTCCCCACACAGCATGAAGGCCGGACAAGGAGGGACAGTTGCCGATGCATGGATGTGTTTATGGGCTTCAGAGACAGCATCCCATGTTGAATTAGGCATGCATGGATGCACCCTTCCTCTTCTGGGTGCATGCCAAGGCACGGCCCTTAAGGCCCTTCAAAATCCTCAGCACCAAGCCCATGATGCTCTTAATCCGGCCCTGGGGCCCGCACATGCCGCCGGAGGCACTCACGCGCCCCCCATTAGCCAGTGGGGAAGCTTATTCATGGGGCCAGTGGCCGCTATTGCCGCTAGGCATCCGCAATCGGTCCCTGTGGAGAGAGAAAGGCGGTCTGCTGTTGTAGACACGGCAGACCGTTGTTCTCTCAGGAATCAGCACAGAGCGCCTGTGATCCTCCTATTTAGTAACACAAGTCTCTGTATTGAATCTACAAGCCCTTACCCCTCACAGGTAGAAAGCACCCCCTGGGCATAAACTTAACCCTTTGATCGCCCAAGTTAACCCCTTCCCTGCCAGTCTCATTATTACAGTAACAGTGCATATTTTTAGCACTGATTACTGTAGTAATGTCACTGGTACCCCCAAAAGTGTCAAAAATGTCAGTTAGGGGTCCGATCTGTCCGCCGCAATGTCGCAAACCTGCTAAAAATCACAGATCGCCGCCATTACTAGTAAATAAATAAATAAATAAATAAAAATGACATAAATGGTTCCCCTAGTTCAGGCATGTCCAACCTGCGGCCCGGGGGCCGCATGCGGCCCAGAACCGCAGGCAATGCGGCCCACTGCCCCCTGGCAATTTTTATTTTTTTTGCTGGGGAGGAAGGAATTTGAGTCGGGGGCACGGCCACAGAGGCTGCCTCGGAGGGGATCATCCACTAGTTGTGTTAAATTAGTGCTGGGGGGCGCAGCAGCACGGGAGGGTGCGGCGGCGTTTTATTATTTCTTATACAGTATACCTTAACTATAGTATATATTTTATATGCGGCTCGAGAAAATTTCTCTACACTCAATGTGGCCCAGAGAAGCCAAAAGGTTGGACACCCATGCTCTAGGTCATGGCAGATACAGCTAATATCTAATTCATTGGACTCCAAACTGCGGCCCTTTGCCTGCCTTTATCTGACCCTTAGGGACACTACTTCTCCCACTGTTACGGGACACTATTCTGCAAACTGACAATAACAATGAAGCACAATATCTCCCACTGACAAAATAATGGAGCACTTTTCCTCCCAATGATATCAATGATAGGGCACTGCTCCTCCCCCAATACCAAATATGGCGATGTTTACTCCCATTGAAAAATTTGAAAATTTAAAATTTCCACTTCCACTGGCCATAGTTCAACCCCCTTAAAGTCTGAAGGGCAATAAACTTTTCCTTTGTTTTGAAAGTTTAGAGACCCCTGATCTAATTGAAGGTGGTCTATTTTTTGAGGTAAGAGTCGCCTGGAACCCAGAGATAGCCTTCATCACTGCTGAAGAATTCACAGTGAGAGTCAGGATCCAGTGCCTCTGTTTGAGTAGCCATGTTGGTCAGCAGGTGTTGTTATCTCCAGCAAAGTTCTGCTGGGTCATAATATCACCTGTACTGCAGCAAAATGTCTTTCCCTGGTCATGTCCCTTCAGGTCAGTAAAAGAAGGGGAGGATTTAGAAGCAGTGGTGGGACCTCTGCACCTCAAATAATAACAGAGAAACGGTTATAAGCAGGAGAGCTCTATGACTAGATGTCTGCTTCCCTCTGCCATCTTAGACACGTTGGCCAATGGAAAGCTAATTAATAGAAGGAGAGGCAAGAAAATGTACTACAAATGCATGTTACATGCATGTTTAAGGTGCTCCAATTAAAGTCTATGTGGACCAAAAATACGTGACTCTGCCCCAAAAAAGGTCATGTACTTTTTTAGTTTTGAGAGACATTGTAAGAGAATGTTTGCTGTGCAAAGACGTGTTCCCGTCAGAAACCTGACAATCGCCAATGCGCATGCGCGAACTCGCACAACCGCGCACGCACGTTCGCGAATACGCAACGTGCGTTAGACATTGGCGCCAAAGGGACTATTTAAACCCAGCCCTTACACTGCTCTAGAGCTTCTTTGTCTTCAGCCTTGGATACCTGTTACCTGTTTACCTGCATCTTGTTCCTAGTTCCAGACCTGGCTTGTCCTGATGATTCTCTGCTCTCCACCTGCACCGACCTTGGCTTGTGACCTCTCTTCCTGTCTGCTCCTACTGGCTTCTAAGTTACCGATTGGCTTCTGACCCGGCTTGTCTTACCACGCTTCTGTCATTCCCAGATCCGTCCATCCTGCCCAGGAGACTCATCAGGCTCCTCCTGTTACCCAGGAACTCCTGCTTCCAGCACCTGCTGCCTGCTTATCACCCTGCTCACCGGACTTCCCTGGCGACCATCACCAGTGGCCATCGTCCGCTTCAAGCAAACCTCCAGGCGCTCGTGCTACTCTATACTCCGGTGCCCCCTGTCTGCACTACCAGGGGTCCCAAGTCGGAGGTGCAAGAGAGGCCTTCCTCACAGTATCAGGCTCATCTCCAGGTACGTGATAGACATGCTTCAAGTCGCAGGATGCTCAGGTGAATGGGCACCATGGGATACAATGGGAATCCTCATTGAGTGTTGAAATGATTTTAGTTACTATACTATACTATTAATAACTCATTTCAGGAGTTCCTACTGAAGTCTTTGGGGCCCTAAAACCTTCTACTTCAAAAGTAGCTAATTTACCTTTTCAAACGTCAGATGTTGAGCCACAGGTTCCACTGCTTCAAGCTACAAAATGCTCAGGTGTGAATCAGAGCTTAACGTTATCACATAATGGCGGCAAACGTGCTTTCTGGGATTCGCAGCGATCGCTCAGTATCGAGTTCCAATGTAATGATGAGATAATTGGAAACGCGGCAGATGCAGGTGCTGAACTGGCAGCAGGCCGAGCCAGTAAACTCATCAGCCTCTGGTTGGGGTCAAAGTTCACTTAATCAACGCGGTCAGCTAAATAAAAGCCATTATGGTGTTATCAGCAGCATTACCGTCTCCTGGACATCTGTTGGTTCCCGACTCGTAATCAACCAGCTCTGATTCGGATTGGAATCATGAAAAGGTTCTTATTGATTACCTTCTCACGCCTAACTCTGACTTATCAGAGAGTCTGACGGGGGAAGCGTTCTTGCTTCCCGCAGCAACTGACTGAAGGCTACCTTAGATTTCATAAATAGAATACTTGGGTACATTTTCCATTGTTTGAGGAATTTCTGTGTTTGCCCGTATGGATCATGTGCTGCCGTCTCCTCAACGTCTGGTTTCCATTTTTTCTCCATGTGAGCAAATCAGGTCTCTGGAAAAATTTGCTGTTTTTTTGAATACAGCGAATGTTACATTCTCTGCAACTGATTGATTATAAACTTTTGTCATTTCGAAACAAATACTTTATTGAGCTAATGGAGGCTGTAAACGCTCCATCATCAAAGTCTAGATTTGCAACAAAGTCTAGATTCGCAACAATTTTAGTACATTAAGCCTTCTTCTGCATACCTGTATTCCACCCTTTGCTCCCAAGATACATAATATAGGGGCCATAACTCGTATAGAATTCCTCCTAAAATAGAAGGTACCTGTATGTAATCGCTTTAACCACAAATAAGCTAAGACTAAACTATGTAGAGAAGTCTATCGATCTCCCCACGGCTTTTGTTCTCAGAGAAAAGGTGCAGGTACTCCCCCCTTCCAAACCACCCTTGGTCTCTGCCCTCTACCCACGTCTGAGCACCGTTCCTTGGCTCCACCTCCTACCCGCCTCCCAGTACCGCCCCTTTCAGAGAATACAGAACCAAGTAATTTGTTTGGAATTTGCTAATGAAAGGCAGTAAAACAGATCCCCTGCAGTCAGCAACAATAGATCCCACCCAGCAACAGCAGAACCCCCCCTCCCCAGCAATAATAGACCTTCCCAGCAACTATAGACCCCCCTCATCAACTATAGAGCTATAATAGATCCCTCCCAGCTACAATAGATCCCCTCAGCAATAACAGATACCTCCCAGCAACAATAGGTCTCTCCCAGCAACTATAGACCCCCAGCAACAATAGATCTCCCAGCAAAAAGATGGTTACCTCCAAATCCGGTATAGAAGGATGTCCCATTTTAGCTTTCTATTGAGAAAAGATCCTTACAACATGTCACAACATGAGCATCACCCCCTCTGCAGGTGTACAACTCATCAATGACACATTGGCCTTTCTCCAAAACGAAAAGGAACATCTTACACAACTGCCTTTGGTCAGCGAGCAGTTTTAGAGACAGTAAAAGTCTACATAACCAACCAACCTACCTAAAGGAATGTGCTCAGAATTTAAATGACATAATGCAAATGGATGCCCTGGTAGAATCAAATTAGAACAGAATGTAACAAGCCCACAGAGAATGGGTTCTATTTAAAAACTTAACCCAATAAAACCATACAGTATCTCACAAAAGTGAGTACACCCCTCACATTTTTGTAAATATTTTATTCTATCTTTTCATGTGACAACACTGAAGAAATTACACTTTTCTACAATGTAAAGTAGTGAGTGTACAGCTTGTATAACAGTGTAAATTAGCTGTCCCCTCAAAATAACTCAACACAGCCATTAATGTCTAAACTGCTGGCAACAAAAGTGAGTACACCCCTAAGTGAAAATGTCCAAATTGGGTTCAATTTGGTAGCCATTTTCCCTCCCCAGTGTCATGTGACTTGTTAGTGTCACAAGGTCTCAGGTGTGAATGGGGGGAAGGTGTGTTAAATTTGCTGCTATCGCTCTCACTCTCTCATACTGGTCAATAGAAGTTCAACATGGCACCTCATGGCAAAGAACTCTCTGAGAATCTGAAAAAAAGAATTATTGCTCTACATAAAGATGGCCTAGGCTATAAGAAGATTGCCAAGACCCTGAAACTGAGCTGCAGCACGGTGGCAAAGACCATACAGCAGTTTAACAGGACAGGTTCCACTCAGAACAGGCATTGCCATGGTTGACCAAAGAAGTTCAGTGCACGGCTCAGCGTCATATCCAGAGGTTCTCTTTGGGAAATAGATGTATGAGTGCCGCCAGCATTGCTGCAAAGGTTGAAGGGTAGCAACCAGGTGAGGAGTACAAAGACAAGTTTGTCTTGCCTACAGTCAAGCATGGTGGTGGGAGTGTCGTGACCTCGGGCTGCATGAGTGCTGCCAGCACTGGGGAGCTACAGTTCATTGAGGGAACCATGAATGCCAGCATGTACTGTGACATACTGAAGCAGAGCATGATCCCCTCCCTTCAGAGACTGGGCGGCAGGGCAGTATTCCAACATGATAACGACCCCAAACACACCTCCAAGATGACCACTGCCTTGCTAAAGAAGCTGAGGGTAAAGGTGATGGACTGGCCAAGCATGTCTCCAGACCTAAACCCTATTTAGCATCTGTGGGACATCCTTAAATGGAATGTGGAGGAGCGCAAGGTCTCTAACATCCACCAGCTCTGTGATGTCATCATGGAGGAGTGGAAGAGGACTCCAGTGGCAACCTGGGAAGCTCTGGTGAACTCCATGCCCAAGAGGGAAAATAATGGTGGCCACACAAAATAATGACATTTTGACTTAGGGGTGTACTCATTTTTGTTGCCAGCAGTTTAGACATTAATGGCTGTGTGTTGAGTTATTTTGAGGGGACAGCAAATTTACACTGTTATACAAGCTGTACACTCACTACTTTACATTGTAGCAAAGTGTCATTTCTTCAGTGTTTTAGCATGAAAAGATATAATTAAATATTTACAAAAATGTGAGGGGTGTATATACAGTTGATATCCCACAACAGCTACAGAGACCAGCAATATCGCTGACTAAGCAGGAAATCTCTTCATCAGTTTGGCCTGTAGTAGTCCCAATTTGGACCCAACTCATTCTTTCTCTTGAACCCTTTCCTTATGACATCTTTTTGTATATGACACCCAGATACAAGTAAATGTTCTACTTATCCTTGCTACAACTCTATGCTTTATTAAACCTTTCATGAATACAGTTTTTTTTGATGCTTAGATGCCCAAATCAAGTTTAGCAGAGCCATCATGCATCAGTAAACTTGACAATAACTCTATGACCATTTTTCCGTTTTAAATTGGGCCTGGGAACTAGGAACACACACAGTTGCCCATTTCTAGTGCTCTGCTGCAAGGTTAATTAACAGTTTTCAAGGCAAGGAGCGCTCTTCATGTGTACTTAAAAAGGTGTATTGTGATTATGAAGGGGTTAATATATCTTGATATATTTGGATGTATACCATGACCAGATGTAACGGGCTTTGGATAGTATCTTCCTCTACCGATCATGTATGCACCTTTCTCCATTTCTTTTACCCTTCCCATCCTTATCTCCATCCATCCCACCTTGTTGACAATGAGGTTTATTACCATTTTTGTTTTGGTCGTATTAAACTTAGATGGACCACCTTGACCACCATGATGGACCACCTTGACCTCCTTGATGGACCACTCTGATGGGCCACCTTGACCATCTTGATGGACTACCTTGATGAACCACCTTGACCTTCTTGATGGACCACCTTGACCACCATGATGGACCACCTTGACCACCATGATGGACCACCTTGACCACCATGCTGAACCACACTGATGGACCACTTTGACCATCTTGATTGACCACTTTGACCATCTTGATGGACCAACATGATCTCCTTGATGGACCACTCTGATGGACCACCTTGACCATCTTGATGGACCACCTTGACCATCTTGATGGACCACTCTGATGGACCACCTTGACCATCTTGATGGACCACCTTGATGGATCACCTTGATGGACAACCTAGTCTTTTTCTGCTGTGATTTCAGCTGTTGATCCATTGCTCACACACACAAATAAATACATACTGTAAAAGGCCAGAACGGTATACATTGTTGGTAATGGAAGTATAGATTCCTTCTTACCTGTTGTTGGCTTTGTTCTTCTAGATTGAGTTTGACTTCCAAAGACTGGCGTGCTTCCAGAAAGGCTTTGCGGTGCTTGCGATCCGCCATGTAGTAGGACATGATGCCGACAGTGATTGTGCACAGGTAGATGGCTATATTGGACAACACCTTGGGAGGGGAAAGAAGTCATAAGAGGTTCATTAGTTGTGTAGAAGACTGATAACTCTTCAAATTTTGTTCAAAACCAGAAAGCAGTTAAACCTGTAGAATCTCCCTGGAGTCAAGGGAAACATCATGGAGGCTGGGGGGCTAGAATATGCTGCTGGATGTCCTCCAGCCATTAAATGAGGCGGGCTCTATCTGACTACTGACTTCAGCATCAAATGTGGGCGTTGCCTAGAGCATTTTGATCATTGCAAAGCCCCTCCCACTGCTTGCATCAGGGCTGAGGGTTCTAGTTGAGAGAAGTCCTGAGGCTGTGATGTTTTCAGAAAGCTATGTATAGCACCCTGTCAGCCTCTATTTTCTGCCATGATCTGCCTGCTTTCTAGAGAAACACAGAGACCCATATAAGGTATACAGGCCCCTCCCACCAGCCATAATCTGCTTGCATTGCATAGACAAACACTCTATATAAGGTATACAGGCCCCTCCCACCAGCCATAATCTGCTTGCATTGCATAGACAAACACTCTATATAAGGTATGCAGGCCCCTCCCACCAGCTATAATCTGCTTGCATTGCATAGACAAGCACTCTATATAAGGTATACAGGCCCCTCCCACCAGCCATAATCTGCTTGCATTGCATAGACAAACACTCTATATAAGGTATACAGGCCCCTCCCACCAGCCGTGATCTGCCTGCATTGCATAGACAACCACTCTATATAAGGTATACAGGCCCCTCCCACCAGCCATAATCTGCTTGCATTGCATAGACAAACACTCTATATAAGGTATACAGGCCCCTCCCACCAGCTATAATCTGCTTGCATTGCATAGACAAGCACTCTATATAAGGTATACAGGCCCCTCCCACCAGCCATAATCTGCTTGCATTGCATAGACAAACACTCTATATAAGGTATACAGGCCCCTTCCACCAGCCATTATTTGCCTGCATTGCATAGACAAGGTAAGGTATACAGGCCCCTCCCACCAGCCGTGATCTGCCTGCATTGCATAGACAACCACTCTATATAAGGTATACAGGCCCCTCCCACCAGCCGCGATCTGCCTGCATTGCGCAGTAAAGCACTCTATATAAGGTATACAGGCCCCTCCCACCAGCTATAATCTCCCTGCATTGCATAGACAAGCACTCTATATAAGGTTTACAGGCCCCTCCCACCAACCATGATCTGCCTGCATTGCTTAGACTGGAACAGTGATTTCATCATCGGGTCTAAAATAAAGTACGTAATGAAAAGTGGAAAAGTTTTATTTGAAAATATAGTGCAATCATTCTTTTTAAAATTAAAATCTGCAACTCGCGCTCTTCGTAGAAATAACTGCGCGCTCGGTCCTGCAGATTCTGGGCATTGAACTCCCATTCAGAAATGCGTTCTCTTTTCACACTCATATATAAATCAACCAGCAAGCCACACATCAAACAATTACCCCGAAAATATGAATGCCTCTTAGCATTAAGCTAATCCTATTTTTAGGGCTCGGGCGTCTTAAAATAGCAAACATTTTTTTTCCATAAACAGCTGGGAGGAGAGGCGGCTGCTTCATCAGAAGACGTGCCAATATATAAACTTCACCGTATACGGCAGATATCACATCACATTTTCATTGAAATCTACTCCTCAATAGCCCCAAAGGATAGCGATCCACTTTGTGGGCAGCAAAATTATTTTGCAAAGCCAGATATTACTTAGTAAACGTAGCAGTGACATCATCACTGTGCTCTGCATAGCCTGTGCAGAGAGCAGAGCTGTGGGAGGGGCAAGCAGGTGGGGCGGAGGCAAGACCAGCCCCCCTGCACATAGAGAGAGAGCAGCAGTGAGCGGTCTTTATTACAGGAAAGTCTCACATTGGATTACTGCACAGATTTACACAAAGACTGAGAAAGGGAAATTATCATTAAATGTTTTACCCAATGGCAAAATTAGGCGCTTATATGCCAATGTTAGGTAATATTAAGTCTTATATGCCAATGCTAGGTAATATTGAGCGCTTATATGCCAATGTTAGGTAATATTAAGTGCTTATATGCCAATGTTAGGTAATATTAAGTTCTTATATGCCAATGTTGGGTAATATTAAGCGCTTATATCTATGCCAATGTTAGGTAATATTAAGTTCTTATATGCCAATGTTAGGTAACATTAAGTTCTTATATGCCAATGTTAGGTAATATTAAGTTCTTATATGCCAATGCTAGGTAATATTAAGTTCTTATATGCCAATGCTAGGTAATATTAAGCGCTTATATGCCAATGTTGGGTAATATTAAGTGCTTATATGCCAATGTTAGGTAATATTAAGTTCTTATATGCCAATGTTAGGTAATATTAAGCGCTTATATGCCAATGTTAGGTAATATTAAGTGCTTATATGCCAATGTTAGGTAATATTAAGCGCTTATATGCCAATGTTAGGTAATATTAGGTGCTTATATGCCAATGTTAGGTAATATTAAGTGCTTATATGCCAATGTTAGGTGATATTAAGTGCTTATATGCCAATGTTAAGTAATATTAAAAGAGATGTATGGGTTTACGTTTTTTTAGTCCAGAATCATACTTACCTAGGTGCATGCAACATCAGTCTGATGCTGCATCTGTCCCCCAGCACCTCTACACTGAGAACTGAGCGATCGAACACTGCAGAGGCAGCATTCTTCCTACTGACCACCAATGTAAGGAACATTCTTCCCACTGATCACCAATGTAAGGAACATTCTTCCCACTGATCACCAATGTAAGGAGCATTCCTACCACTGATCACCAATGTAAGGGACATTCTTCCCACTGATCACCAATGTAAGGGACATTCTTCCCACTGACCACCAATGTAAGGAGCATTCTTCCCACTGATCATCAATGTAAGGGACTTTCTTCCCACTGATCACCAATATAAGGGAAATCCTTCCCACTGACCACCAATGTAAAGAACATTCTTCCCACTGACCACCAATGTAAGGAGCATTCTTCCCACTGATCACCAATGTAAGGGACATTCTTCCCACTGACCACCAATGTAAGGGACATTCTTCCCACTGATCACCAATGTAAGGGACATTCTTCCCACTGATCACCAATATAAGGGAAATCCTTCCCACTGATCACCAATGTAAAGAACATTCTTCCCACTGACCACCAATGTAAGGAGCATTCTTCCCACTGATCCCCACTATAAGGGACATTCTTCCCACTGATCACCAATGTAAGGAGCATTCTTCCCACTGATCACCAATGTAAGGAGCATTCTTCCCACTAATCACCAATGTAAGGGACATTCTTCCCACTGATCACCAATGTAAGGGACATTCTTCCCACTGATCACCAATGTAAGGAGCATTCTTCCCACTAATCACCAATGTAAGGGACATTCTTCCCACTGATCACCAATGTAAGGAGCATTCTTCCCACTGATCACCAATGTAAGGAACATTCTTCTCACTGACCACCAATGTAAGGAGCATTCTTCCCACTGATCACCAATGTAAGGAGCATTCTTCCCACTGACCACCAATGTAAGGAGCATCAGTCTGCTGCTTCTCCTTTCACTGTCCAATCACAGGCGGGGGGAGGGACAAGACCTCTAAATAAAAATGAAACTGCAGCAGAGAACAGTTAGGTCCCCTCCCCTGCCCCGCAGGGTTGTACTGCAAGATGCATGCTGATAGGAGGAAAAAAGAGAGTGTCAAACAAATGGTCTCATCAGTCTGCTGCTCCTCCTTTCACTGTCCAATCACAGGCTGGGGTAGGGATAAGACCTGCAAATGAAAGTCAACCTGCAGCAGAGTACAGTTAGGTCCCCTCCCCTGTACTGCAAAATGCATGCTGATAGGAAGGAAGAAGAGAGTGGCAGACAGATGGTCTTATCAGTCTGCCGCTTCTCCTTTCATTGTCCAATCACAGGCTTACTATATCATATAATTACTATATCACTTTACTATTATTTCTAGAGACAATTTGTTTTGCTGCTGTGTGTACACTTTTCCAACTCTCTTTGTTGGGGACCTCCCATCCCTGGAGTGGTTTTGGTTGTGCTTTGGACTGCCGCTGGCCATGCTCCCTCAGCTCCCGGGTTGGACATCATATTTCTCAGCCACCTGCTACCCTTATTGCCATTCCAATTCTGAGTATATTTGTAAGTCATCATATACTTGCAGGTTTTTCCTGAGTCTTTTTGGAACAATTTTTATCGATACTCATGCATACAACTTTTTGGTGGACCCCTGTCCTGCATCTACTCCTGAGGAAGTGTGTTTAACGCAGGAAACGCGTTGAGTGTCCATTGATGCAGTTCTATCAATACTACATGATGTATTGTTGTTTTTATTAATTATGATATGGTGCCGTTTTTGGAATGATGTATTTATTTATCTGCTGGCATGTATTTTATATACACTGGCGTATATTTCTCTAAGATGTATTTTTTTGCTATAAATGCCCTGGTCTTTTTGTCTTCATCAGATCATCTAATAAACACTACTGTTATACTTTTCATCAGCTGCATACCATTGCCTCATTTAAAGTCCCAACCCCCCATTTTCTCTTGGTCGTCTGACTTCCAGGGATGGAGATACTCTATGGCATAGACCAGGTATCTCATTTAACCACTTGCCGTCTGCTCACTCGAGCACTACTGCGGCAAAGTGGTTGGTTATCGTCTGGCGACGTAGACCTACGTCGCAAGACACTCCCCTTTCTCGGCGGCGCGCGCGCCGCCAGAGGCTCGCTCCCGCTGTGTTCAGTCACAGCGGGAGTCGGGCCAGGGGAGGATCGCCGCTGCTCTTCCCCGATCGTCGGGGAATCGAGTGTGGAGATCCGCCTGCTTGTGTAAACACAAGCGGGCGGATCTCCTAAGTGACAGGCAGTGTCAGATTGCAGGGTTCAGCATAGCTGAACCCTGGATCTGTCCTTGTGTCACTCAGTCACCTCCCCCCACACACGTCAGTAAGCACCAGGCATACATTAATCCCTCCCTCTCCAATAAAATTAACCCCTTCCCTGCCAGTGTCATTTTTACAGTAACAGTGCATATGTATAGCACTGATTACTGCAGTAATGTCACTGGTACCCCCAAAAGTGTCAAAAATGTCAGTCAAGGGTCCGATCTGTCCGCCGCAATGTCGCAGTCCCGCAAAAAAAAAAAAATCGCAGATCGCCGCCATTACTCGTTAAAAAAAAAAACACCAAAAATGACAAAAATCTTTCTCTTCGTTAGTAAACGCAATAACTTTTGCGCAAACCAATCAAAATACGCTTATTGTGATTTTTTTTACCAAACATAGGTAGCAGAAAACAAATTGGCCAAAAATTTAAAAAAATTTTGATTTTTACATTTTTTTTGGGAATTTCATATAAAAATTTTTTCAAAATTGTCGCTTTTTTTTGTTTATAGCGCAAAAAGTAAAAATCGCATAGGTGATCAAATACCACCAAAAGAAAGCTCTGTTTATGGGAAAAAAAGGACATAAATTTCGCTTGGGTACGGCGTCGCACGACCGCGCAATTGTCAGTTAAATTTGCACAGCGCCGAATTGCAAAAAGTGGCCCAGACGTAAGACAGCAAAATCCTCCGGTGGTAAAGTGGTTAAAGTCCAATCCCCCCCCCCCCCCCTTTTCTCTTGGTCGTCTGACTTCCAGGGACGGAGATACTCTATGGCTTAGACCAGGTATCTCATTTAAAGTCCAAAATCTCCCCCCTTTTTTGCAATCACAGGCTGGGGGAGGGACAAGACCTGTAACTGAAAGTGACACTGCAGCAGAGTACAGTTAGGTCCCCTCCCCTGCCACACAGGGTTGTACAGCAAGATGCACGCTGATAGGAGGACAAAAGAGAGTGTCAAACAAATGGTCTCATCAGTCTGCTGCTTCTCCTGTCACTGTTCAATCATAGGCTGGGGGAGGGACGAGACCTGTAAATGAAAGCGAAACTGCAGCAGAGTACAGTTAGGTCCCCTCCCCTGTACTTCAAGATGCATGCTGATAGGAGGAAAGATGAGAATGACAGACAGATGGTCTCATCAGTCTGCTGTTTCTCATTTCACTGTCCAATCACAGGCTGGGGGAGGGATAAGACCTGTAAATGTTACTCAACTCAGGTCTCCTCCTTTGCCGGACAGGACTGCACTTTGTGGCGGAGCTGTGTAACTCTCAGAACTGGATGGACATATCTCTAAATCTATTTTGCAGATTAAAGAGCCCCCCCTTCATACGTATATGATCTGCTCTGTGCCTGGAGTAAAGCTTTGCAGTACAATTTGGGGGGGAATATCGACTGTACCCTACACTCTACGAGCAATTGCAACCAGAAAATTCCACAAAAGCGTAAAACGATGGAGCATAGGATGGGGGCTGGGCTCGGCTTCATAAAGAATTGGCATATGGGAAGTCTCCCTCCTATAGACTGTACAGGAATGCCGACTGTATGGGGGATGGGAGTTATGGGGGGGAACCAGCAACACCGGCATTCTAAAAATAGATTTCTATTTATAGAGTCACTCCAGCAGACTGCATAGTGCGAGGGTTTGCCCGCATCACGCCAGGACCAGAATAGTTAACTAAATCCCTTTGATTAAAAGGGTCATATGGCTGTGAAAACTGTCATAGTTTTCCTAATCCTCGTGATTATACCCAGGTCACATGTCATCCCCCCCCCCTCCCCCCGGCAGCCATTCCCCATGACCATCCATACGGTCAGAGAGTTAGATGAGATATAATGGAGAGAGCGAAAGAGAGAGAAGCATAGATGTATCCATTGTTGGCTTCTTATCCTGAAAATGCTAGTTCCCTGGCTGTCACTCTGACCCCCTACAACCATAGTTCTGGCCACTGACCCAGAACAGGCCACATAGAAACACATGGGATGGGGGAATGATGTATATGCTTTACTGCGGAGGAATGAAGGTCTGTGAATGAGCCCTAGGAGCCAATGAGGAGCATTCCGGGATAAAGATGCAGCATGAGAGAAGTCCTGGGAATGGGTATTTAGTATCAAAGGACAACCTAATAAACCTCTGGAGCTCAGCACATGGCCAGCAACGGGTTAACATTCACTGGCGTGGCCAACAAGGGAGATGAAGGGGGTTATTGTTGTGTCCACTGGCACCAGAATTGAGGGTTATTATTGCAGTCACTGACAGCAATGCTGGGGGTTATTATTGTGACCAGTGACACCAATGCTGGGGGTTATTATTGTGACCAGTGACACCAATGCTGGGGGTTATTATTGCATCCACTAACACCAATGCTGGGGGTTAATATTGTGACCAGTGACACCAATCCTGGGGGTATTATTGTGATCAGTGACGCCAATGTTGGGGGTTATTATTGCATCCACTGACATTAATGTTGGGAGTTATTATTGCATCCACTAACACCAATTCTGGGGATATTATTGTGACCAGTGACACCAATCCTGGGGGAATTATTGTGACCAGTGATGCCAATGTTGGGGGTTATTATTGCATCCGCTGACATCAATGTTGGGAGTTATTATTGTGACCACTAACACCAATGCTGGGGGTTATTATTGTGACCAGTGACACCAATCCTGGGGGCATTATTGTGACCAGTGACACCAATCCTGGGGGTATTATTGTGACCAGTGACACTAATCCTGGGGGAATTATTGTGACCAGTGACACCAATCCTGGGGGTATTATTGTGATCAGTGACGCCAATGTTGGGGGTTATTATTGCATCCACTGACATCAATGTTGGGAGTTATTATTGCATCCACTAACACCAATTCTGGGGGTATTATTGTGACCACTGACACCAATGCTGGGGGTTATTATTGTGACCAGTGACACTAATCCTGGGGGAATTATTGTGACCAGTGACACCAATCCTGGGGGTATTATTGTGATCAGTGACGCCAATGTTGGGGGTTATTATTGCATCCACTGACATCAATGTTGGGAGTTATTATTGCATCCACTAACACCAATTCTGGGGGTATTATTGTGACCACTGACACCAATGCTGGGGGTTATTATTGTGACCAGTGACACCAATCCTGGGGGCATTATTGTGACCAGTGACACCAATCCTGGGGGTATTATTGTAACTAGTGACACCAATGCTGGGGGTTATTACTGTGTCCAATGACACCAATGTTGGGAGTTATTATTGCATCCAATGACAACAATGCTGGGGGTTATTACTGTGTCCAATGACACCAATGTTGGGAGTTATTATTGCATCCAATGACAACAATGCTGGGCATTACTATTGAGTCCAGTGACATCAGTGTTAAGAGGTATTATTTCACCCAATGACACCGATGTTGGGGGTTATTATTGCATCCACTGACACCAATGTTGGGGGTTATTATGACCAGTGACACCAATCCTGGGGTATTATTGTGACCAGTGACACCAATCCTGGGGTATTATTGTGACCAGTGACACCAATGCTGGGGGCTATTATGTGTCCAGTGACAATAATCCTGGGGGTTAAATATTGTGTCCAGTGACACCAATGTTGGGGGTTATTATTGCAGCCACTGACACCAGTGTTGGGAGTTATTACTGCCATCAATGACACCAGTTTTGGGGGTTATTATTGAGTAGACTGAAACCAATGCTGGGCGTTATTATTGTGACCAGTGACACCAATGTTGAGAGTTATTATTGCCATCACTGACATCAGTGTTGGGAGTTATTATTGCACTCACTAACACCAGTGTTGGGATTTTTTACTGCCTTCACTGACACCAAAGTTGGGGAATATTATTGCACTCACTGACACCAATGTTGGGGGATATTATTGCACTCACTGACACCAATGTTGGGGAATATTATTGCACTCACTGACACCAATGTTGGGGGATATTATTGCACTCACTGACACCAATGTTGGGGGATATTATTGCACTCACTGACACCAATGTTGGGGGATATTATTGCACTCACTGACACCAATGTTGGGGAATATTATTGCACTCACTGACACCAATGTTGGGGAATATTATTGCACTCACTGACACCAATGTTGGGGGATATTATTGCACTCACTGACACCAATGTTGGGGGATATTATTGCACTCACTGACACCAATGTTGGGGAATATTATTGCACTCACTGACACCAATGTTGGGGGATATTATTGCACTCACTGACACCAATGTTGGGGGATATTATTGCACTCACTGACACCAATGTTGGGGGATATTATTGCACTCACTGACACCAATGTTGGGGAATATTATTGCACTCACTGACACCAATGTTGGGGAATATTATTGCACTCACTGACACCAATGTTGGGGAATATTATTGCACTCACTGACACCAATGTTGGGGAATATTATTGCACTCACTGACACCAATGTTGGGGGATATTATTGCACTCACTGACACCAATGTTGGGGGATATTATTGCACTCACTGACACCAATGTTGGGGGATATTATTGCACTCACTGACACCAATGTTGGGGAATATTATTGCACTCACTGACACCAATGTTGGGGGATATTATTGCACTCACTGACACCAATGTTGGGGAATATTATTGCACTCACTGACACCAATGTTGGGGAATATTATTGCACTCACTGACACCAAAGTTGGGGAATATTATTGCACTCACTGACACCAATGTTGGGGAATATTATTGCACTCACTGACACCAATGTTGGGGAATATTATTGCACTCACTGACACCAATGTTGGGGGATATTATTGCACTCACTGACACCAATGTTGGGGGATATTATTGCACTCACTGACACCAATGTTGGGGGATATTATTGCACTCACTGACACCAATGTTGGGGGATATTATTGCACTCACTGACACCAATGTTGGGGGATATTATTGCACTCACTGACACCAATGTTGGGGGATATTATTGCACTCGCTGACACTAATGTTGGGGGTTACATCTTCGGTGTGTATTACAAAAAAATGCAGCAGGACGGGAATTTGTGGGCGCTGTTATTGTGCGGTCCTTTGAAAGTGCCCGGAGCCGCATTTGAGGCCCTCTAAAAGTTTCTAAAATTGTGACCATCAAATTTTCTAAAGATTGCCCATCACTGCAATAGACAACAGTGAACACTCCAGGGTATAGGTGCAGCATGGCAGAAGTCCTGGACATAGATAGTTAGTGGTAGAGGATAACCTGTCAACCATTCACCCACTGTTATATTACAGGATAAGCTCTAATAAGCAGGACCCTCCTATGTCCCCCTGTTATATTATAAGCTCTAATGAGCGGGACCCTCATACCTCCCCCCGTTATATTATAAGCTCTAACGAGCAGGACCCTCATACCTCCCCCCGTTATATTAAAAGCTGTAATGAGGAGGACCCTCACACTTCCCTCCCCCCGTTATATTATACACTCTAATGAGCAGGACCCTCATACCTCCCCCTGTTATATTATAAGCTATAATGAGCAGAACCCCCATACCTCCCCCTGTTATATTATAAGCTTTATTGAGCATGACCCTCATACCTCCCCCTGTTATATTATAAGCTTTATTGAGCAGAACCCCCATACCTCCCCCTGTTATATTATAAGCTCTAATGAGCAGGACCCTCATACCTCCCTCTTTTATATTATAAGATCTAATGAGCAGAACACCCATACCTCCCCCTGTTATATTATAAGCTTTATTGAGCAGGACCCTCATACCTCCCCCTGTTATATTATCAGCTCAAATGAGCAGAACACCCATACCACCCCCCTGCTATATTATAAGCTCTAATGAGCAGAACCCTCATACCGCCCCCTGTTATATTATAAGCTCTAATGAGCAGGACCCTCATACCTCCCCCTGTTATATTATAAGCTCTAATGAGCAGGACCCTCATACCTCCCTCTGTTATATTATAAGATCTAATGAGCAGAACACCCATACCTCCCCCTGTTATATTATAAGCTTTATTGAGCAGGACCCTCATACCTCCCCCTGTTATATTATCAGCTCAAATGAGCAGAACACCCATACAACCCCCCTGCTATATTATAAGCTCTAATGAGCAGAACCCTCATACCACCCCCTGTTATATTATAAGCTCTAATTAACAGAACCCCCATACCTCCCCCTGTTATATTACAAGACCTAATGAGCAGAACCCTCATACCTCCCCCTATTATAAGCTCTAATGAGCATAACCCCCATACCACCCCCCCCCCCCTTATATTATAAGCTCTAATGAGCAGAACCCTCATACCTTCCCCTATTGTATTATAAGCTCTAATGAGCAGGACCCTCATACCTCCCCCTGTTATATTATAAGCTCTAATGAGCAGGACCCTCATACCTCCCTCTGTTATATTATAAGATCTAATGAGCAGAACACCCATACCTCCCCCTGTTATATTATAAGCTTTATTGAGCAGGACCCTCATACCTCCCCCTGTTATATTATCAGCTCAAATAAGCAGAACACCCATACCACCCCCCTGCTATATTATAAGCTCTAATGAGCAGAACCCTCATACCACCCCCTGTTATATTATAAGCTCTACTTAACAGAACCCCCATACCTCCCCCTGTTATATTACAAGACCTAATGAGCAGAACCCTCATACCTCCCCCTATTATAAGCTCTAATGAGCACAACCCCCATACCACCCCCCCCCCCCTTATATTATAAGCTCTAATGAGCAGAACCCTCATACCTTCCCCTATTGTATTATAAGCTCTAATGAGCAGGACCCTCATACCTCCCCCTGTTATATTATAAGCTCTAATGAGCAGAACCCTCTTAACTCCCTCTGTTATATTATAAGCTCTAACGAGCAGGACCCTAATACCTCCCCCTATTGTATTATAAGCTCTAATGAGCAGGACCCTCATACCTCCCTCTGTTATACTATAGGCTCTAATGAGCAGAACCCTCTTAACTCCCTCTGTTATATTATAAGCTCTAACGAGCAGGACCCTAATACCTCCCTCTTTTATTTTATAAGCTCTTATGAGCAAGACCCTCATACCTCCCCCCTGTTATATTATAAGCTCTAAGGAGCGGGACCCTCATGCCTCCCTCTGTTATATTATAAGCTCTAATGAGCAGGACCCCCATACTTCCCCCTGTTATATTATAAGCTATAATGAGCAGGGCCCTCATACCTCCCTCTGTTATAAGTTCTAATGAGCAGAACCCTCATATCTCCCTCTGTTAAATTATAAGCTCGACTGAGCAGAACCCTCATACCTCCTCCAGTTATATTATAAGCTTTAATGAGCAGGACCCTCCTACCTCTCTCTGTTATATTATAAGCTCTAATGAGCAGGACCCTCATACCTCCCTCTCTTATATTATATTTCCTAATGAGCAGAACTCTCATACCTCCCCCGTTATATTATAAGCTCTAATGAGCAGGCCCCTCATACCTCCCTTGGTTATATTCTAAATCCTAATGAGCAGAACCCTCATACCTCCCTCTGTTATATTATAAGCTCTAATGAGCAGGACCCTCATAACTCCCCTTGTTGTATCATAGGCTCTAATGAGCAGGACCCTCATACCTCCCTCTGTTATAAGTTCTAATGAGCAGAACCCTCATATCTCCCCCTGTATAATTATAAGCTCGACTGAGCAGAACCCTCATACCTCCTCCAGTTATATTATAAGCTCTAATGGGCAGGACCCTCATACCTCTCTCTGTTATATTATAAGGTCTAATGAGCAGAACCCCCATACCTCCCCCTGTTACATTATAAGCTCTAATGGGCAGGACCCTCATACCTCCCTCTGCTATATTATAAGCTCTAATGAGCGGGACCCTCAGTCTTTACTTTGTAAACAATGAGGTCAGTGATAATGGACTTGTATCATTTGCTTGTGGTTCAGCTCCTCAGTCCGCCATTACATTTTATATACAATATTTTATTTTGATCATCTATTGCATTATTTATCAATGAATGATCTATTACCTACTCCAGATAATGAAAATGATGTCGTTTGGGCATAGAGGTCTTATAAATATTAATGACATTGATGTCTTTCACCAATGTGGTAACACATCCCTTCCCTCCGCGGTTTAAAGCAAGAGATAATGATCGATTATGTGTTTTTGACTCTTTTTATTGCTCTCAAGCAGTTGTATAAGAATTACAGGTGTATATATTGACCTGGTGTGTGCATAATCAAAATACAAAAGTTATGTAACAGTAAGTGATAACAGAAAAATAAAAAGGTTACATATAATCCTATAATCATCAGCTCCAGCTAGTGGCCGTAATTGGTCACATTTTCCAGTTTGAGGTATTTCAGGAAAATGCCACTTTATGCCCACTAGATGGAGCTGAAGATCACAGGAAATAAACATATTAGGCAAATGACAGGGATTATTCATGATTGCTAGGCAAATGCTTGTTTGGGATCAATTATGTATTTTTTTTTTTTCGGTAGATCAACCGGCAACCTTCATCATTATTGACGAGGATTTGCATAGTTGGAAGATATGATTGATGGTGGTTGTACACCATGGGACTTTCTTTTTTTTTTTCTTGGTGCGAATGATTAACTCATTAACATAGGAAGGATAGTATCTGGTGGCCCTGTTATAGTTGGAGGCTTCCAGATTTTGATAAGGCCACACGCACAGACCCCCACAACCACCAGTCCAGGGTTGTGGGGAAGAGGCCCTTCTCCATATTAAAATGGGGACAAGGTGCTTTGCATGCCCCCCGTCTAACGTTTTTTCTTCTGTACAATTTCCCCAGGATACTGCCTAACAAACCATGCTTTTTTTCTATTAGCCTAGAAATGGGCATTACTGATTTTTAACATTTGGCTCCTATTGTCTCTAATAGGGTTTGGATTCGGCACCCAAGCTTTAGTAATGTCCGCCAAACCGGCCTTGAACTGAACGGTACGTTTGGTCCATCCCTACTACTAAGTTTTGTGTGAATCCTATACACTGGGTTAGACAGTTGGTTTTGTCTAGAGAGCCTATGCTAAAGACCTAGAGGCAAAGTCCGGAATTTCAACATGACAATCTAGGAAGATCCCTGAAGAATTTCTGAACTGCACGATGAGTCAGGGTCTACAGTCTCAGCAAGAGCCCACCATCAATTAAACTGCCTGAAATCCCAAAAAAGGGTTAGAAGTCCTGGTGACCACTAAGGTACGGGGGGGGGGGTAGTATTTATGAAAGGGGGGCAGGGGACATTGGAGGGGGGAAAGGATGGGGTAATAGGTATTAAAATTAGGATGGGAGCAGGGACCTGTTCTATAGTGAGAGCTAGAGATCTCTATCTATCTGTCTATCTCTCTCTCTCTATAATTATCTATCATCTATCTATTTATTAATATTATTATTATTATTTTACAGGATTGATACAGCACCAACAGTTTGCGCAGCACTTTACAACATAAGGGCAGACAGTACAATTACAATATAGTTTATTACAGTAGGATTTAGAGGGCCCTGCTCATTAGAAATTACAATCTAGAAGGGAGGGTCATGTGATACAAAAAGTAAAAACTGTGGGGGATGAGCTGATGGAGGAAATAAAAATAAAGTTGTTACGTGGGGGCAGGATAGGCTTTTCTGAAGAGATGAGTTTTCAGGGTTCGTCTGAAAAGTAGACAGAGTAGGAGCTAGTCGGACAAATTGGAGTAGGGTATTCCAAAGGATGGGAGAGGCTCGGGAGAAGTCCTGGAGGCGAGCATTGGAGGAGGTGACAAGGAAGCTAGAGCAGGAGGTTTTGGGAGGAACGAAAAGGATGATTCGGTTGGTATTCTGAGACTAGGTTAGTGTTGTAGCTGGGGGCCCAGTTATGGATGGCTTTGTAAGTTGTTAATATCTTGAATTTAATTTGTTGGGTGAGTGGAAGCCAATGGAAGTATGGGCAGAGAGGAGTAGCAGACACTGAATGGTTGGTAAGGTGGGTGAGTCTGGCAGCAGTATTCATGATGGACTGAAGGGGGGACAAGCTATGTAAAGGTAAGCCAAAGAGGAGGGAGCTGCAGGAGTCAACAGATGATCATGGAGTGAACTAGGAGCTCTGTGGTGTCATTGGTTAGGAAAGGGCATATTATGGAGTTGTTGCGGAGGTCGGAAAGTTATTGGATGTGGAGCCAAAAGGAGAGTTCAGAATCCAGGATTACACCTAGCATCTTGGCATGCGGTGATGAGTTGATAGTTGAGCCGTCAATCTTAGGGAAGTTAGGGGAAGAGGCACGTGGGGGAGGAAATATTATGAGCTCGTGTTTTTGGATAGATTGAGTTTTAGGAAGTGGTGTGACATCCTGATTGATATATCTGTTAGATAAATTAGTGATGGAGTGAGCTGGGGGGTGGAGAAATAGATTTGGGTGTCATTAGAGTAGAAATTATATTGGAAGCCATGGGAGGCTATTACCTGACCCAGAGAGGTGATGTAGACTGAGAATAGGAGAGGTCCAAAAACGGAACCTTGAGGGACCCCAACAGAGAAAGGAAGATGTAGAATTGTAAGTGACACTGAAGGTGTGGTGGGATAGGTAGGATGATAACCATCGAAGAGTAGTCATGGAGACCAAAGGAGTAAAGTTTTTTGAGGAGGAGGGGTGGTCAACTGAGTCAAAGGCAGCAGAGAGGTCTAGTAGTAGGAGTACTGAATAGTGTCCGTTAGTTTAAACTGTTAGTGGATCGTTTGTGAGTTTTAGGAGAGCAGTTTACGTGGAGTGTTGAGGGCGAAATCTGGACGGAAGGGGATCAAGAAGGTTGTGCTCGGTCAGGTGGTCACTCAGTCGGTAGACCAGAAGTTCAAGAAGTTTGAATATAAAGGGGAGTAAGGAGATGGAGCATAGGTTGTTAAGATTGGTGAGGTCCAGTGAGGGCTTTCTAAGGATGGGGGTGACAAGTGCATGTTGGGGAAGATGCCAGAAGAAAGGGGTAGTTAAAGATGTGAGTTACAAAGTGTAGAATAGAGCCAGAGGGTGACTGCAGCACTTGCGAGGGAACAGGTTCCAGGGGGCAGGTGGTTATTTGGGGCGTTGGAAAAAAGCTTAGCAACCTCCTCTATAGTAGCGGGTTGAATGAAGGAAGTAATGGTTGTAACTGTGGACATGGGGTGTTAAGGTATAATTGGAGATCTCCTGATGAATTGGAATACCAAGTAGAGAGTTGACGGGGGCTAGATGAGAAGTTGTTAATTGAGAGTGATAAAATAGGTCTGCTTGGCAGTGTGGGGGCAAGAATATAATTTTTGATAGGCAGATTTGTATTGGTTGAAGTCTTTCTGAGGCCAACAACCCCTACAACCTTGTTGGGGCCTGATTCCGTGTGTAGTGAGGGGGACGAGCTTGTCTAGGGAGTAGGACAGTGAGCTGTTGTAGACAGAAGTGGCAAGACTGGGTTGGGACAGGGGTGAGACAGGGGAAGCAGGGGGAAAAAGGGTCGGATTCATGAATACAGGTTTCAATAATTGGCAAGTAGATTAAATGAGTTTGTGATAAAGAGGTCGTGGAGGGAGGTAAGTTTGTTACAGACAGAGAGTGCATGCCAGAGGGCGCAGGAGAAGAAAAGGCTAGTTTGGGAAGAAGAGGAATGGAAACTAAGTTCTGTGGATTCCAGCTGCTGCCAGAAGGAGTAGGGTGATGGGAGCTTTGGGCACAGTTAAATGACGAACGTCCGGGCTTTATTTATCTGTCATACACTATATTGCCAAAAGTATTGGGATGCCTGCCTTTACACACACATGAACTTTAATGGCACTAAATCATTAGGTTGAGGGATTATGG
Source organism: Pelophylax lessonae (assembly GCF_965119305.1). Taxonomy (NCBI): domain Eukaryota; kingdom Metazoa; phylum Chordata; class Amphibia; order Anura; family Ranidae; genus Pelophylax; species Pelophylax lessonae. The sequence goes on along the minus strand of NC_138770.1, from coordinate 56,411,137 downwards.
TGTAGGGTTGTTTTTCAGGGGTTGGGCTTGGTCCCTTAGTTCCAGTGAAAGAAACTCTAAGCGTCGGTTCACACTATGGCGACACGACTCTGTACTACTTCGGGGGCGACTTCATATAATGAATGTCTATGCAAGTCGCTCCGAGGTCGCCCCGAAGTAGTACAGAACCCTTTTTCTAGTCGGAGCGACTTGTGTTGCTCCTATTAGAACGGGTCCTGTAGCAGTCAATGGACCGCGACTTGTCAGGCTGACAAGTCGCCTGACAAGTTGCGCTGGTGTGAATCGAGTCTTAAGGTGTCAGCATACTAAGACATTTTGGACAATTTCATAATCCCAACTTTGTGGGAAAAGTTTGGTGATGGCTCCTTCCTCTTCCAACATGACTGCGCACCAGTGCACAAAGCAAGGTCCATAAAGACATGGATGAGCAAGTTTGGGGTAAAGGAACTTAATTGGCCTGCACAGATTCCTGACCTCAACCCCATAGAACACCTTTAGGATAATTTGGGCGGAGATTGGGAGCCAGGCCATCTCATCCAACATCAGTGTCTGACCTCACAAATGCGTTTCTGGAAGAATAATCAAAAATTCTCATAGACACACTCCTAAACCTTGTGGGCAGCCTTCCCAGAAGAGTTGAAGCTGTTATGGCTGCAAAGGTTGGGCCAACTCAATATTGAACCCTACGGACTAAGACTGGGATGCCATTAAAGTTCGTGTGTGTGTAAAGGCAGCCATTTCAATACTTTTGACAATATAGTGTATGTCTATCTATGGACACAAGTCCTTTGGAGGATTTGAAGAGTTGAAGGAAAGCTCGCTGCGTCTGCCGTTCCTGTGAAGCGTTCCCGTCAACTGCTTACGAATGATATAAAAAATAGTTCTCACAAAAAAAAAAAAAAGGATGTTTATAATTTTTATAACCTGACTGGGAAAGTATTACAGAAAGCGGCTATTTTTAATGGTCTCTCTGGGTTTCCATAACAACGCGCGTTCTACGATGTGAACAGACATATCGGAACGTGCTGTAGAGTGAAGGATGGAAACAACAGAAAGGATGTGGAGGACGGAGAGAGCTCGGCGTCTCAGGGCTCTCACACCCGATACTCGGTAAGGATAGGAAAGTGGACATTTAAAGGGACATTCCACTTATAAAAAAAAAGTCAGTTATGTTGTGAAAATAGTGGAAAATTGTTTTAGCCCCTTGTCTACCAAGATAAGTTTATAAATGGCGCAATATACAAGGGGTTAAAGAAAGCTCACAGCTGCTGCTGCCACCACGAGGTTGGTGTTTGTCTTTACAGTCGGTGAAGGGTTTTCAGATGAACGTGAGTCTGGCGGCCCTAAGCCTATCAAATCACTTTTATGGGGCTCTGAAGGTGCACCCCAACCCTCACCAGAATCTCCCGTGTTTGCTCACATGTCTCCTATTCCTCCAGTTCTTCACACAATGACAGCAGGAGGTGATCAGAGAACATCAGTTCTCCGATCCCTCCTGCGACTAATGAACCTGGAAGCAATGTGTATTACATCACTTCCAGGTTCACAGCTGTTATTCCCCAGCTATAGTAGCTGAAGATGCAGATATTCAAGCACAATCTGTCCTTGACTGGCTGCAAAGGAGGGCTCCCACAATGACAGCAGGAGGTGATCAGAGAACATCAGTTCTCTAATCCCTCTTGCGAGAAACAAACCTAGCCTAAGGGAGATCTCTCTTGACTTCCTGTCCAACAGGAAGTGAGACAAAATCATCCCCAACATCAGTGAAATCCCCTCCGAGACAGGCAGCCCTCACTTGAAGATTTCCCTCTATTACTGTTCTGGTGACAACTCAAAGTTTTGAATTTCCCGTCACTTTCTGTCTCGGTGACAACGGTCACCAGGACAAATAGAAAGGGGAATTCTCTTCAACGGGGACACAGATTCTAAGTTCTAAGCCGTCCACATTCTATCCATAACTAAAATAAAAAGTTTAGGCTTTAGATATACTTTCACAGCCAGGAGCATTGCATTCTCTGAAATCTGTCAGCAATGGCTAATGTCTTAATATTTCTTGAAGGACAAATCTACTCAATTTCATGCTGAGTGTGGAGGAATGCTCTGGCACTATTAGAATATGTTACAAGTTATATATGGAGTTCAGAGTCGTCCGTTGTCACACCAAACAAACTACAACGGGGAATAGCGAGACTCCAGGGAACGCAAACACTCCACAAGAGATACATGATACATAAACATCCAAACTACCACATTTCATCACTGGGACCATATCATCATATCTATCTATCTTCATTATATCCATCTATCATCATCATACTGTACCTATATGTCTATCTATCCATTGTCATCAAAGCAATCTATCCCTCTATTGTCATTCTATCTATCTATATCATACTGTATCTATCTACTGTATCTATATGTCTATATATCTATCAATTGTCATATCTATCATCATCATACTGTATCTGTCTACTGTAACTATATGTCTATCTATCGTCATCATATCTATTTATCACTTGTCATCATATCTATCGTCATCATACTGTATCTATCTGTCTATCAATCCATCTTTATATCAACCTATAAATCAATCTACAGTATATATATGTCTATCTCTATCATCTATCTATTAATCAATCAATCTCTCTTGTCATCATATCTATCGTCATCATATGTATCGTCATCATATCTATCGTCATCATATCTATCTATTAATTTTTATCATATCTATCAATCAATTGTCATCATGTCTATCATCATCATGTCTATATATGTCTATCTCTATCATCTATCTATTAATCAATCTATCTCTCTTGTCATTCTATCTATCTATCTATCTATCTATCTATCTATCTATCTATCTATCTATCTATCTATCTATCTATCTATCTATCTATCTATCTATCTATCTATCTATAAATTGTCATCACATCTATCAATCAATTGTCATTCTATCTATCTATCTATCTATCTATCTATCTATCTATCTATCTATCTATCTATCTATCTATCTATCTATCTATCTATCTATCTATCTATCTAACAATCTATCGTCTTCAAAGCTAGCTATCTCTTGTAATCATATCTATTAATCTATCATCATCATATCTATCAATCTATAGTCATCAAAGCTATCTATCTATCTATCTATCTATCTATCTATCTATCTATCTATCTATCTATCTATCTATCTATCTATCTATCTATCTATCTATCTATCTATCTATCTATCTATCTATCTATCTATCTATCTATCTATCTATCTATCTATCTATCGTCATTCTATCGATCTACAGTATCTCACAAAAGTGAGTACACCTCTAACATTTTTGTAAATATTTTATTATATCTTTTCATGTGACAACACTGAAGAAATGACACTTTGCTACAATGTAAAGTAGTGAGTGTACAGCTTGTATAACAGTGTAAATTTGCTGTCCCCTCAAAATAACTCAACACACAGCCATTAATGTCTAAACTGCTGGCAACAAAAGTGAGTACACCCCTAAGTGCAAATGTCCAAATTGGGCCCAATTAGCTATTTTCCCTCCCCGGTGTCATGTGACTCGTTAGTGTTACAAGGTCTCAGGTGTGAATGGGGAGAAGGTGTGGTACATTTGGTGTTATCGCTCTCACTCTCTCATACTGGTCACTGGAAGTTCAACATGGCACCTCATGGCAAAGAACTCTCTGAGGATCTGAAAAAAAGAATTGTTACGGTACTCTACATAAAGATGACCTAGGCTATACGAAGATTGCCAAGACCCTGAAACTGAGCTGCAGCATGGTGGGCAAGACCATACAGTAGTTTAAAAGGACAGGTTCCACACAGAACAGGCCTCGCCATGGTAGACCAAAGAATTTGAGTGCCCGTGCTCAGTGTCATAGAAACATAGAATGTGTCGGCAGATAAGAACCATTTGGCCCATCTAGTCTGCCCAATATATCTGAATCCTATGAATAGTCCCTGGCCCTATCTTATATGAAGGATAGCCTTATGCCTATCCCATGCATGCTTAAACTCCTTCACTGTATTTGCAGCTACCACTTCTGCAGGAAGGTTATTCCATGCATCCACTTCTCTCTCAGTAAAGTAAGACTTCCTCATATTACTTTTAAACCTTTGCCCCTCTAATTTAAAACTGTGTCCTCTTTTTCATATCAAGAAGTTGTCTTTGGGAAATAGAGGTACGAGTGCTGCCAGCGTTGCTGCAGAGATTGAAGGGGTGGGGGGTCAGCCTGTCAGTGCTCAGACCATACACCTCATCAAATTGGTCTGCATGGCTGTCATCTCAGAAGGAAGCCTCTTCTAAAGATGATATACAAGAAAGCCCGCAAACAGTTTGCTGAAGACAAGCAGACTAAGGACATGGATTACTGGAACCATGTCCTGTGGTCTGATGAGACCAAGATAAACTTATTTGGTTCAGATGGTGTCAAGCATGTGTGGCGGCAACCAGGTGAGGAGTACAAAGACAAGTGTGTCTTGCCTACAGTAAAGCATGGTGGTGGGAGTGTCATGGTCTGTGGCTGCATGAGTGCTGCCGGCACTGGGGAGCTACAGTTCTTTGAGGGCACCATGAATGCCAACATGTACTGTGACATACTGAAGCAGAGCATGATCCCCTTCCCTTTGGAGACTGGGCCTCAGGGCAGTATTCCAACATGATAACGACCCCAAACCCGCCTCCAAGAAGACCACTGCCTTGCTAAAGAATCTGAGGGTAAAGGTGGTGGACTGGCCAAGCATGTCTCCAGACCTAAACCCTATTGAGCATCTGTGGGGCATCCTGAAACGGAAGGTGGAGGAGCGCAAGGTCTCTAACATCCACCAGCTCCGTGATGTCACCATGGAGGTTTTGAAGAGGACTCCAGTGACAACCTGTGAAGCTCTGGTGAACTCCATGCCCAAGAGGGTTAAGGCAGTGCTGGAAATAATGGTGGCCACACAAAAGTTTGACACTTTGGGCCCAATTTGGACATTTTCACTTAGGGGTGTACTCACTTTTGTTGCCAGCGGCTTAGACTATAATGGCTGTGTGTTGAGTTATTTTGAGGGGACAGTAAATTTACACTGTTATACAAGCTGTACACTCACTACTTTACATTGTAGCAAAGTGTAATTTCTTCAGTGTTGTCACATGAAAAGATATAATAAAATATTTACAAAAATGTGAGGGGTGTACTCACTTTTGTGAGATACTGTATCTATCTATCGTCATTCTATCTATCTATATCATACTGTATCTGTCTATCTCTCTATCTTCATCATATCTATCTGTCTGTCTATCACCTGTCATCATATCTATCGTCATTATACTGTATCTGTCTACTATATCTATATGTCTATCTATCAATCTTTCTGTCTACAGTATTGTCATCATATCAACCTATAAATCAATCTATATATATATGTCTATCTCTCTCTATCGATTGTCATCATATCTATCAATCTTTCTATCTATTGTCATCATATCAACCTATAAATCAATATATATATATATATATATATATATATATATATATATATATTGGTATCTCATCTATCTTCCCATCCATCTATCTCATTCATCTTTCTATCGTCATCATACCTATCTATCTAGTTTTTAGGTTTTATATACACCAGGTACATTACACTAGTGTGTATCGGGCTGTGTGTGGCCCTCATGCTCCTTCTCTGTGGCCCTTGGTGGTTTAAGGATTAAAAATATAAAAAAAAGTGGTGACCCCAGCTGTTCTCCTGTTGACAAGTTACAATTCACCTAAATAGGTGATGTTGGGTGGACATTACAGGTGGCCTAATTCTTGCTGTAGCATGTATAGAGCCCCATCCACTGCCTTTGCAGCTTAAGTAGGGGGTGTATGGGAGGTGGTAAAAATGCAGCCTAACCAAGTATTTTTACCAACACCCCCCAACCGCAAGTGCAAAGGAACTCTAAACGCAGAGATTTTTCTGCTCATGTACATGAGGTCAAATAATGGCCGTATATACTTCCATAAATGAATGATTTTTTTTTTTTTTTTTACGATCAATCACTCCTGCTGGGAAAAATGAATCTACAGTCGACAAACCAGTCAATCTTAATAGCACACACAGGAAAGTGAATGTCGATTGCAAGTTGGAAGAAGTTATCCTAAATGATTGCAAGTTTCCAATATGCAATCTCCTAATCTGATCGACCAAATCCTGATCGGATTCCTGATCAAAGTATCTCTGTGCTGCCTACTGATGGAAAATGACTGATAATTATCCACCCTGGCCAGGCGGCTCAGTTTGAGTTAATCCGATCTAAATCAAGTCCAAATCGACTAGATGGGAAGTCATGACTATTTGATTACTTGCAGATTTAATCATTTTGATCAAATCACAAGCCAATCAGATAATAAAATCAGAGCGTGTATGGTCACCATAAGTCTCCCAAACAAAGGGAACTGATCTATAGAGACAACTATTATATAATAGAAATAAAGAAAGACATGGTATAAGAGCAGCAAACCAATGAAATCATTTTATTGATACAGAATGTTATAATTGTCCATTCCAATCAATCTTTCCCCACGATGCCATTAAAATACAGACAATGTTGTAAGAAAAAAACAAAAGGCTACAACCATGTTTCTCAAATAGGAACCCCCCCCCCCCTTAAAGGTGCAGCAAGTACAGGACCCCGTTTTCATTGGATCAGAGATGGATGAGATGACGCTGTAATCCAGGGAAGGACTCTGTGGTGTTGGACTCTGATATGATAGTGAGACTCTAATGCAGCCTCTCTCAACTTTTTCAACACAGACCCCCAAAATTCAACCCTCAAAATAATTTCCCAGTTTTAGGGAACCCCTGCTAAAAATGACTACCTACAGCTCATGAGAGTATAATGGTCGGTAGGAAGAATGCTGCTTACACGTGTGGTCATTGGGAAGAATTACCCCATTATAGATAGCTAAAAAGATCAATGGTGTCAGTGGAAACTTACTTTATCAGAGAGGCAGAAAACGCTCATTGCTCAGGAACCCCTAGCAACCTAGAGGAACGCTTGTTGCAAAACTGTGCTCTAATGTGATAGCAGAGACGATGTGATGAGGGGCCTTTGACACTATGATGAGGGTCCTCTGATGTATAGAGGGGACTATGATGTGACAGAGGGGCTATGACGAGATGGGGGGGCATCACTTACATAAAGGGGGGACTTTGACATGTAGGAGGACCTCTGATGTGATTGGGGCCTCTGAAGTGATGGAGGGCTCTGATATTATGGGGGGCTCTGATGTGATGGCAAGACTCTGACATGAAGGGGCAACTCTGATGTGAAAGTGGGGCTTCTAATGTGATGTGGGGACCTCTGATGTAGACAGGGGCTTCACATGTAAAGGGGGGGACCTCTGATTTGATTGGCAGGGGCTCCCATGTGATGGTGGAACCTATTATGTAAGGGGGGCTTCTGATGTGATTGGGGACCTCTGATGTAGAAGGGGGCTTCTGATTTGATAAGGGGACCGCTGATGTGAAGCGGGGGCTTCTGTATTCATGGGGAAACTTTGGGTGTGAAGAGGGTACCTCTGATGTGATAGGGGGCTCCCATGTGATGGCGGAACCTCTGATGTGAAGGGGGGCTACTGATGTGAAGGGGACTTTTGATGTGGAGGGGGCTTCGCATGTAAAGTAAAGTGAGGACCTCTGATTTGATTCGGAGGGTCTCCTGTGTGATGGTGGAACTTATGATTTGGGGGAGATCTAATGTGAAGGGGGGATTCTGATGTGATGGGAGGACCTGTAATGTGAAGGGGGGGACCTCTGATGTGATGGGGGCCTCTGACCTGATGGGGGGACCTCTAGGTGTAAAAGGGGCTTCTGTGATTGGGGACCTCTAAAATGAAAGGGGGGGGCTTCTGATTTGACGGGGGGGGGACCGCTGATGTGGAGGGGAGGCTTTGGATGTGAAAAGGGTACCTCCTAAGTTATAGGGGGCTCCCATGTGATGGTGGAACCTCTGACGCGAAGGGGGGCTACTGATGTGATGGGGGCTTTTGATGTGGAGGGGGGCTTTGCATGTAAAGGGAGGACCTCTGATTTGATTCAGGGGGGCTTCCGTGTGATGGTGGAACTTCTGATGTAAAGGGGGGGCTTCTAATGTGATGGAGGACCTCTGATGTGAAAGGGGGCTTTTGATGTGATGGTGGACCTCTGATGTAAAGGGGGGTGGTCTCTGATGTAAAGGGGGGCTTCTGATGTGATGGAGAACCTCTGATGTGAAGGGTGGCTTTTGATGTGATGGGGGGGGGGGGGTTCTGATTAATGGGGGGACCTCTGATGTGGTGGAGGGGCTTTGGATGTGAAGAGGGTACCTCTGATGTGATTGGGGGGTTCTCATGTGATGGTGGAACCTCTGATGTAAGGGGGGCTTCTAATGTGATGTTGGGACCTCTGATGTGAAGTGGGGCTTCTGATGTGATGGGGAGGGGGATCTCTGATGTTAAGGAGGGATTCTGATGTGATGGGAGGAACTGTAATGTAAGGGGGGGACATCTGATGTTAAGGGGGCTTCTGACATGATGGGGGGGACCTCTGATGTAGAGGGGGGCTTTGGATGTGATGAGGGAACCTCTGATGTGATTGAAGGGCTCTCATGTGATGGTGGAACCTCTGATGTGATGGAGGGCTTCTGATTTGATGTTAAATTTGAAGTGCATGGTGAGAAACGTTGGGTTTCAACATGCCTTGTGCGCATACATATCTCTGCTATGACACTAGACTGCAACATTTCCATCACCATTTTCCAAATTTGGCAATGACCTCTAATCCCAGAGTTAGATATGAATTCCAAAAAAGACCCAATATTGCCGTTACCGGTTCCTATGTAAGCTCTCTCTCTCAAAAGAATGATATAAAATGTATTTGGATACAGTCTTGTATGAGTAATTGTCAGTCAAACCATCACAGCACTTAAAATCAAAAAATGGCCCAGTGATGAAGGGGTATATGCAAGGTGATATTCAAGGGGTGAACTATGTTATTCCCCAAAATAATAAAAATAGATTTAACTGTAAACGGTGCGGCTCCAATTAGTTGCTTGGTAATCCACAGTGAAATGACAATGATCCCTTACGGATCCAAACTTGGTTCTACAGAATAACCAGCAATGCACTATAGATAAGACAACGCAACACTAATATTCAAAGCTTAAAAGTAAAAGGTAAGTCATGTCATGAAAATCCCCTTAGCATGCAAAATATTTACACATAGGTATAATTAAAGGGTATCCAGAGCTTAAACCGAATCTGACCTGTTATTTGCCTCTTGTAGTTCTTGTACAGCAGAGCTGAAGTGTGAAAGGAAGAAGCATGTGGGCTGTGACCCAGGGGCAACCTTTCGCAGAGCAGACAACACTAGGAACCTCTGTATATCTCCATAATAACTTTGTTCAGGGCTGAACTCAGTACTCTTCTTCTGGAGGAACGCAAGACCTCAGGACAACTAAGTAGCCTCCAGAACAGTCTAGCTGGAGCTCCTCAGGTTCACAACCAGGGAAAAACTATCTTACTTAACAGGACTCTTCTTCTGGAGAAACTCAAGACCTCAGGGCCACCCAGCGGCCTTCAGAACAGCCTTGCTGGATCTCCTGCGGACCCCAACCAAGGATAAACTAGCGGCATAGAGACCTTGCCTATAGGAACGTAGGAAGCCTCCAGCTTGGGAGATCTAGACTAGTCTACAAAGCCACACTGAGTCCACCCAATAGGTGCCCACCTCACTCTTTCCTCCAAAAGATCCTTGGGAGAACTCTACAGGATAGAAATGTCCAGAAGATGGTATATGGGGTTATTATTATTATTATTACATGGGATTTAACAAGCGGCAACAGTTTGCATATCACTTTACAATATAAAGGGAGAGAGTACTATACAATAGATAAGGGTTTGAAGGGCCCTGCGCAGGTTGTTTAGGACATAGCCAACAAACAGAGGCCTAACGTTGCAGCAACACATGTTTCTTCAACAGTCCCAACATGGTATGTAACATTCCTTAAGCAGAACTCTTCCTGGTGCACCATCATAATTACCACTGGTTACCCCCATACTGAAAAAACCCTCACTGGACCTCACTTGTTGTATAACCTCCTTTGTATAACTTGTAATCTCCCTGCTCCAAGCTTCTTGAATGCCTTGTTCACAACCGTATGAGCTGCTACCACAGTGATAACCTTCTCAATCCCCTAAAGTCCAGCTTCCGCCGGCAACATTCCACTAAAACTACCCTACTAAAACTTACCAATGACCTACTAACTGCTAAAACCAACAGCCAATACTCATACTCCTGGACTTCCACTCCCTTGGCCACAGATCTTTCCTGGTTCTCCTCCCACCTATCTCAACGTACTTTCAGTGTCACATGCAACACCATCTCCCCTGTTCCTGTTTCTGTTGGGGTACCCCAAGGCTCCATCCTTTGGACCCTCCTATTCTCTCTCTATACCTAGGCCAGTTGATAATCTCCTCTAGCTTCCAACACCACCTCTACGCTGAAGACACTTAAATTCATCTCTCTCGACTCTTCAACTCACCCCCTCAACCTCCTCACCTATCACAAAACAACTGAGTGACATATCAGTATGGATTCCCCATGAGTAAGCTCTGGTGGGTGGAGTGAAACACATTGGGGGCATGGCCTGGCGGGGGTCCAGACTGAAACTGCCATTCACGATCACACAGCAGGCTTAGACTTAATGTGCGGCTCCCGGGACACCTGAGCTTGTAATATTTCCTCCTCCCCATGACTTTACCATTGAGATTAACGGCACAACCATTAGTCCCTCCACACATGCCAGGGTGCTAGGTGTAATTTTAGACTCTGACCTCTCTTTAAGCCCCCACATCCAATCACTGACTAAATCTTGCCGCCTTAACCTCCACAATATTTCCAGAATTCGCCCCTTCCTGACTAACGACACACCTAAACAATGTATTCAGTCCTTGGTGATTTCCTGCCTTGACTACTGCAACTTCCTCCTCACTGGCCTACCTTTACACAGGCTATCCCCCCTTCAGTCTATTATGAATGCTGCTGCTAGACTCGTACACCTTACTAACCGATCCATGACTGCTGCTTCTCACTGCCAATCGTCACTGGCTTTCCCTACCCCACCGTATAAAATTCAAAATACTAACCACAACATACAACAAGGCCATCCACAACATCGCCCCCAGCTACATCACCAGCCTCATCTGCAGATATTGTCCTCTCCGCTCCTTCCAAGACCTCCTACTCTTTAGTTCCCTTGTTACCTCCTCCCATGCTCGCCTCCAGGACTTCTCTAAAGCCTCTCCCAAGTTCTGGAAGTCCCTACTCCAGTATGTCTGGTCAGCTCCTACCCTGTGCTCCTTTAGGCGATCCCTGAAAACTCACCTCCACCTAAGGCCCCTCCGATCAGGTCAGCCTGTCTATTTTTCAGGCGGACCTGATCGGGCCACCCATTCTCCTCTATGGAGAGGCGGATGTCAGCTCACACGTGTACGCTGACACCCGTCTGGCATCCGATCCAACAAGATTCGCTGAAAACAGGCAGATGGCAATATGTTCGCCATCCGTCCAGCAGGTCAGATCAGATGAAAAAGGACAGGCTGTCCGTTTTCATCCAATCTCCCCAAAGAGGAGAGTGGGACTCTGACGGGTCAGTCTCTGCACAGTTAACAGAGACAGAGCTGTCATCCCCCTGCTCAGCAGGGATCAATGAAGCGATCCCCGCTGAGCTAGGGGAGTCTGTCCAAACAGATCCGCCCTGTGTGAAAGGGGCCTTAGAATTGTAACCAAATAACCTCTATCAGACCATCCCCTGCAGCTATTATCTTTTGTACCACCTCCCGCTCCCTTTAGATTGTAAGCTCCACTAGCAGGTACCTCCTATTCCTTCTATATTGAACTGTAATGTATTACTACTGTCCCCCTTTATACTGTAAAGCACCGAGTAAACTGTTGGCGCTATATAAATACTGTATGATAATAATATTAATACCCACCAGGTGGCCATCAGCAAAATATTTTGTTTGTCATGCAAGAAGTAGAAACCTTCTATGTTATACCCTCTCCTTCACTGGAGAGTAGCTCCTCACCCAGTGGCTCCCTAAAATGTCTCCACTACATAGTGATGCAGTTGTTCAGTACCCCTAGACAAAAATGGACCCCTTCTCCTCTCACAAGGTCTAGTCCACTTCACCTGAACTCTCCCCAAGGGGCCTTGTGTAATACCTGGTAAACCAAAATGATCGGCCTACAGTGTTCTCTTGCAAAACCCGGGCAGTACCTCCCAGAAAAGTGACCAAAACCCTATTACAAGTAACACAAGGAACCCATCAATTGACAAGAAAAATGCTGATAGGAGGATAAAGCAGAGAGATGAGCTCATCGCTGTGCTGTTTCTCATCTACTCTCCAGTCATAGGCTGGAGGTGGCTTCAGGATGACCTGGGCTCAGGGGAAGTGGGTTGAAGGATGCTGGCCATCAAACTAAGGACATTAAGTGGCACAGAAAATACTGTAGGGGAAATCACTGGTTAATCTGGTTTTGAAGTTTGTTTTTTATCTGTCTCATTGGATAGATTTCCCCTCCCTGGAAGTTACAAAAAATCTCTCAAGAGTGAGAGAAATCCAGTCTTATACAGTTGTCACTGAAACAGGTGTATCTACTGGAAGATTTCACCTTGTTTTGGTGACATTTTGGATTTCACCAAGCCAACGGGCTTCATCATAGATGCCACAATAGGCACAGACTTCTTATAATAGATGTAAAAGTTCTACAAGCAGCCATTGGACGTCACTGAATTAAGTTGCATATCCCTGTCAGTGGTGTGGGTATATATAACCCTCCACAAGACGTCAGCACTCCGAGCTGAGGCCCATCTGGGAGATGAACTAAGTGATCCCGGGAGGGTGTAGCTAGTCTAATGAGTTATAGTGTGCTATCATTTACTGCTTGTTATTGTAAACCAAGCCACACACACACACAGCAGGATCATTAGCCAGGGTTGTTAGCACTGACACCTCAATCCATGTGCCCATGGTAGGGCAATTGGGAAGAACTAGACACAAAATACAAGTATATGACATAGGAAGCCATCCGTAAAGGAGTCTACGTAGGGCCAACATCTTTTAGTAGTGTTTTGAATTGAATTGGGAAGGAATAGAATCCCTAGTAAAGTTTCTATGGCAGTTTGTGCCTCTGCTAGTGACAATTTTTGCAAATTTACCTGAAAAATTACAAAATTTCTAGCAATCAGCTACTAAAATTTGCATTTAAAAATTGAAGGCAAAGCCCACCTTTCTGACCATGTTCCATGTTACACCTACTGTACATTTAGGGTATAAAATAAAACATGGTCACAGTCTTCATTCCCCAGTCCAAACTCAACCACCACTGTCATGTTATTTTTAGAAATTGGGCAAGGCTCCACCCACATAACATAGAAACATAGAAACATAGAAACATAGAATGTGTCGGCAGATAAGAACCATTTGGCCCATCTAGTCTGCCCAATATATCTGAATCCTATGAATAGTCCCTGGCCCTATCTTATATGAAGGATAGCCTTATGCCTATCCCATGCATGCTTAAACTCCTTCACTGTATTTGCAGCTACCACTTCTGCAGGAAGGTTATTCCATGCATCCACTACTCTCTCAGTAAAGTAATACTTCCTCATATTACTTTTAAACCTTTGCCCCTCTAATTTAAAACTGTGTCCTCTTGTGGTAGTTTTTCTTCTTTTAAATATGCTCTCCTCCTTTACCGAGTTGATTCCCTTTATGTATTTAAAAGTTTCTATCATATCCCCTCTGTCTCTTCTTTCTTCCAAGCTATACATGTTAAGGTCCTTTAACCTTTCCTGGTAAGTTTATTCCTGCAATCCATGTACTAGTTTAGTAGCTCTTCTCTGAACTCTCTCTAGAGTATCTATATCCTTCTGGAGATATGGCCTCCAGTACTGCGCACAATACTCCAAGTGAGGTCTCACCAGTGTTCTGTACAGCGGCATAAGCACTTCTCTCTTTCTACTGCTTATACCTCTCCCTATACATCCAAGCATTCTGCTGGCATTTCGTGCTGCTCTATTACATTGTCCTCCCACCTTTAAGTCTTCTGAAATAATTACTCCTAAATCCCTTTCCTCAGATACTGAGGTCAGGACTGTGTCAAATATTCTATATTCTGCCCTTGGGTTTTTACGTCCCAGGTGCATTATCTTGCACTTATCCACATTAAATTTCAGTTGCCAGAGTTCTGACCATTTTTCTAGTTTTCCTAAATCCTTTTCCATTTGGCTTTTCCCTCCAGGAACATCAACCCTGTTACATATCTTTGTGTCATCAGCAAAAAGACAAACCTTACCATCGAGGCCTTTTGCAATATCACTTATGAAGATATTAAACAAAATTGGTCCCAGTACAGATCCCTGAGGTACCCCACTGGTAACATGACCTTGTTCTGAATGTTCTCCATTGACTACAACCCTCTGTTGTCTGTCACTCAGCCACTGCCTAATCCACTCAACAATATGGGAGTCCATGCTCAATGACTGCAGTTTATTGATAAGTCTTCTATGTGGGACAGTGTCAAAAGCCTTACTAAAATCTAGATATGCAATGTCTACTGCACCTCCACCGTCTATTATTTTAGTCACCCAGTCAAAAAAGTCTATAAGATTTGTTTGACATGATCTCCCTGAAGTAAACCCATGTTGTTTTTCATCTTGCAATCCATGGGATTTAAGATGTTCCACAATCCTATCCTTTAATAGGGTTTCCATTAATTTGCCTACTATTGATGTCAGACTCACTGGTCTATAGTTGCTCGATTCCTCCCTACTACCTTTCTTGTGAATGGGCACGACATTTGCCAATTTCCAATCTTCCGGGACGACTCCTGTTGCTAATGATTGGTTAAATAAATCTGTTAATGGTTTTGCCAGCTCACCACTAAGCTCTTTTAATAATTTTGGGTGTATCTCATCAGGACCCTGTGACTTATTTGTCTTCACTTTAGACAGCAATCTTAGAACGTCTTCCTCTGTAAAGACACATGCATCAAACGATTCATTAGTCATCCTTTCAAGTGGAGGTCCTTCTCCTTCTTTTTCTTCTGTAAAAACTGAACAGAAGTATTCATTAAGGCAGTCGGCTAGCCCTTTATTCTCTTCTACATACCTTCCGTCCTTTCTTTTTAATTTAGTTATTCCTTGTTTTAATTTCCTTTTTTCATTTATATATCTGAAGAATGTCTTATCCCCCTTTTTCATAGACTGAGCTAGTTTTTCTTCTGCCTGCGCTTTAGAAGTTCTTATAACTTGCTTGGCCTCTTTCTGCCTAATCTTGTAGATTTCCTTATCTTCATTGCTCTGGGTTTTTTTATAATTACAAAATGCTAGCTTTTTATTTTTAATGATTTGGGCCACTTCTGCTGAGTACCACAGTGGTCTCTTCCTTTTTTAGCTACGTCGTCAATTCACAGAGATCTGAAAATGGAAGACTATAAGTCTCCTCTGACGCCACTAGACCACTAGAACAGCAACGTTACAGCACTTGTAGTCCATTGATACTTCCTCAAGCCCCCTCACCAAACATCCATTCCCTAGTACGGACGTGGGCTGGAGGAATATTCTACAGGAGGCTGTGCATTGCCCCTGTGATCCATTGATCATAGTTGAAATGCTTTGAAGGCTCCAGTGTAAAAAAAAAAATATATATATATACAGTGGGTACGGAAAGTATTCAGACCCCCTTAAATTTTTCACTCTTTGTTATATTGCAGCCATTTGCTAAAATCATTTAAGTTCATTCTTCTTCCTCATGAATGTACACATAGCACCCCATACTGACAGAAAAACACAGAATTGTTGACATTGTTGCAGATTTATTAAAAAAGAAAAACTGAAATATCACATGGTCCTAAGTATTCAGACCCTTTGCTGTGGCACTCATATATTTAACTCAGGTGTTTTCCATTTCTTCTGATCATCCTTGAGATGGTTCTACACCTTCATTTGAGTCCAGCTGTGTTTGATTATACTGATTGGACTTGATTAGGAAAGCCACACACCTGTCTATATAAGACCTTCCAGATCACAATGCATGTCAGAGCAAATGAGAAACATGAGGTCAAAGGAACTGCCTGAAGAGCTCAGAGACAGAATTGTGGCAAGGCACAGATCTGGCCAAGGTTACAAAAAGATTTCTGCTGCACTTAAGGTTCCTAA
Organism: Pelophylax lessonae; assembly: GCF_965119305.1. Taxonomy (NCBI): domain Eukaryota; kingdom Metazoa; phylum Chordata; class Amphibia; order Anura; family Ranidae; genus Pelophylax; species Pelophylax lessonae. The sequence continues at coordinate 56,394,896 of NC_138770.1, read as the reverse complement.
GAGCACAGTGGCCTCCATAATCCTCAAATGGAAGACGTTTGGGACGACCAGAACCCTTCCTAGAGCTGGCCGTCCGGCCAAACTGAGCTTTCGGGGAGAAGAGCCTTGGTGAGAGAGGTAAGGAAGAACCCAAAGATCACTGTGGCTGAGCTCCAGAGATGCAGTCAGGAGATGGGAGAAAGTTGTAGAAAGTCAACCATCACTGCAGCCCTCCACCAGTCGGGGCTTTATGGCAGAGTGGCCCGACAGAAGCCTCTCCTCAGTGTAAGACACATGAAAGCCCGCATGGAGTTTGCTAAAAAACACCTGAAGGACTCCAAGATGGTGAGAAATAACATTCTCTGGTCTGATGAGACCAAAATAGAACTTTTTGGCCTTAATTCTAAGCGGTATGTGTGGAGAAAACCAGGCACTGCTCATCACCTGTCCAATACAGTCCCAACAGTGAAGCATGGTGGTGGCAGCATCATGCTGTGGGGGTGTTTTTCAGCTGCAGGGACAGGACGACTGGTTGCAATCGAGGGAAAGATGAATGCGGCCAAGTACAGGGATATCCTGGACAAAAACCTTCTCCAGAGTGCTCTGGACCTCAGACTGGGCCGAAGGTTTACCTTCCAACAAGACAATGACCCTAAGCACACAGCTAAAATAACGAAGGAGTGGCTTCACAACAACTCCGTGACTGTTCTTGAATGGCCCAGCCAGAGCCCTGACTTAAACCCAATTGAGCATCTCTGGAGAGACCTAAAAATGGCTGTCCACCAACGTTTACCATCCAACCTGACAGAACTGGAGAGGATCTGCAAGGAGGAATGGCAGAGGATCCCCAAATCCAGGTGTGAAAGACTTGTTGCATCTTTCCCAAAAAGACTCCTGGCTGTATTAGATCAAAAGGGGGCTTCTACTAAATACTGAGCAAAGGGTCTGAATACTTAAGACCATGTGATATTTCAGTTTTTCTTTTTTAATAAATCTGCAACAATGTCAACAATTCTGTGTTTTTCTGTCAGTATGGGGTGCTATGTGTACATTCATGAGGAAGAAGAATGAACTTAAATGATTTTAGCAAATGGCTGCAATATAACAAAGAGTGAAAAATTGAAGGGGGTCTGAATACTTTCCGTACCCACTGTACATATATATATATATATATATATATATATATATATATATATATATATATATATACACACACACACACACACACACACACACCTTTCCCTGGCTTCCTAAATGTGGGTGACATCATCATCCTCCTGGACATATCTGAGAATATTGAATAACCCAGAGTTTCTTCTCACCAGATTGGGACTGCTCTTCCCACTGACCACCAATATAAGGGACATTATTCCCACTGACCGCCAAAGTAAGGGGCATTCTTCCTACTGACCACTAATGTAAGGGACATTCTTCCCACTGACCACCAATGTAAGGGACATTCTTCCCATTGACCACCAATGTAAGCAGCGTTCTTCCCACTGACCACCAAAGTAAGGAGCATTCTTCCCACCGACCACCAATGTAGGTAGCATTGTTCCCAATGATCACCAATGTGAGGGACATTCTTCTCACTGACCATCAATGGAAAGAGCATTCATCTAACAAGCAACCAATGGAAGGAGCATTCTTCCCACTGATCACCAATGTAAGGGACATTCATCCCACTGATCACCAATGTAAGGGACATTCATCCCACTGATCACCAATGTAAGGAACATTCTTCCCACTGACCACCAATGGAAGGAGCATTCTTCCCACTGATCACCAATGTAAGGAACATTCTTCCCACTGACCACCAATGTAAGCAGCATTCTTCCCACTAACCGCCAAAGTAAAGGACATTCTTTTCACTGACCACCAATGTTAGGGACATTCTTCTCACTGAACACCAATGTAAGGGACATTCTTCCCACTGACCACCAATGTAAGGAGCATTCTTTCCACTGACCACAAAATGTAAGGAGCATTCTTCCTACTGATCACCAATGTAAGGAACATTCTTCCCACTGATCACCAATGTAAGGAACATTCTTCCCACTGATCACCAATGTAAGGAACATTCTTCCCACTGACCACCAATGGAAGGAGCATTCTTCCCACTGATCACCAATGTAAGGAGCATTCTTCCCACTGATCACCAATGTAAGGGACATTCTTCCCACTGATCACCAATGTAAGGAGCATTCTTCCCACTGATCACCAATGTAAGGAGCATTCTTCCCACTGATCACCAATGTAAGGAGCATTCTTCCCACTGATCACCAATGTAAGGAGCATTCTTCCCACTGATCACCAATGTAAGGAGCATTCTTCCCACTGATCACCAATGTAAGGGACATTCTTCCCACTGACCACCAATGTAAGGGGCATTCTTCCCAATGACCAACAGTGTAAGGGACATTCTTCCAACTTCTCAATTTTGTTACATAGAGCAGCTCTGGGTGTCAAGTATTCTATAATGGTTCATACCAATGTACCATGAGCTGCAGGTAATTATTAGCAGAGGTTCCATGAGACTTACAATGAAATCAAAGGTTCCTTTTAGACGTTATTGCAATGTAACAGTGTGAATAAGCCCTAACAGATGGCAGAAAAAGAATGTGAGCCCCTATGATTCATCTAGGCTATGGTGGTGCAGAGCTGGGAACTCAGGTTTGGATTTTCCATGTACAAAGCCCACTCTAAATGAAAAAGGTTTTTAGCAGAATGCCTTGTGAACCCTCACATATACCCAGTGAAGGGACTATCCTCCGATGATACACTGAGATGAAAAAATCCTCCTACATAAGTTGTATCGGTTTATCTGCAGTCTTCGTGTCTCTACAGCCCTTCAAAGTGCTGAATTTATAAGGTTGTCTGAGAGTTCAGAAAAATTAAAGTTATACAGTGCAGAGCTCAGTGAGGAGAAATCTGACAGCTGAATGGAGGGAAGGGTCACACCCCTCTGCACACAGCAACAGAGCTGAGGCTGTCAATCAGCTGGAGGTCCCTCCCCTGTCACCATTCTTCTCTTGGTGTCAGGAAAACTTGTCACAAGTGATTCGTGCTGATAGCAGAGGAAAGAAGCAGCAGACAGAAATTACGCTTAGTGCTCTGGATTGACACAAGTACACACTATAGAGGGATATGTTTTGCTCATGTTTCATATCTAAGGTTTACAACCACTTTAACAATATATATTCAGCATTCTGGAAAATCTTTCAAAATAAGGAATTTATTCAATTAAAGTAGAACTATAGGCAAAACTTTTTTTTCCCATTTTGGAGAGAGTAAGGAAGGATTATAAACCCCTGTCTGAAGGAAGTGAGAGCAAATCCCTGAAAATTAGGGAATTCCTTGGGGACCCCCAGGTCACCAGAACTAGTGTCCCCATTGGAAGATTTTCCCTCTATTACTTTTCTGGGAACAACCTAAAATTTGGGATTTTCTTTTACTTTCAATGATAATAGTAACCAGGACAAATATATAGGGTTAATCTCCCTAATAGGGGCACAGACAGCAATAAAAACTGACAAGCGTTCTAATCCATCTCCACTCTATCCTAAACTAAAAGAAAAGTTAAAGTAGATCTAAAGTCCAGACATAGGTTTCCATCTTGGATGAAGTAGGGATTTTTGAAGCCCCTGTTGGGTATCCCATTGGGGAGATTTCCCTTCACGTCCTATCATGTAGACACAAGGAAATCTCTCCAAAGTGAGGGGAAATCCCTTCTAGGATAGTTGTCAAGGGAACAGGTGTCCCCATTGGAAGATTTCCTCTCTAATCCTATTCTGCTGACAACTCAAAATTTTGGATTCTCCCTCAATTTTTGTCCCAGGGACAATGGCCACCAGGACAAATATAAGCAGAATTCAGCTTAAAAGAGAAAGTTACTCCTGGGGCTTATGCAATGAAACAGCAGTCTTTTGAAAGATGTATATTTGGTCTTTTATTCAGCTTTGCTTACTGTGCAATTGGATTCAGCAGCGGGATGTGAAAGATTTGCTCCAAACAAAACGTGGTTTTTTGATAGAATGAGAAATGGTTAAAACACTTGTTAATTTTTTTTTTTCATCTTATTGGGAAGATTACCCTTCACTTCCTGTTTCTGGGACACAACAGGAAGTGAGAGGAAATCACTTCAAAGTGAGGGTAAGTCCTCCTGTAGAGATCTGTCAGCATAGCAGGTGTCCCCATTGAAAGACTTTCCCTCTATTACTTTTTCGGTGACACCTGCAATATTTTGGATTGCTCCATTTTGGAGGTTGTGGAACCAACAGAGCAGCAACTAGGCATTAGGTGGCCTTTAGGTGACCTCAGAGCCACCCTCAAATAATAAAGATGAACATTTATCCTGCTCAATTATAAGACTCGTGCAGTTCTAGTCTTGTAGCCGTGCCTGGGTCTGTCCTCACTGCCAACCCATGGAGCTCCTATACCATATCAGTTCCTCCTAAAACTTCAGTAGATCAAAACCCTTCTTTGTTCTAGAAGCTCCTAGCTAGTTCCATAAAGGTGCAGATGAAAAAGATTGATGATTGTTTTTTTTTTCAAAGGGGAAATGCAATGTTTCCCAATTATTAAGCTTAGGTGCCCAGACCACATTCAGCGGTATCAGTTAGGCTCCATTCACACTTGTGCAACTTGTCATGCAACTTTGGATATCGGAGTTGCACGACATGTCGTCCTCCATGTTTTCCAATGATACCCATTTATATATGAACAACCTAAAAGTTGCAGCAACTTCAAAGTAGTTCATGCACTACTTTGGTGCGACTTTCATGCAACTTGAGGGCCATAGACTTCAATGTTAACCCTCAGATGTTCCATGAAAGTCATACCTGAATGTTATACAATGCAACTTGTGTGCAACAGTTGCCCGTTAATCAGTTCTGGACCGGAAGGATTTTCCCCCTTAAAGAGGAGTTCCACCCAAAAGTGGAACTTCCGCTCATTTGCTCCCCCCCCCCCCCCCTCCGGTGCAACATTTGGCACCTTTCAGGGGGGAGGGGGGAACGAGTACCTGTATTTGGCAGGTACCCTTCCCCACTTCCGGGAGACGGCACTGCGGCGCCGTCCCTTGGAGGTTTGGCCCCCTCCTCCTTCCCCTGCTGCAGAGCCAAACCGAATGCGCGGCGCCCTTCGCACATGCGCAATAGGGACCTGCCCGTGAAGCCGTAAGGAAACATCGGCCGCGGTGTCGACAGCCGATGGAAACATCGGCCGCGGTGTCGACAGCCGATGGAAACATCGGCCGCGGTGTCGACAGCTGATGGAAACATCGGCCGCGGTGCCGACAGCCAATGGAAACATCGGCCGCGGTGCCGACAGCCAATGGAAACATCGGCCGCGGTGCCGACATCGCTGGACTCCAGGACAGGTAAGTGTCCTAATATTAAAAGTCAGCAGCTACAGTATGTGTACAGTATGTGTAGCTGCTGACTTTTAATTTTTGGAGGGGGAGGCTGGAACACCGCTTTAATGACCAGGCCATTTTTTTGCATTTTTGTACTGCGTTACTTTAACAGAAAATTGAGCGGCCGTGCACCACTGTACCCAAATAAAATTGATGTCCTTTTTTTTCCCACAAATAGAGCTTTCTTTTGGTGGTATTTGATCACCTGTGCGATTTTTATTTTTTGCGCTATAAACAAAGAGCGACAATTCTGAAAAAAAAAAAGACAATATTTTTCGCATTCTGCTATATAACATTCCCAAAAAATAATAATTTAAAAATCTAATTTTTTATAATTTTAGGCCAATTTGTATTCTGCTACATATTTTTGGTAAAAAAAACAAAAAAAAACGCAATAAGCGTATTTTGATTGGTTTGCGCAATATTTATCGCATCTACAAAGACAAGGGGAAAGATTTATGTCATTTTTATTTTTTATTTTTACTAGTAATGGCGGCAATCTGCGATTTTTAGCGGGACTGCAACATTGCGGTGGACAGATCGGACCACTAACTGACATTTTTGACACTTTTGGGGGTACCAGCGACATTACTACAGCAATCAGTGCTAAAAATATGCACTGTTACTGTAATAATGACATTGGCAGGGAAGGGGTTAACCTAGTGGGTGATCAAGGGGTTAAATGTAAGCCTAGGGCGTGTTTACTAACTGTGGGTGGAATGGGCTTTTGAATTGACCATAAAGAGAAGGATCAACATTGCGGTGAACAGATCGGACCACTAACTGACATTTTTGACACTTTTGGGGGTACCAGCGACATTACTACAGCAATCAGTGCTAAAAATATGCACTGTTACTGTAATAATGACATTGGCAGGGAAGGGGTTAACCTAGTGGGTGATCAAGGGGTTAAATGTAAGCCTAGGGGGTGTTTACTAACTGTGGGTGGAATGGGCTTTTGAATTGACCATAAAGAGAAGGATCAAAGGTGCTCTGCTCTCAAAGTCGTATCCAAGTTGCACCCATCCAAAGTTGCGTCAAAGTCGGCGCAACTTTGGAGTCATATAAGTGTGAAAGGGGCATCAACTTCACTAGTCTTAGGACGAGGAACGTGCACATGCACACATTCCTAGTTCTCTGCTGCAATTTCAAGCCAAAAAACAAGATTTTTGTAAGATCTTACCGTAAAATGTTTCTCTGAAGTCCATTGACAGACGCAGCCTCTATCTTCATTAGCCATTGGGGCAGCATAACCCAATGGCTAATGAAGATGGAGGCTGCGTCTGTCAATGGACGATAGAGACATTTTTTTTTTTAGTTTTAGATAAGAGTGGGGAAGGGTAAAAACCATTCTGTTTTTTGTTTTTTTCTATCCAGGGCTGCGGTTACAAGCTTTTTAACCTTTTTTCTGTCCCCCAAAGACCATGGTTTCACCAGACAGGAATTAAGAGACAATCTGCAACAATAAAACAGTTCTAGTCTTCCCTATTTCATTGTTCATTTTTGTCAGTATTGCTTTTGAAGAGTTCCTCTCACTTCCTGTCTGATAAAACATTAGCAGGAAGGGAAGGGGAGGAGAAATCTCTCCTGGATATCAGTAAACCCAAAAAATTGTACCAAATATTTACCATAATTTACCTTTCCTGGTGCCAATTCATGGCAGTATACGCAATGCTGACTAGTAAAGTGCCATGTGGGCCCCAGGAAATGGGAAAATTGTATCAAATATTTATACCGTAATTTTACTTTCCGGGTTCTTATCCATGGCAACATACGTAGGTATAAGTATGTTGCAATGAGGGCACCAGGAAACCAGAAAATTGTATACAATTTTCCATAGTTTGCCATAATTTTCCTAACTTGATTCCTATCCATGGCAAAATACAGAATGCTTACTAGTATGTTGCCATGTAGGCACTAGGAAACTAGAAAGATGTATCACTTACCGTTATTTTATTTTCCTGGTTCTTATCCATGGCAACATACGGAATGGATACTAATATGTTACCATGTAGACACCAGGAATTTTGTATCGCAAACTTACCGCAATTATTATTTCCTGGTGCCTATCCATGGCAGGCAGCATAGGGAACACTTAATATTATTTTGTCATGAAAACTCTGGGAAGATTGCATCACTTACCATAATCTTCCTTTCTTAGTACCTATCCATGGCAGCATACCAAATGCTTACTAGTAATATGTTATGTAGGCCTCAGAAAACCAGAAAATTCTATCAAATGCTTACCATAATTTTCCTTTCCTAGTTTCTCTTCATGACAGTACACAGAATGCTTACAGCTATACTGCCATTTAGTCACAAGGAAACTGGAAAATTGTATGAAATACTTACTGTAATTTAATCTTCCTGGTAGCCTACTAGTATGTTGCCATGTAAACTCCAGAAAAATTGTATAACATTTTTACCATGATTTTCTTTTCCTGGTGCCTGTCTAATGCCTCGTACACACGCAACGATTATCAGCTGATCGATCGTCCGACTTTTGTCCAGAGTGGTGTTTTGTTGGTTGGAATGTGCCTAGACTGCACACGAATTTTCTCGCCCAACAAAAATCAACTTCAGAAGTGATGTCATGTGATGGTTTACTTTCCGTGTGTTTTTTCTTCTCTGAGCATGCCCAGTCTTGCTCATCAGATTTTTGTCTGCCGAAATCTGTACTGACTGACGGAAAATCGGCCGTTGTGTTGACGGCAAACAAAAATTTTATAGCCTGCACACCAGATTTTTATTCGGCCGAAAAGTCGGAGTCGGTTGTCGGAAGCATCATACTAACAAGCCGAAAATCGGCCGATCGGACGTTGGCTGAAAATTCCCGCCCAATAATCGATGCGTGTGTACGAGGCATAGGGTAGCATACAGAATGCTTCCTAGTATGCTGCCGTGTAGGCCCCAGGAAACCAGAAAATTTGTATCCAATGCTTAACGTTATTTTACTTTCCTTGTTCTTATCCAAAGCAACATAGGAAACACCTACTATTATGTTACCATGTAGACACCATGAAAATTGTAAACAAATCCTACCACAGTATATACAGTAGTTTCTGGCGCCTATCAATGGTAGCATACGCAATGCTTAAAGCGGAGCTCCACCCAAAAGGGAAAGCTCCGTTTGTTTTCTTCCTCCTCCCCCCTCCTTTGGCAGATTTGGGGGGGGGGAACCTGGTACCCGCTCCCATTTTTAGGTAAAATCGCCGCAATTTCCAGCTCCTCCTACCACCCCCCACCCCCCCACTGTCTTGTGGGCGACACACAGGTCGGGACCATTCAGAAAGCGAAGCATGACTCGCGCATGCGCAGTAGGAAACAGGCTGTGAAGTCGCAAGGCTTCACTTCCTGTTTCCTATAGTGAAGATGCCAGCGCCTGCACCGGGAGCCAATGGATGGATCGGCTTGGGGTGCCGACATCGCGGGTTTCCTGGACAGGCAAGTGTCCTTATATTAACCGCTTCCATACAGAGCAGTTAGACCCCCTTCCTGCCCAGACCAATTTTCAGCTTTCAGCACTCTCACACTTTGAATGACAATTGCTCAGTCATGCACAGTCATTTTCACACAAATAGAGCTTTCTTTTGGTGGTATTTGATCACAACTGGGTTTTTTTTTTTTCGTGATATATGCAAAAAAAGAGCAAAAATTTTGCAAAAAAAAACACTTTTTTTTAGTTTCTATTATAAAATTTTGCAAAAAATTAATTTTTCTTCATACATTTGGGCCAAAATTTATACTGCTACATATCTCTGGTAAACTTAACCCAAATTAGTGTATATTATTTAGTCTGTGTGAAAGTTATTGAGTCTAGAAGCTATGGTACCAATTACTGAAAATTGATCACACCAGATGTACTGATGGCCTATCTCCTTTCTTGAGGCCCTGAAATGTCAGGACAGTACAAATACCCCCCAAATGACCCCTTTTTGTAAAGTAGACAGTCCAAGGTATTTAGTAAGAGGCATGGTGAGTTTTTTGAAGTTATAATTTTTTCCCACAATTCTTGGGAAAATTAAGAAAAATTTTTTTTCTTTTTTTTCCCAAAACGTTGTCAATTTATAAGCTATTTCTAACACATAGCATGTACACAGCAAAAATGACACCCCGAAATACATTCTGCTACTCCTTCTGAGTATGGCGATACCACATGTGTGAGACTTTTACACAGCCTGGCCACAAAAAGAGACTCCACGTCCAAGTAGCACCATAAGGCGTTTTAGGAGCATAAATACACATAAAACTTTCTTACTACCTATCACACTTTTCAAGGCCCTAGAGCACCAATACAATGGAAAAGTCCACAAAATGACCCCATTTTGGAAAGCAAACACTCCAACGTATATTCTATGAGGCATTATGGGTCCTTTGAACATGTCATTTTTTTCCACAAGTTTTTGGAAAATGTGGGAAAAAAATAAAAACTTTTTTTTTTTACACAAAGTTGTCAAATTTATAGGATTTTCCTAACACATAGCATGTACATAGCAAAAATGACACCCCAAAATACATTCTGTCACTCCTCCTGAGTATGGCAATACCACATGTGTGAGACTTTTTCACAGCCTAGCCATATAGAGGGGCCCAACATCCAAGGAGCATCATCATGCATCCTAGCCACTTGCCTAGGCCTATTTTTGACATTTGGTGTTTACAAGCTAAAATCAGTTGTTTTTGCTAGAAAACTACTTAGAACCCCAAAACATTATATATTTTTTTTTAGCAGAGACCCTAGAGAATAAAATGGAGATTATTGCAATATTTTTTATCACACCGTATTTGCGCAGCGGTCTTCCAAACGCAATTTTTTGGGAAAAAATTCACTTTTTTGAATTAAAAAATAAGAAACCAGTAAAGTTGGCCCAATTTTTTTCCATAATGTGAAAGATAATGTTACGCCGAGTAAATAGATACCCAACATGTCATGCTTCAAAATTGCGCACGCTCACAGAATGGTGACAAACTTTGGTACTTAAAAATCCCCATAGGCGACATTTTAAAAATTTCTACAGGTTGCTATCTTAGGGTTACAGAGGAGGTCTAGGGCTCAAATTATTGCTCTTGCTCTAACGATCGCAACGATACCTCACATGTGTAGTTTGAACACTGTTTACATATGTGGGCGGGGTTTCCGTATGCATTCGCTTCTGCGCGCGAGCTCACGGGGACAGGGCGCTTTAATTTTTTTTTTTTTTTTTTTACTATTTATTTTATTTATTATTTTTTATTTTTACACTGTTTTTAAAAAAAAAAAAATTGATCATTTTTATTTCTATTACAAGAAATGTAAACATTACTTGTAATAGAAAAAGGCACGACAGGACCTCTTTTTTGTGAGATCTGGGGTCAAAAAGTCCTCAGATCTCACAAGTACACTAAAAGATAGAAAAAATAAAAAAATAAATAAAAAAAAAAATTAAATAAAATGAAAAAAAAAAAAGGGACCTTTAAACTGGTTGCTAGGCAACGACGTTTGCCGTAGCTCCGGTCCTCCAAGACCATAGAGTCGAGTGAGGGCAAGCTTGCCCTCACTTGACATCCTGTCTGTGAGGATCCGGGACCGGATTGTTTTCCCCGCTGCCGGCGGGTCCGGTAAGCGGGGAAAAGGACCAGAATGCGGCGGGAGGGGGGGCACCTATTTTGCCACCCCGGAAGGATGATCCCGCGGCGAATCCGCCACTGGGACCACCCTTATCGGAAAGCCAACCGTCCACCGTTTAAAAAAATACCAGGATTATGGCAACTATCTGCTGCCATAACACCGGTATTTAGGTTTAAACGGAGGACGTATATAAACCTTTTTGGACTTAGACATGGTGGCTGTATGAAGGGTGACAGGTACTCGGGTACTTTGCTGGGCAGGTGACAGGTACTCTGGTACTGATGAGCAAGTGGCAGGTACTCGAGTACTCAGATAGGCAGGTGACAGGTACTCGGGTACTCTTATGGGCAGGTGATGGGTACTGATGAGTAGTACTGATACTGATAGGTGATACTGATACTGTACTGATGGGTACGGATGATCAGTACTGATACTGATAGGTGATAGGTACTGATGGGTACTGATGAGTACTGATGAGTAGTGATGGGTACTGATGAGCAGGTGGCAAGTACTCGGGTACTTCAGGTGTCAGGTACTCTGATGAGCAGGTGGAAGGTACTCGGGTACTCTGATGGGTAGGTGACAGGTACTCGGGTACTCTGATGGGTAGGTGACAGGTACTCGGGTACTCCGATGACGGGTACTCGGGTACTCCGGTGATGGGTACTCAAAGTACCAGAGTACCTGTCATCAGAGTACCCGAGTACCTGTCATCAGAGTACCCGAGTACCTGTCAGAGTACCCGAGTACCTGTCATCAGAGTACCCGAGTACCTGTCATCAGAGTACCCGAGTACCCGTCAGAGTACCCGAGTACCCGTCATCAGAGTACCCGAGTACCCGTCATCAGAGTGCCCGAGTACCTGTCATCTGAGTACCCGAGTACCTGTCATCAGAGTACCTGAGTACCTACCATCAGAGTACCCGAGTACCCGAGTACCTGTCATCAGAGTACCCGAGTACCTATCATCAGAGTACCCGAGTACCTGTCATCAGAGTACCCGAGTACCTGTCATCAGAGTACCCGAGTACCTGTCATCAGAGTACCTGATAAGCTGGTGACAGGTACTCGGGTACTTTGATGGGCTAGTGACAGGTGCTTTTTATTGGGGGGGGGGGGGCAATCAGTGTAGTTGGGTGCACTGTACTTGGTAACTAGCTGTTACCACAATCTCCTCCTCACACAGGATCAGTGTGTGAGGAGGAGAACACGGTGACAGCTAGTTACCGATGCTGATGACATTTGTGACCGGCTGTGATTGGACACAGCCGGTCACGTGGTAAAGAGCCAATTTCATTGGCTCTTTACCTAGATCGGGGATGGGCTCTGTCCGAGGGACGAGCCTCGTCCCCGATCGGCGCGCATTAAGGAAGGAACGAGCGGCTCGCGCTGGAGCCGCTCATGTGATCGGCTGTGATTGACACAGCCGATCACGTGGTAAACAGCCAATTTCATTGGCTGTTTACCTTGATCGGGGTTGGGCTCAGTCCGAGGGACGAGCCTCACCCCCGATCGCCGTGGGGGTGAGGCGCCGCGGGGGTGAGGTAGCGGGGAGATTCGGGCGCCGTCATATGATGTCCGCCCGGATCGAGAAAGGATTTGTGCAGACGTCATTTGACATGGCGCGGTAAGGAAGGAGTTAAAAGTCAGCAGCTAAAGTATTTGTAGCTGCTGCCTTTTACATTTTTTTTCCCCAGGCTGGAACTCTGCTTTAACCACTTAAGCCCCGGAAGATTTTACCCCCTTCCTGACCAGGGGTTTTTTTTGCGATTTTTTACTGCGTGACTTTAACGGACAATTGCGCGGTCGTGCGATGCTGTACCTAAACGAATTTCACGTCCTTTTTTTCCCACAAACAGAGCTTTCTTTTGGTGGTATTTGATCACCTGTGCGATTTTTTGATCATGCGCTATAAACAAAAAAAGAGCGTAATTTTTGCAAAAATAACAATATTTTTCACTTTTTTTTATATGAAATTCCCCCCAAAAAAAATGTAAAAATCAAAATTTTTTAACATTTTCGGCCAAATTGTTTTATGCTACATATGTTTGGTAAAAAAAATCGCAAAAAACGTATTTTGATTGGTTTGCGCAAAAGTTATTGCGTTTACTAACAAAGGGAAAGATTTTTGTCATTTTTGGTGTTTTTTTTTTTAACGAGTAATGGCGGCGATCTGCATTTTTTTTGCGGTACTGCGACATTGCGGCGGACAGATCGGACCCTTGACTGACATTTTTGACACTTTTGAGGGTACCAGTGACATTACTGCAGTAATCAGTGCTATATATATGCACTGTTACTGCAAAAATGACACTGGCAGGGAAGGGGTTAACTGTATTGGACAGGGAGGGGTTAAGTGTATCCTAGGGGCGTGATTCTAACTGTAGTGGGACATTGCTATTGGGGTAAAAACAAAGATCAACGGTTCTACATAGTAGAACCGTCTGATCTCTATTTTTACACAGGGGAGAATGACAGGCGGCTTGTTTACATAAGCCGCTCTGCCTTTCTCCCGCTGTACCGACGATCGGCGAGTGACTGGCGGACATCGGGTCCGCCGGTCACACGCCCGCACTCCTCCCTGAACGAGCCGAGGAGGGCGCGCGCCTCAGCGGGCGCGCGCTCGCCCGCTATTGGCTCTAATAGCAGTGACAGGCGAGCGACGTAGACCTACGTCACTCTGCCTGGCCGGGGCTGACTGCCGCAGTAAATATACTGTGCGCACTCGGCAACCGGTTAACCACTTGCCGACCAGTCACCACAGTTATACGTCGGCAGGTTCCGCGAATCGCTGTACCTGTGCAGGGGTTTGCGGGAGCGAACCTGAGGCCCACTCGCCAGCGGGGAAGCTGATCCACAGGGCTGGCGGCCGCGATTGCCGCCAGGCACCCGCGATCGCTCCCTGTGAAGAGAGAATGGCGGTCTGCTGTTGTAAACACGGCAGATTATTGTTCTCTCTGCTATCAACACAGAGCTCCTGTGATCCTCCTATTTAGGTACCCAAGTCTCTGTATTGATTTCACAAGTCAATCCCCCCACCACAGTTAGAAAACACCCCCTAGGCTCACATTTAACCATTTGATCGCCCCTGGGTTAACCCCTTCCCTGCCAGTGTCATTAGTAAAGTAGCAGTGCATTACTTTAGCACAGATTACTGTAGTAATGTCACTGGTCCCCCCAAAAGTGTCACAAATATCAGTTAGGGGTCCGATCTGTCCTCCGCAATGTCGCAGTCCTGCTAAAAATCACAGATCTCCACCATTACTAGTAAAAAAAAAAAAAATAACATACATTTTTTTCCCTAGTTTGTAGGCGCGATATCTTTTGCGCAAACCAATCAAAATACGCTTATTTGGATTTTTTTTTTTTACCAAAAATATGTAGCAGAATACAAATTGGCCTAAATTGATGAAAATTTTTGATTTTATTGGGAATGTTATATAGCAGAAAGTAAAAAATATTGTTTTTTTCTTTTTTTTTCAGAATTGTCACTTTTTTTGTTTATAGCGCAAAAAATTAAAATGGCACAGGTGATCAAATACCACCAAAAGAAAGCTCTATTTGTGGGAAAAAAAGGACATCAATTTTATTTGGGAAAAGAGCCGCATGACCGTGCAGGACTGCGTTAAATAACGCAGTGCCGAATCGCAAAAAATGGCCTGGTCATTAAGGGGGAAAATCTTCAGTTTCAGAAGTGGTTAACATTATGTTGCTAAGAAAACTCAAGAGAAGATTGTAGATAATTCTTACAAATTTTTCTGTGCTGATGCCTATTAATGGCAGAATACCGAATGCTTACTAGCTACTTACTAGTACTGCTGTCATGTAGGCCCCAGGAAGACAGAAAATTGTATCAAATGCTTACCGTAATTTTCCTGGTTCCTATTTAGAATTGTTTCTGTGCTGATGCCTATTAATGGCAGCATATGGAATGCTTACTAGTATACTGCCATTTGGGCACCAGGAAACTGGAAAATTGTATTGAATAGTTAAAATAATTTTACTTTTCTGGCTCTTATCCATGGCAGCATACAGAACTCCTACTAAAATGTTGCCATGTGGACACCAGAAAAATTGTGTCAAATATTTACCATAATTTTCCTTGCCTGGTGCCCATCCATGGCAAATGCTTACTAGTATGCTGCCATGTAGGCTCCAGTAAAACCAGAAAATTGTATCAAATGCTTACAGTAATTTTCCTTATCTGGTTCCTATTTATGGCAGCATACAGAATGCCTACTAGTATGCTGTCATATAGGCCCCAGGAATCCAAGATATTGTATCAAATACTTACCGTAATTTTCCTTTCCTGGTTCTAATTCATGGCAGCATACGAGTAATCATTCTATATGCTGCCCTGCGGGCACCATGAAAACCTGATAGAGTGGTAAAGGACCAGAAACTCTATCTAAAACTAAGGAAAAAGGTTTTGGCTAGACATACACCTTTATTGATATTTTCACTGCACAGATCAGGTGCGTGTAAGACCTTAAAAAGGCATATTACTGTCATGAAATGGTAAAACATGCCACAACTTTTTTTAATGGCCTTAAAACTTTTTGACCGTTTTGGTTTCACACCTTTAATTCCAGGTTTTTTAGGTCTCAAGCTTACCTGACGTAGCAGAGCGTTGGTATCCATAGATCCTTGCTGCTGTTGGGCGATCGTTACTCCCAGTACCAGGGTGTGTATTCCACAGGACACGGTGGTGATCAGGACAATGGGCGTAAGGCGAAGGGGCAAGGTGATGAAGAACGAGAACACAAAGAAGGCTTGCCAACCGACCGTGTCGCTGGCTTCATGGAAGTGGGCAAAATTGAGGCCCAGATAGGAGAAAATCTGTGCGGCGATCAATATCCAAAGGATGTAGGGGACGAATTTGCGGGAAATACGATCCGGTAACAGCCCAAACTTGCATAGGACAAACAGCAAGAGATGGGCCAGGAGCCCAACCGCGGCCACCAAAGTAGAAGCCAACTTGTCTTGGGTGAAGACCACAGCGCACATAACAATCACATAGCAGTCAAAAAGGGCAGCAAAAACCACTAGCACCAGGAGCGTCTCGTGACGTTGCCGGCGGAAATAGGTTTGGTAGAGATTTTCCAGCGACTCGGGTGCGAAGGTAAGCCGCATAAACCGCGGTAGGCAGAGACAGCAGCCCGAGCTCCGCACTGTGACTTCATGCGTCCGGCCGACTCCATGGTCCGGGTCTGAAGGCAAGCTCACCGAGTAATCTGCGGAATACTCTGCCGAGTACTCCGGCTCTGAAAAGGCCCGGTTTCGCGGCATCTTTTCCTGGTAGAGGCTTTGGCAAACCGAACTAAGCAATCCTTCTTAAACTTTTCCAAAGATGACGAACTTCTCTCGACTTTACCAGATGACGTTCGGAAGCCTCATCTCTCACGTATGGATCAAGAGCCAGTATCGCCGAAAAAGTGGTTGCGGCTACCCCAGCTGCAATATGCCTTCCACCAGTTTCATTTTGATTACTTCCGAATTTCTGGGGATTATAAAAGTCTTGCTACATTTTGAGTCATTTTTTTTTTCCAAAAATGTTTTCAAAAAATTCCTAAAAAAAATTCACAGAAACACTTGGTCATTTTTTTGTTCTCAGCAGCATCATAGTCCCAGGTATAAAAAACGTGAACACAAATCCAATCGCGCATTTGTTACGTCAATAAGTATGGGACCCCCTCCTTTTTTTTTTTTTTTTCTCAGCCAAGACCACCGTTGAAAATCTCCATTGAGGTTTCAAGGCAGGTGCTTGCGTCCGTCTTACCAGAATAAGCCTGGAGCTCCGTGTAGCCGATCCATCGCATATGTTTTTCTTTGCCCCGCCGCGTTCCCCTTGTGCAATCTGTTGTTTTTTTTTTTTTAATCAAAGAACACAGTGTAATTCCTCCCAAAGCCTGGATCTTGCATCCTCAATCAGGCACGACTCGTGACAGAAACGTTGAGAAGCAAAAAATCTGCATGTTCAAATCCCACGTACGGCCAAACATCCCTTGGCAAATAGAATATAAAAAAAAAAAAATGTATCAAATTTTGGTAAAAATTTTTTTTAAAAAAGGGAAGCAAAAATTTGATTAGTTTTTTGCTATGGTGGAGTAAAAAATAAATAAATGATACAGTATCAGTGGTGGTGCAATGGATTAAATTGTGGGGCGATTTAAAGGTGCAAGTCGAAGGATGGGTAGCTGGAGTCTCTAGTGGTTCAGGTTGAGGGGATGCGAAGGCTGGGTACGTTTTTCTCCATAGCAAGGGAAGAGCGTTGAGGAAGAGAGCTGCATCCAAGGATTCCAAGCCTCCTGGGAATCACACAAAGGAGGGAGCAACAGACAGCTGTCATATGCATCCAGATGTCTGCAGCCAGATCTCCCCTGGTCAGTGCACAATCCTACGTACTGGTAGTTAACCACACAGGTCTCAGCCCGCACTCCCAATGTGGTGGCAAGTCTTCCTGATCACAAATGCTTGCAGGGGGTTCAAGATTCAGCTTCGTTCACATCTCATCCATCTTTGCTGCTGCTGCTATTGCTGCTTCTCTCCCCCTCTGCATCCTCCACCCCCCTGCTGCTGCTGCTGCCTGCCTGTTCCTTCCAGCCTTGTATCTTGTGCCTGCTAGGTCCATATCTGCCATCTGCTGGACATAGATGGAAATGCCATAGGAAAAAGTATTTCTCAACCTTTTTTTCTATCAGGGCACCCTTTTAAAGTATGCAAAATCTTGAGGCACCTCAGTGTAAAAAGGGAAAATTTGTAAATGTTACTTATCAATGGGAGACCTGAACCTAGGACAACACCCTCAGTTACATTATTACATAGCTGGTAAGGTTAAATAAAGACACCAGTCCAATATCTGTGTGTGTGTTGATGTCAAATACCATTTCCCGTATTCCTGTATGTTGCCTTTATAGTTACATGCACTTTGATGAAAGTAACTTCATATCAGATGCCGCCCCCCCCCCCCCCAAAATCAAAGATCCACTATCGCGTCAGAGGGCTCCCATTACTTTAGAGCCCCCATACCATCAGAGGTCCACCGATCACATCAGAGGTCCCCCCATCACATCACTTCAGAGGTCCCCTTATCACATCAGAGGTCTCCCATCATGTCTCACATCACATCAGAGGCCTCAATTGGGGTTTATCATTAGAGGTCTCCCATCACTTCAGAGGTCTCACATCACACACGAACCCCACCGTCACCTCAGAGGCCCCCCCTCACATCACATCAGTGGTCCCCCTATCACATCAGAGGCCTCCTATCACATCAGAGGTCCCCTCTATCACATCAGGGGTCCCCTCTATCACATCAGGGGCCACCAATCACATCTCACATCACATCACATCAGAGGTCCCCCCATCACATCAGAGGTCTCCCATCAGAGGTCCCCCCATCACATCAGAGGTCTCCCATCAGAGGTCCCCCCATCACATCAGAGGTCTCCCATCAGAGGTCTCCCATCAGAGGTCCCTCCATCACATCAGAGGTCTCCCATCAGAGGTCCCCCCATCACATCAGAGGTCTCCCATCAGAGGTCCCCCCATCACATCAGAGGTCTCCCATCAGAGGTCCCCCATCACATCAGAGGTCTCCCATCAGAGGTCCCCCCATCACATCAGAGGTCTCCCATCAGAGGTCTCCCATCAGAGGTCCCCCCATCACATCAGAGGTCTCCCATCAGAGGTCCCCCCCATCACATCAGAGGTCTCCCATCAGAGGTCCCCCCATCACATTAGAGGCCTAATAGGGGTTTATCATTAGAGATCCCCCATCACATCAGAGGTCTCACATCACACGTGAGCCCCACCATCACCTCTGACCCCCCCCCCCCCATGTCACATCAGAGGTCCCCCATCACATCAGAGGTCCTCCACTCACTTCAGAGCCCCATCACTTCAGAGGCCCCCCCTCACATCAGAGCTCCAATCACAAGTAAGAGGTCTCCCTTTACATCGGAGTCCTCCTTCACACCACTGGCATCCCCTCCTATCAGAGACCCCCCCCCCACCATCAAAGGTCCTCGAATCATGTCATATCTCCCACGCCCATCATGTCAGAGTCCTTTCCTATACATCACAGCCCCCCCCCCCCCTTTTACATCACAGTTTTACCTTCATATCATAGGTCTCTCCAAACATCACAGTCCCCTCATCACATCAGAAGTCTCTCCATCACTTCAGAGGTCTCCCCATTACATCAGAGCCCCCCCTTTATATCAGAGGTCCTTTCCGGGTTCTTATCCATGGCAACATACGGAATGACTACTAGTATGCTGCTATGTGGAAACAAGGAAATTGTATGAACTTCTTGTTGTAATCTTCCTTTCCTGGTTCTTATCCATGGCAATGTATGGAACCCTTTCCAGTATGATGCCATGTAGGCACCAAGAAACCTACAGTATTAAATGCTTACCATCATTTTCCTTACCTGGTTCCTATCCATGGCAGCATATGGAATGCTGAGCCCAATGGTGGATGGTAGAACCCCTTGGGAGCTTGGGCTACTGCCTTTCAGGTAACACCATGTGGTTGTTTCAGTGAGGTTCTTATCTATGGCAGCATACAGAACTGATCACTAGTAAGTTGCCATGTCGACACCAGAAAAATTGTATCATATACTTACCAAAGTTTTCTTTTCCTGGTGCCTATCCAGGGCAGCATATGGAATGCTTACAAAGGGGAGAAAACCACTAGCACCATTCTAAGTGTAGCAGCAAACCATTTTAATACAATATAAATTAGGTCTTACGCAAAAAAGTAGTTTAAAAGCAAGCATTTGGTTTTTTTAAGGTGGTCCTTGGCATCAGAATCATGGGGGTCCCTCCTCTTTGATCCATGTCAGCCCTGTTCATTTTTATTAGAAACTGTTGGCATAAAAGCCCTCATCCAATATGGCCCCTACACGGCCTGAAGAAGGAGCGCATGCTCCACAACGCGTCGCCGTACGTCTGCAGCCCAGCATCAAGGAAGTGACATCCCGGCCCTCGGACGGACGAGCCTCGGCGAACCACGGGAACAGGGAGCCTTCAGCTGTGACTGCACCGAGAGGGACCCCCATTATGTTGATGCCAAGGACCACCTTTTAAAACCAAATGCTTGCTTTTAACCACTTGCCGACCGCCGCCCGACTATATACGGCGGCGGTCAGCCCCTCCCAGGCAAAGTGACGTACCGATACTTCACTAGCCAGGGAGCCGCCGGAGGCTCGCTCCCGCCCCCGCTCGTTCACTAAGAAGCTGGCGCGTGTGACCGGCGGACCCGATGTCTGCCGGTCACTCGTGATCGTCGGGTGGAGAGGGAGAAAGGCAGGCGGCTGATGTAAACAAAGCCGCCTGTCATTCTCCCCTGTGTAAAAACACAGATCATACGGTCCTGCTATGTAGGACCGTTGATTTGTGCTGTTACACACACAGCCACATCCAATCACAGTAAGAATCACACCGCTAGGGACACACTTAACCCCTCCCTCTCCAATAAAGTTAACCCCTTCCCTCTCAGTGTAATTTTTACAGTAACAGTGCATATGTATAGCACTGATTACTGTAGTAATGTCACTGTTACCCCCAAAAGTGTCAAAAATGTCAGTCAAGGGTCCGATCTGTCCGCCGGAATGTCGCAGTCCCGCAAAAAAAAAAAAAAAATCGCAGATCGCCGCCATTAGGCGTTAAAAAAAAAAATGACAAAAATCTTTCCCTTAGTTAGTAAACGCAATAACTTTTGTGCAAACCAATCAAAATACGCTTTTTGCAATTTTTTTTACCAAACATATGTAGCAGAAAACAAATTGGCCTAAAATGTTAAAAAATTTTGATTTTTAAATTTTTTTGGGGGGGGAATTTCATATAAAAAAATGTGAAAAATATTGTTATTTTTGCAAAATTGTCGCCCTTTTTTTGTTTATAGCACAAAAAGTAAAAATCGCACAGGTGATCAAATATCACCAAAAGAAAGCTCTATTTGTGGGAAAAAAAGGACGTCAATTTCATTTGGGTACAGCGTCGTACGAATGCGCAATTTAATTGTCCGTTAAAGTCACGCAGTGCCGAATCGCAAAATACCCCCTGGTCAGGAAGGGGGTAAAATCTTCCAGGGCTTAAGTGGTTAAATTACTTTTGTGAGTAAGACTTCATTTATATTGTATTAAAATGGCTTACTGCTACGCTTAGAATGGCGCTTGTGGTTTTCACCCCTTTGTTTTGATGACAGAGGCGCTTCTCTCTTCACAACCAGCAGCCGTCACAGTGTGCAGATACCCCATTTGAACTCATCCTGCTCTCCCTTCCACCTTTATCTCCCCACTCATTGATATACTACAGACTGTCAGAGATTAACTGTATATCTGGCTTGCGCCAATATCTGTTTGTTTATGGAATGCTTACTAATATGCTGCCATGTAGGCACCAGGAAACTAGAAAATTGTATCAAATAGTTACCATTATTTTACTTTCCTGGTTCTTCTCCATGGCAGCATACGGTATACTTACTATTATGTTACCATGTAGCACACAACCACCTTAGTTACATTGTCACATAATTATAGTAAAACCTTGGATTGCCAGCCTAATTCATTCCGGAAACATGCTTGTAATCCAAAGCACTCTTATATCAAAGCGAGTTTTCCCATAAGAAAAAATGGAAACTCAGATGATTCGTTCCACCATCATTTATTCATAAATCCTTTAGTTTATAGTCCACATAAAAAGATTATAGCAATGTGATGGCGGCCTCCACAAGGGAGATTAAAAGCAAAATCCAACAGGAACTACAGTGTATAAAAGAGAAGAGAGGCGCCTCTAAGTGTAGCAATATGGTTACATTAATTGAAGGTTCAACATTTAGCAACTTACATGGTTGATTAAAACAGGCACATCTAAGTATGCAGGCAACTGGGGTAAGGCTGTCCCCATAGACTGTCCTCCTCAACGCCGTCAGTCTGCAGTCGTGAACGGGAAGACTACCCTGCAGTAGAGCGATCTGAAAGCGAGGCTTGAATCGCTCGTAGAGCGCAGTGTTGAAGGGATGAAGTCGTTGGTGGTGAGGAGGACGGTCTATGTGGAAAGCTTTACCCCGAATGCCTGCATACTTAGATGTGCCAGTTTTAATCATCAACCATGTGAGTTACTAAATGTTGCTACACTTAAGGAGGCGCCTCTCTTCTCCTTTCTACTCAGTTGTAACATGACGCTACTTTTATATCAAGACATCGCTTGTTTATCAAGTCAAAATGTATTTAAAAAAATTTGCTTGTCTTGCAAAACGCTCTCAAACCAAGTTACTCTCAATCCAAGGATTTACTATACATAGTTGGTAAGGTTGACTGATAAAGACACCAGTCCATCCAGTTGTGTGTGTGTGTTGCGTTTATAGTTACATTCACTTTGATTAACCGGTGCCGCCCGCCGCAAGTACATATACTGCGGCAGTCAGCCCCGGCCAGGCAAAGTGACGTACCGGTACGTCACTAGCCTGGGAGCCAATAGCGGGCGGGCGCGCACCGCCGGAGGCATGCTCCCGCCTCGGCTCGTTCACGGACACCTCCGTGTGTGTGACCGGCGGACCCGATGTCCACCGGTCCCTCGCGATCGTCCGCAGTGAAGGGAGAAAGGCAGGCGGCTAATGTAAACAAAGCCGCCTGTCATTCTCCCCTGTGTAAAAGCACAGATCTAACGGTCCTGCTATGTAGGACCGTTGCTCTGTGCTGTTACATCACACAGCCACATCCCTGCACAGTTAGAAGCACGCCCCTAGGGACACACTTAACCCCTCCCTCTCCAATAAAGTTAACCCCTTCCCTGCCAGTGTCATTTTTACAGTAACAGTGCATATGTATAGCACTGATTACTGTAGTAATGTCACTGGTACCCCCAAAAGTGTAAAAAATGTCAGTCAAGGGTCCGATCTGTCCGCCGCAATGTCGCAGTCCCGCGAAAAAAAATCGCAGATCGCCGCCATTACTCGTTAAAAAAAAACACAACAAAAATTACAGAAATCTTTCCCTTAGTTAGTAAACGCAATAACTTTTGCGCAAACCAATCAAAATACGCTTATTGTGATTTTTTTACCAAACATAGATAGCAGAAAACAAATTGGGCAAAAATTTAAAAAAATTTAGATTTTTACATTTTTTTGGGGGGGAATTTCATATAAAAAAATGTAAAAAATATTGTTATTTTTGCAAAATGGTCGCTCTTTTTTTGTTTATAGCGCATGATCAAAAAATCGCACAGGTGATCAAATACCACCAAAAGAAAGCTCTATTTGTGGAAAAAAAAGGACGTCAAATTAGTTTAGATACAGCGTCGTTCGACCGCGCAATTGTCCGTTAAAGTCACGCAGTGCCGAATCGCAAGATACCCCCTGGTCAGCAAGGGGGTAAAACCTTCCGGGGCTTAAGTGGTTAAAAAACTTAACATGAGAGCCCCTTATCACATCAGAGGTCCCCCCCACCCCCCCATCTCACATCAGAGTCCCTTCCTCTACATCAAATGTCAACCATCGCATCAGAGATCTCCCATCACATTAGAGGTCCCCCTTTCAAATCATAGGTTACCCATCGTCACATAAGAGGTCCCCCTTTAAAAAACAATCAACCACAGTGCAAAACACTGATTAGTAATAAAAAAAAATGTCATGCAAAATTAAATAGTCTCAAAAATTTCAGTTCATAATAGGTATTCTTTATCCAAGGTTCTGTGCATAAAATAATAAGTATACAGTGTTGAAGTGCTCCAAACTATCATGCATGGTGAAAGTGCTCCACACACCCTGTTGTGCCCTTACCAGATTGTGTGGACCCACATCTGGTGTGCATGAGGGTCTAAAGCACTTAAAACTGGTGAGGAGGGTAATATAAGGAATGACTCTTCACACTCGTCCTTTGAGGACAATGTGGTATGTAGGGTTGCCACCTCATCTCTTTAAACCAGGACACACATTAATTACACAGGTGCTGTGGCTGATTAAGGTGGTAATTAAACTCACTTGGTGCCTTATGTGCATTATATCAGTCTCAGAACCTGTGTGATTAGTATGTGTCCTGGATTAAAGTGATGAGGTGGCAACCCCATTGGTATGATGTCTGGTTGTCAGCATTCCCATCACTCATGTTCTATCAAGATAACAGAGGGAGAGAGCTCATATAGTGCAGTATGTTCCTATTTATTTCATTAAAAGTATAAAATCAAAAATGTACAAAACTCCAAAAAGGTATGTCGCTTTACAATCAAATATGAAAAAGACACCCCGATCACATCAGAGGTCTCCCATCACATCGGATGGCCCCCGATCACATCAGAGGTCTCCCATCACATCAGAGGTTTTCCTTTACATCGGATGGCCCCCGATCACATCAGAGGTCTCCCATCACATCAGAGGTTTTCCTTTACATCGGATGGTCCCCGATCACATCAGAGGTCTCCCAATCACATCAGAGGTTTTCCTTTACATCGGATGGCCCCCGATCACATCAGAGGTCTCCCATCACATCAGAGGTTTTCCTTTACATCGGATGGCCCCTGATCACATCAGAGGTCTCCCAATCACATCAGAACCCCCCCCCCCTTCATATCAAAGTTCCCACTTTCACATCAGAGGTCCCCCCCATCACATCAGAGATCCCCCATCACATCAGAGGTCCCCCCATCACATCAGAGGTCCCCCCACTTCACATCAGAGGCCCCCCCCCTTCATATTAGAGGTCTCCCTTCACATCAGAGGTCACCCTTTCACACCTTTCACATTAGAGCCCAAATCACATCAGAAGGCCCCCGATCACATCAGAACCCCAACCCCCACAGTTCATATCAAAGTTCCCTCTTTCACATCAGAGGTCCCCGCCATCACTTTAGAGGTCCCCCCACTTCACATCAGAGGTCCCCCCTTCATATTAGAGGTCTCCCTTTCACATTAGAGCCCAAATCCCATCACAGGGCCCCCTATCACATCAGAGGTCTCCCATCACATAATACTCTCTTCTTCACATCAGAGGTTTCCTATAGCATGTCAGAATCACTCTTACTACATTAGAACCCCCCTTTCACATCAGGGTCTTCCCTTCATATCAGAGGTCTCTCGTTACATCACAGTCCCCTCATCGCCATCACCTCAAAGGTCTCCCTATTACATCAAAGAATCCCCTTTATATCAGAAGTTCCCAAAGCTCCCTCAAAATATAACAGCCTTCTCATACATGAGATCCCCTAACATGTCAGAGGCCCCCTACACATAAGCCCCTCCAGCCCATCAGAGTCCCTCAGTCACCACAGAGTCCCTCCGTCACATCAGATCCCTACATTGTACAAAACAATGCAAATAATAAAATACCGCAGACCATCACTGCCTATATACTGTGCGCTGTGGTGTGCGGCATTGCCTAAAAAGATAACATTGTAAAGCGCTGCGTAAACTGCTGGCGCTATAGAAATCCTGAATAATGATAATAATAATTCATGTGCCTTTTATAATTTGTTATAGTGCCTTGGCAGCCCATTCATAATGAAGGGAGGGAATGGTGGGAACCCCTAATATTAGGCACAGCAGTTGTAAATACCCGAGAACTCGGCACAGGGATGGTGGGAACCCCCCATAATGGGTACAGCAGGTGTACAGACTGGGAAATCAGCAAAGGGATGGTGGGAAACCCTCATAATGGGCACAGCAGGTGTACAGACCTGGTAACTCAGCACGAATAGTTGGAACCCCTCATAATGGGCACAGCAGGTGTACAGACCTTCAGTGCAAGGATCGTGGGAACCTTTCATTATGGGCACAGCAGGTGTACAGACCCAGGAACATAGCAGAGGCATGGTGGGAACTCTTCATAATGGGCACGGCAGGTGCACAGACCCATGAACTCAGCGCAGAGATGGTGGGACCTCCTCATAATGGACACAGCAGGTGTACAGACCTAGGAAAGCAGCACAGGGATGGTTGGAACCCCTCATAATGGGCACATCAGGTGTACAGACCTGTTAACTCAGCACGGATGGTTGGAACCCCTCATAATGGGCACAGCAGGTCTACAGACCTTCAGTGCAAGGATAGTGGGAACCCTTCATAATGGGCACAGCAGGTGTACAGACCCAGGAACTTAGCAGAGGCATGGTGGGAACCCTTCATAATGGGCATGGCAGGTGTACAGACCCATGAACTCAGTGCAGGGATGGTGGGACCCCTAAAATGGACACAGCATGTGTACAGACCTTCAGTGCAAGGATAGTGGGAACCCTTCATAACGGGTACAGCAGGTGTACAGACCCAGGGACTCAGCACAGGGATGGTGGGAACCCCTTAAAATGGGCACAGCAGGTGTACAGAACTGGAAACTCACCACAGGGATGGTGGGAATCCCTCACAATGGGCACAGCAGGTGTAGACCTGGAAACTCAGTACAGGGATGGTGGGAACACCTTGGCTCAGGTGTGCGTCAGGGGTGTCCTTTGAGTCCTCTGCTATATGCGTTTGCAATCGACCCCTTCATTAGAAGGCTAGAGAGTGGACCATTGTGTGGGGTACCTTTAGGCATCACTGATGAGCCTCCTTTGAAGGTTGTGGCTTATGCTGATGATGTTTCTGTTTTTGTTTTTGGGACTGTGGAAGCGTTGAAGGTGGTCTCAGTGATAAGGCAGTATGTGGAAGCATCAGGTTCAAAGGGCAACCAGGACAAGTGTGAAGCTTTCTGGATAGGCGTGGAAGGTGAGAGTTTTGTTCTCCAGGATGACTTCCCGGAGCCCCAACACAAAATTAAAGTTCTAGGCATTGAATTTGGCCCAGGTGTCTATGTTCATGCAAATTGGGTGAAAAGGCTGGAGAATGCCGATGCCAAGGTGGCGAGCTGGAAAGGTTGGCACTTTTCCTTAAGGAAAAAAGGTTAATCTGATCAAAGGTTACCTGATTCCAATTTTTCTGTATGTCAGTTTTGTCTGCGTTTTGCCAGTGTCTCTCTATTCCAGGATCTATAGCGGGTTCTTCCAGCTGTTATGGGGGAACAGAATAAACCTTGTAAAAAGGCGTGTGACATATCTTCCTAGGCGGGAGGGTGGTCTAGGAATAATCAACCCTGTAGTCTTTTTCTCTCTGATGTTTGTAAAGTACAACCTGGGTAACATGTTGGTAGAGAGATCGCCTGGGTGGGTGGGTATTTTCCAGTCCTGGTTTAGGCCTTTTCTGCGAAACTGGGAAAATGGTGGGCCAGTGAAAAGCCAGAGGGTCAAGCATGATAAGCTCCTGGCTTATGTTGCCCCCTGTTTGAAAATACTTCAGCAGTGGCAAGGGGAGGTCAGATCTCTTCCAAGGAAACTTCTTGAGAAGTGGGTCATGAGCTCTGTTTTTTGCGAACTACTGGCCTTAAGGGATTGCCCAAGCCTGGTTTTGGGGGAGGGTTTGCGTTTAATTTGGAGAGAATCCCAATGAAGTTTAGGGATCAGGCTTGGCTCGCTTTCCATGGAAAACTATATGTGAAGGGCAACCTGAATTTTCTTTCTGTGAGTGATCGGGGCTGCCCGAGAGAGTGTGGAGGAGTGGTGGAGTCCATGGATCACTTTCTGCTTCAGGGTCCTTTTAATATAGAGGTGTACAAGAGGATAGGGAGGGCTCTGAGTGTACCCTTCCTCCCCCATATGAGTTATGCAGAGTGGGTGTATGGGGCATTCCAGACTCACTGGCATTATGATTTGGAAACACTTTTTTTAGTTAGTCTAGTAGTCCGTTATTTTACGCGGAGTGCATGGAGCTGACCAGGTATCCTTACAGAGTAAAATCCTCTCTGTCGAGGTGGTGGTGCAGGACATTCTGGGTGAGGTTGGGAAGATTCTGGGTCTTGAGAAAGACAGGTGGCAGCAGGAGGCCTGGATAAAGGTGTGGAGGAATATCAGGACTCTGTAGCTGCTGCCTGTGTGCGGCTTTTCTTTCTGTCATTGCTTCACTCCCCTAGATTTTCAGATAAAACATATTTTTGATAAAAAGGCTACATGCATGGTGACGGTGATGTTGGCTTAGTCTGGCTCTCTCGTAGGGTTTATGCTGTGCGGAATTTGGTTTATTTATTATGTTCTTGTTTTGTTTTTGTATAGTTTTATTCAATTATTTTGTAAATGGGAAATCCTCATAATGGGCACAGCAGGTGTACAGACCTGGGAACTCAGCAGAGGGATGGTGGGAGCCCCTCACAATGGGTACAGCCGGTGTACAGACAGGGGAAACTCAGCACAGGGATGGTGGGAACCCCCATAATGGACACGGCTGGTGTACAGACCAAGAAACTCAGCACTGAGATGGTGAGAACCCCTCAGAATAGGCACAGCAGGGGTACAGGCCCAGGAACTCCGCACAGGAATGGTGGGAACCCCTCATAATGGGCACAGCAGGTGTAAAGACCAGGAAACTCAGCTTAGGGATGGTGGGAATCCCTCATAATGGACACAGCGAGTGTACAGACCAGAGAACTCGTAATGGGCATAGGTGTTCAGACCTTCAGTTCAAGGATGGTTGGAACCCTTCTCATGTGCACAGCAGGTGTACAAACCTGGAAACTCAGCACAGGGATGGTGGGTGGGAACCCCTCATAAAGGGCACAGCAGGTGTACAGACTTTCAGTACAAGGATGGTGGAAACCCCACATAATGGGCACAGCAGGTGTATAGACCCGGGAACTCATAGCAAGGATTGTGGCAACCCCTCATAATGGGCACAGCATAGAAACATAGAATGTGTCGGCAGATAAGAACCATTTGGCCCATCTAGTCTGCCCAATATATCTGAATCCTATGAATAGTCCCTGGCCCTATCTTATATGAAGGAAAGCCTTATGCCTATCCCATGCATGCTTAAACTCCTTCACTGTATTTGCAGCTACCACTTCTGCAGGAAGGTTATTCCATGCATCCACTACTCTCTCAGTAAAGTAATACTTCCTCATATTACTTTTAAACCTTTGCCCCTCTAATTTAAGACTGTGTCCTCTTGTGGTAGTTTTTCTTCTTTTAAATATGCTCTCCTCCTTTACCGAGTTGATTCCCTTTATGTATTTAAAAGTTTCTATCATATCCCCTCTGTCTCTTCTTTCTTCCAAGCTATACATGTTAAGGTCCTTTAACCTTTCCTGGTAAGTTTTTTCCTGCAATCCATGTACTAGTTTAGTAGCTCTTCTCTGAACTCTCTCTAGAGTATCTATATCCTTCTGGAGATATGGCCTCCAGTACTGCGCACAATACTCCAAGTGAGGTCTCACCAGTGTTCTGTACAGCGGCATAAGCACTTCTCTCTTTCTACTGCTTATACCTCTCCCTATACATCCAAGCATTCTGCTGGCATTTCATGCTGCTCTATTACATTGTCTTCCCACCTTTAAGTCTTCTGAAATAATTACTCCTAAATCCCTTTCCTCAGATACTGAGGTCAGGACTGTGTCAAATATTCTGTACAGCAGGTGTACAGACCTACAGACCTGGGAACGCAGCAGAGTTTTTACAGAATCCTCAAGATATAGTGTCAGGAGTTGGGGCAACATTCACACTTTTGTGAACCCCACTGTAGCATTCATGTGAAGTTGTAAAATGTAAACATTACAAAATATTAAAATGAAATAGTGTAGTATGGCCTGCAAAATGTTATTCTCAGGATAACTGGTAAATGAATAACAAGGTCAGATTTGTGGGCAGATGAATGGATCGCCAATCCGTTCTTTACACAGTTCACCTTACCTCATTAGGGCTCATGTACACTACAGTTTATAAACTTGAGTTTAGGAGCTTTAGGCATTTTTTTTTCTGCCAAAGCTCCTAAACTCAACTCCATTAAAGCCTGTGTCCATGTTCACATAGGCTTTTACAAGAGTTTAGAAGCTGCTGCAGTTAGGGGAGGTTCAACACCTCTACCTCCTTCTCTTGAACGCGGAAGAATCTCATTGAGGATAGGAATGATTTTACCGCTGGTGCAATTTTTCCACGTTCTGCGGGTCCAGTGGCCGGCGGTCAAACTAGTCTGTGTGTACATGAGCCCTTACCCTTAAATTCCTCCGATGCTCACCTCCAGAATTTCTATGGAACCTCTCCCATCCTCTGAAACTCCTTACCCCAGCCCAAACTGTCTGATTATCTCCTACACTATTCCCCTTTAGGCAATCCCTGAAATCCCATCTTTTCACAGAGGCCTACCCTGCCTCTAAATAATAAACTTAACTTTTAATTTCTGCATCAACTTCCCCTACAGTTATTACCTTTTGCATCCCTTGACCTTTCCTTTTGGATTGTAAGCTCTGTCGAGCAGGGCCCTCTGATTCCTCTTGTATTCAATTGTATTGTAACTGTTCTGTGTGCCTCCATTTTGAAAAGCGCTGTGCAAACTGTTGGCCCCATATAACTCCTGTATAATAATAATAGTTGCGATTATTAACAAAATACGACACGAGTCTTCAGTGAAACAAATATTTTATGCCTATTAAAAACACAAACACAAAATATACAAAGTAACAGTACAAAATAAACAGCATTGAAAAGATAAAATCATATTTACCCAATTAGAAAAAAAAAAATAAAACAGCTTCATCGCTCTTTCTTTGATGGGTTTCTTATTCAGGCTCCATTCACACTTGTGCGACTCCAAAGTTGTGCGATTTCCTTTGCGCCTTAAATGGGTTTGATTTTGGGTGTTGACTTTGACTGCTGCACAACTGTCGCATTGATATTAGGGCGCAACTTTCATGTGACTTTTGAGAGCTTACATTGCAGTCTATGACACTCAAGTCGAAATAAAGTTACATCAAAGTAGTGCAGGAACCTTTTTAACCACTTGCCGCCAAATCACTTGTCTGGTATGTCATTTGACCTCAGGGTGATAGTTTTTAGAGCCAACGCTCAACTCTCTTGTAATAGCAATCTGAGCAGCTAACTAGCTACTCGATTGCTATTACAAGCAGCTAGAGGTGACAACCCCCCCTCCTGCGGCTCTTTTGGGCTCTCCCATCCCACTGGAATACCTAAGCTACCAGCAGCACATCCGCCGGCTAGTCAGAGACCCATACAAAGCCAGAATCGGCTTAAATCGGGTCTCTGCTCGGGTAACCTAGAAGTGATGACATGACATCACTTCCGGTTTACCAGGATGTCAACAGCGCTATTTTTTTGAAAATCAAAAAGTATTCAAAAACACTGATCTTGGGATTTTGAATGCTTTCAAGTGCAAAGGAGGGATTTGGGGTCTTAATCCCAGATCACTCCATAAAGAGGGCCTGTGACGTGCCTATTGCTGTCACAAGGATGTTTACATTCCTTATGACAGCAATAAAAGTGATTAAAAAAATATAAAGCAAGAGTGTAAAAATAAAAAAAAAATTAATAATCAAAAAAATAACTTTAAGTGCCCCCGTGCTAACGCGCAAAGGCAAATACATGTCAGTCCTGCACGCACACAGCGATTGTCTAACGCGTGAGGATTTGTGGTGAAAGTCGGATTATGGGCAGAAATTCTAGCAATAGACTTCCTCTGTAGATAAAGTGGTAACCTGTAAAGACTTTTAATGCGTGACATGTTTGTTAATTATTCGGTGTGACATCTTTTATATTTTACAAAAAAATTGGGTTGTATATTGTTTTTTTTTGCATTAAAATTTGTAAAAAAATTGTGTTTTTTCCCCCAAAAAATTGCATTAAAAAAAAAAAAAAATGCGTGTGACATAAAAAATTGCAAAACCCACCAATTTATTTTCTAGGGCCTAAAAAAAATATAATGTTTGGAGGTTCAAATTAGTTTTCTAGCCAACAAAAAAAATGATTTTCACATGTAAACAAAAAGTGCAAGAAAATGCATTGTCTTCAAGTGGTTTAAATCGCAGACAGCTTTCATTGAGAAACATGGGCAGCAAATGGTTATGCAACTTGATGTGTCCAAAGTCACATGACAAGTCTTACAAGTGTGAATGGAGCCTCACAGCTGTGTAAATTTAAAAGGATTTGTAACTGCAATGAATGATTTTGGAGCACATGGCACTAAAAGGGTTCAAAGTAGTGCTTCCTTTTTAACGGGCCAAAAACTGAAGTTTATTTCTGCTTGACACCAACAATATGGAATGCCAGTAAATGGAGTATAAGCATTCCACCATTTGCAACTCAATTCACGAAAAGGTCATACAGAGTCTGTGCCTTAATTGCTGCTTACTCAGTCCTAAAAGATAGAAATATCTTAATACCTTCAATATTGAGTTGGCCCACCCTTCGCAGCTATAACAGCTTCAACTCTTCTGGGAAGGCTGTCCACAAGGTTTAAGAGTGTGTCTATGGGAATGTTTGACCATTCGTCCAGAAGTGCATTTGTGAGGTCAGGCACTGACGGACAAGAAGGACTGGCCTTCAGTCTCCACTCTAATTCATCCCAAAGGTTGTGCAGGCCAGTGAAGTTCCTCCACCCCAGACTTGCTCATCCATGCCTTCCTAGACTTTGCTTTGTGCACTGGTCCAAATTATTTGGTGGAGAGGGGGTTATGGTGTGGGGTTGCTTTTCATTGGTTGGGCTTGGCCCCTTAGGTTCAGTGAAGGCGTCAGCATACGAAGACATTTTGGACAATTTCATGCTCCTTTGTGGGAACAGTTTGGGGATGGTCCCTTCCTGTTCCAACCTGACTGTCCACCAGTGCACAAAGCAAGGTCCATAAAGACTTGAATGAGCGAGTTTGGGGTGGAGGAACCTGACTGGCCTGCACAGAGTCCTGAACACCTTTGGGATGAATTTGACTGGAGACTGTGAGCCAGGACTTTTCGTCTACATCAGTGCCTGACCTCACAAATGTGTTTCTGGAAGAATGGTCAAACATTCCCATAGACACACTCCTAAACCTTGTGGACAGCCTTCCCAGAAGAGTTGAAGCTGTTAAAGCTGCAAAGGGTGGGCCAAATCAATATTGAACCCTACAGACCAAGACTGGGATGCCATTAAAGTTCATGTGGGTGTAAAGGCAGACGTCTCAATACTTTTGGTAATATAGCACATATATCTCAAGCTTTTTGGTACATGATCAATAAAAAAAACCCTCTTCTCTTTTATTATATTTTAATAGTTTGATTGCATCTGACAATTACAGTATTAAACAGACACACTGCAGTGCCATTTGTAGGTTGAAGGTTTATTTTATTAATGAATCCTCCAGCCTGATCATTATGTCACTGATGATATGTTTGGAGACCACTCTAATTGCCAGTGACAGCAGGGTTTAAGAGGTAGCACAAGGCTTGCCGCTGGCTCTCAAAGGGAGCAGATTTATTGATGTACAGTATTCCTAGCCCTTGATATTGTGCTGAGGAATATTAATATAGGGACTGCAGACAGAGAGGGGGTAAAAGAGCAAATTTTATTTTGATTTAGCAGGGAAGGGATGAATCCTTAATAGCCTGTAACTTCCCCCCACTGGAGGGGTTCCCCACGCTTCCTCTCCAGTGAACATGTACTAAGGACATGAACAGGACTAGAATCCCATCACAGCATCGAACCTTTACCCACTTTGCTCAAAACTATTTAAACTGTTTTGCTGGAGTAACACTTTCTGGTAGACATCCAATCCAGGACAGAATCAGACAAAATATCTACATCACGATTCACTAAATGGCAAACCCGGACCGAGCAACAGTCCTATCTGGACCGCGGTCGTGCCACTTTTCAGTTTGCGTGTTTTCTCGGGTAATCATCATATCTTCATCACAGTGGACAGGGGTGAGAGGTGCTGAAGATCAGGACAGAGAGCAGGAGTCGTAACAAAATGGTAATCACCCTTTTGTTAACATAAGTTGGGCACCTCCCGCTCCCGCCTGCTGGGAGTATGATAGCGAAGACCCGGGTAAAAACACCTATTTTGTGGGCCTCTGCCCTGGTAGGACTGTGCAGGAAAGGCTACAAATGAAGGGGGACTGTGATGTAAAGGAGGAGAAGGGGCTCAGACTGCAAGGGGCACTGTGATGTAAAGGGGCATGGTGATGTGTAAAGGGGTCACGGTGACATGTAAAGAAGGCTTTGTGATGTGAACTGAGGACACTGTTGGTTTGCTTTAAAGGGGGACTGTGATGTAAGTGGAGAGGGACTGTGATGTAAAGGGGCACTGTGGACACTGATGTAAAAGGGGGGGACTTATGTTAAGAGGGGGTTGTGATGTGAAGGGGGAGCTGTGGACACTTATATAAAGAGGGCGCCATAATGAAGACACTGATGTACAGGGGGGCTGTGATGTAAAGGGCAGACTGATGTGAAAGGGGGGGGGGGGCTGAGGACACTGATGTAAAGGGAGGACTGTGATGTGAAGGGTAGGCTGAAGACACTGATGTATAGGGGGGACTGTGATGTGAAGGGGGGGGGGGACACAAATATAAAGGGGGGACTGTGATGTGAAGGGTAGGCTGAAGACACTGATGTACAGGGGGGACTTTGATGTATGTAAAGTGGGTATTGTGATGTGAAAGAGGGGGGGGGGCTGAGGACACTGATGTAAAGGGGGACTGTGACGTGTAGGGTAGGCTGATGTACAGGGGGGGGGGGGGGGGGGTGTACACAGCCCCTTTTACGCTGATGTTAATGTAAAAGGGGCTGTGAAGAAGACCTCTGCCGGAAGAAAATTTTACCAAATAGTCCTCTGTAAATTTTAATTCAAGACCCCCGGTCTACATTTAAAATGCAATTGAATAAATATCCGTATAGTCCCATAAAAAATGGCAAATCTGCTTCTAATCCCTTCACCAAGCTCCTAATTTTCAACTATGGATATTAAGTTACCATCTCAGAAAATCACTTACCTGACTTTCATCAAGATCTACAAAAAGCATAGATCCACCAATAACAGACGCCACGCAGTCTGGTATTGTTTATAGAGGATTCATCTCTACTCGCCGTGGACTTTTTCTGCCCCATTCTAGCATTCCACAGTCTCCTCTACTCCCTGGACCTCTCTTCAGGCTTTGTGTAAAGCCTTGTACACACGGGGCAACAAATCAGTCTAAATCAGCAGAAACTGGCCGACTTTCAGCCAGTGTACAGAGTTGTCTATTCTATAGAAGCGGATCTCACGACAGGAGATCATTTTTATATTTAAGAATATATTTATGTTTATATATTAAGTCGTTTGGTACACAGTTAATAAAAAAACTCTTCTCTTATATTATATTTTAATACTTTGATTGTATTTGACAATTACAGTATTGAACAGAGGCACACTCTGGTGCCATCAGTTAGCTAAAGGTTATTTTGTCAATGAAACCTCCTTTCTGGTTGAACGTTTTTATTTTTTACTGTTAAAGAAAAATTCCAGCTCAAACGTTCTCATTTTGGGTAAAGAAGAGTCGTCCGGTTTTTATGGTCTCCATTTCTCCAGGAAGGCCAATACCACAACAACAAAAAAACTTACCCTACTCTACCAAAAAGTTCCCCTTGAGACTGTTACTCCCTTGTCCAGTGATGACCTGACTTTTTAAAAGTCAAAGCTTCTGAAAGTGAAATGTTCATTTTTGGTTGAAGACTTGAACATCTGTATTTTTGTTGTTACAGGTGTTCTTTAAACCTTAAAGTTAGTAGTAGTTGGTCACATTCTACTGGACTTGTTCTGTAATGTTGAAGACGTTTCATAGCTTCTCAAAACCACTTCTTCAGTTCTTCTGAGTGCCAGGAAACCCAGTGTTGCTATCCACACCAGGAGCAGATAGGTCTCGAAGGTCTCCAACCCTGTTCTAGTTTGATGTAGAAGGCCTATTTTGTGCCTTTTGAAACCCAGCTGTCTTCTCTGTCCTCAAAACAATCTCCCTTTTCTTTAAAGTGGATAGCTACCCAAAAATGAAAAGGAGTTTGTGCATACTAAAGATTTAATAACCTTTCCTATAAACTTTATATTGCAAAGCTTTTGCATTTCCCTAGTAATTATTCGTTATGCCTGTTTATGCATTTCATTCCAACAACAATCCATTGCTTTAAAGCAGTGGTCTCTGGATGTGGCACTTATCCTTCACTTGAGGCACTATTACATACACTGAAACTGACAAAGGTTTATTATTCCTCCCAATGCAACAAACCATGATGCACTGTTCCTTCCACTGACACCAAGGATTGGGCACTATTCCTTGCAATGACACCAAGGATTGGGCACTATTCCTTGCAATGACACCAATGATTGGGCACTATTCCTTGCAATAACACCAACGATTGGGCACTATTCCTGCCACTGACACCAACAATGGGGCACTATTTCTGCTACTGATACCAACGAAGGGACACTATTCCCGTCACTGACACCAAGGATGGGACACTGTTCCTGCTACTGACACCAAGGATGGGACACTAATCCTCCCACTGACACCAACGATAGAGCACTATTCTTTCCAATGACACGAATGATTAGACACTGTACCTCCCAATGACACCAACAATGGGGCACCATGCCTCCAACTGACACAAACGATGAGACACTAATTCTCGCAACGACACCAATAGGGCACTATTGGTGCCACTAAAACCAACATTAGGGCACTGTTCCTTCCAAAGATACCAACGATGGGGCACTGCTCCTCCCACTGACACCAAAAATAGGGCACTATTCCTCCCAAGGACACTAAAAATGGGGCACTATTCCTCCCAAGGACACTAAAAATGGGGCACTATTCCTCCCAAGGACACTAAAAATGGGGCACTATTCCTCCCAAGGACACCAACAATGGGACACTATTCCTCCCAAGGACACCAACAATGGGACACTATTCCTCCCAAGGACACCAACAATGGGACACTATTCCTCCCAAGGACACCAACAATGGGACACTATTCCTCCCAAGGACACCAACAATGGGACACTATTCCTCCCAAGGACACCAACAATGGGACACTATTCCTCCCAAGGACACCAACAATGGGACACTATTCCTCCCAAGGACACCAACAATGGGACACTATTACTCCCAAGGACACCAACAATGGGACACTATTACTCCCAAGGACACCAACAATGGGACACATTTCCTCCCAAGGACACCAACAATGGGACACTATTCCTCCCAAGGACACCAACGACGTGGCATTGTTTACTTTCACTGACTACCAGTTATCTTCTACTTCCAGTGGCTACAGTCTGATCCACATACATATTGCTCCCCCCTCCCCCTCGGTCTGCAGGACAGTAAACTGCCGTGTTCAGAAAGTTTGGAGACACTTGCTTTAAAACTAATGGTATAGTGCCTCAGCATTGTTGGCACCCAAAAGTATCTCCACCAAATAGTGCATTGTTGACATCTGTGTCTTCCTCTGATGCACATGCATACTAATTCTGGTGGAAGCTTTGGCCCCTACAGCATCTTCCTGTTTCACTCAGGCTATCAGCACTCCCATGTCACTCCCAAGCATTACTTCTGGACGAGAGCTGTAGCTGCCCACTGCCTGCTAGGTGAGACATTACCTGGAAGTGCAATGGGAATATTATTTGTGTATTAACCTGTCCATGTACACTGTGGAGTCGATGAGTAGCGAGAAGAAATCCAGCTGAAGTTGATCAACTACTACTCGCTAAAACATGACCTGTTTAACACAGAACCTTTATGCACATATTTAAATCCAAAATGGCTTTCATTTGGCAAATACACTTTTCTGGTACACACAGCAAAAGACAACAACAAAAGCAATAAAGAACATAAAAGAAAAAAAAAATATGACCCAATGCTTGTGCTTCAACCACATTAAATGAAATGAAGGGAGGCAGACCCTCCCTCCCAACGTGTGCATATTCCACACACTTGGCGAGTGTCAATGGAGGGAAGTCCAGATCGTGTCTGCATGCCATAAAAAGTGTAAGAAAACCAGCCAGTGTGTATAGTTCACAAGGTGAGGGCGCCTCCTGGGGTACAATCATCTAGTGGGGATGATCCTCAAGGGGAGGAGCCTCGAGGTGACTGTTCTTTGACATCGGTGCCACTGGGGGCAGGAAGAGGAACTTGGCTCTACTTTATGTTCTTCAGAAGAGCCGTGCGGGCGTTTACGAGGGCCTTAAAGGCGTCTTCGCTTCCTGGTGCAACGCACTTGTCCGGGTGAAGGAGCACAGCCAGCTTGCGATACGCTTTATTTACTTCATCCCTGCAAAAAATATATATTCATAGCCCCAAAAAAACTTTAACATTTTACAAGAAACAACAAAGCAAGGAATGTGAAGCTGCCAATGGAATGCTTAAGCATTCAAAGTGATATATTTTCAGGTACCGGTGGAGTGAACTCCATGGCCTCTTACATCCTTTAAGGATTCCAATGATGAACCCTACATGCAACAGTTGCTGGCTCCTGCCCACCTTGAAATTTTCAACCTTTCTGCCCTGGCTTTAAGCATTCGCCAAAATATAGATTTACTATATGGCTGACACCTGACCATCACACCTACCTTATGCCCATAGGCGAAGGTGCATTTTGGTGAACCAGAACACAGAGAGGGAATCTTGTGTTCTGTTCACATTTCCCACACTGAATTCAAAATGCACTGAAGTTGCGCTTTGCAGTAGGTAGCAACTTAACTCCCCAAATGCAGGACACAAACGCAATGTTTTTTCCTGCACTGAATTGTTTGGTACAGAAGTACCATGCGATCCACTTGCTGTGTGTTCTGTAAAATAGTGCATGGGCAAAATCTTGGTGTGGACCGGTACGATTTCAGACCATTAACACAAATGGTCTGAAATCACACAGCACCTGGAAGGCATGTGATTCACACAGGAATGCACAGCGCATTCCTGTGTGATCTATGGTGCCCTGAGTCCTGGAGTCCAGTGCCAAAAAAAGTTCAAGCCCTCGGCTCCACTAACTTGCCTGGCAGGGGGACCCTAGTGTGGGCACCTTGGGCAAATGCCCCACATCTCTTGCAGGGTGCCCATGGTCCCAGACACCATGATTGTCCCCTCTAGCATCCAGCATCTCTTTAAATGGGGGTGTAAGAAGATACTGTATGTGCTAGGGGGGCACTTTAAGAGGGGAGAGGACTTGTGCTAGGTGGTTGTTGGATATAAAATCTGACCCCCTAGGACATGTCCTCTTCCCTCCAAAAGTACTCTTAGCACATAGAGAATCCTCTTAACCCACCAAAATCACTACACATATTCTTTGACAACTTGCCTCCCCTCCCTGTGTCCCCCTCCCTTGCAAGTTTCATGTTGAATATTCATTACAGACCTCGGATCAGTGGGACATGCAGAGTGGTGTCCATCCTCTTCCTGTCTGTGTACACTGTACAGGAAAACATCCAAGCCAAAGAGGAGGCTTTAGTCCGCTCTACACTGTGTGCCACCAGTGTGCTAGTGCCACGTAGCAGAGCAGGGGGGGGGGGATTGGATATGCGGCTGTTGTGTGGGACCCGAAGCACCCCACACAAGGTTCGAGGAAGTTGTCACAGGTGCCCACACCAGCGGCCCTGCCAGGTAATTCACTGGAGCCAAGTGTCGGAAACAGTTCCAACGCTAGGCTCTGCTCCGGGGTTAACATACTGGGCTCTGGATTTTGATTTCACTGACCTCCCCCTTCAGCTGCCTCTTGCTTGCGCTGGCTCTGCATATGACCAAAAGTATGTAGGCTGCCCTCCATATGATTGAGTTCAGGTGTTTCCAGTGCAGGGTACTGTTAATATTACATCATGCAAAGACAAGACATCATAGATGACTGATCTTTCAACCTTGAGGTAACAGTTTAGTGAAGGACCTTTTATGTTCCAACATGATTGTGGCCGTGAGTAAAAAGGCAGCTCCATAAAGACATGGTTTGACCAGTTTAGTGTGGATGAACTTGAGTGTCCCGTGCAAGGGGACCAACTATGTATTAATTCTAGTGGTTACGGAATGGGATGTCCAACCAGCTCAAGGCTCTGCACAGAACTCTGATTACAACCCTACAGGGCACTCTTGAGATGAATTGGAATGCTGACTGTGAGCCAGATCTTCTTATCTTCAGTGTTGTGCGTCTGACCGGGCTGTGCGACTTAGTGTTGTGCGTCTGACCGGGCTGTGCGACTTAGTGTTGTGCGACTTAGTGTTGTGCGTCTGACCGGGCTGTGAGATTGTGAGTGTTGTGCAACTGAGTGTCAAGTGAGTGGAGCGGAGTACCAGAGGGTGAGAAGGTAGCGTTAGGAAGCCAGGAAATAGCCACATAGGATAGACTTAAATCGCTGTATCCCCATTAGATTAGATTAGTAGGTACAATGCCCGGCGGGTGTGGAGATGCGACTCGGTGTACATCTTGTGATATGTATGCGTTCCTCGGTCATGCGATCGAGGGCGAATACAAATGCGCAAAATGTAAGCAAGTTGGTTCCCTGGAAGCTCAGGTCCTGAATCTAGGGAAGCAGCTGGCAACACAGACGAATGTCCATACCGGAGGAGAGCCAGGATCGTACCAGTCAGGTGCAGACAGGGGTCTGCACAGAGGTGGGCGGAGTATCGGAGGTGCAGGCATCAGAGCAGAGTAGAGGGGTGACAGTTAGGAGGGGTAGAAGGGGACAAGGCAAGGAGGCTGATCCTGGGCTGGAGCACCCCAATAGATACGCCCCGTTGTGTGATGTTGGGGAAACCAGTCAGGGACCAGCAGTGCTGGAGCAGAGTGACGCCCCTAGCTGCCAGGGGAAGAACTCCTCCAGTGAGGCCGGGAGAAAGGGAAAGGAAAGAAAGGTGCTGGTGGTAGGGGACTCAATTATTAGAAGGACAGATAGTGTAATCTGTGACAAAGACCGTGTGCGCCGAACAGTCTGTTGTTTGCCGGGCGCTCGGGTTTCGGCACATCGCGGATCGGGTGGACAGATTATTGGGTGGGGCTGGGGAAGACCCAGCTGTCATGGTACACGTGGGTACCAATGACATAGGCAGAGGAAGACGGAGAGTCCTAAACGATTTCAGGGACTTAGGCGCTAAGTTGAGGACTAGGACCTCCAAGGTAGTATTTTCCGAAATGCTACCTGTACCTCGAGCCACACCAGAGAGGCAGCGGGAGATTAGGGAAGTTAACGAGTGGCTGAGGAGCTGGTGTAGTAAGGAGGGTTTCGGGTTCCTGGAGAACTGGGCCGACTTCTCAGTCGGTCACCGGCTCTTTGGTAGGGACGGATTGCACCTAAATGGGGTGGGTGCAGCCGTACTGGGTGCGAGGATGGCCAAAAAGTTAGAGGGGCTTTTAAACTAGGGAATGGGGGGGAGGGTACAGATGTAGAATTAGCCAGTGGAAAGCAAGATTCAGGGGCAGAAATGGGGGCATTAGCGGTAGGGTGTTCGGAGCTCCTAAACCCAGGGTGGGTACGGGGAAAAATCAAGAGAGCAGCCTAAAAACATCAAAAGAGGATAAATGTAACCGATCAAAATTACGAGGCTTGTATACCAATGCCAGAAGCCTGGCCAACAAGATGGGAGAGCTGGAGCTGCTGATGTTTGAGGAGGACTTAGATTTTGTGGGGATAACTGAGACTTGGTTTGACAGCTCCCATGACTGGATGGCGACTATTCAGGGGTATTCCCTTTATCGCAGAGATAGAGAAGGTAAAAAAGGGGGAGGGGTATGTTTGTATATTAAGAACAGCGTACAGGTAAATATGAGGGATGATATTAATAATGGAGCTATGGACGAGGCAGAATCCCTATGGGTAGAGCTTCAAAGGGAAGGCACGGTGGGGAAGGTATTATTGGGCGTATGCTATAGGCCCCCCAACCAGAGGGAGGAGGGGGAGGCGGACCTCAGGTTACAGATAGTATTGGCAGCAAGAATGGGAAATGTCATTATAATGGGGGACTTTAATTATCCAGATATAGACTGGGCAGAAGGAACTGCGCATTCAGCCAAGGCTCGGCAGTTCCTAAATATTTTGCAGGACAATTTCATGGGTCAGATGGTGAATGCACCGACAAGAAACAATGCAGTACTTGACCTACTGATTACCAACAATAGAGACCTGCTCACGGATATAGAAATACGGGACAACTTAGGAAACAGTGACCATAGGTCAATTGGTTTCAGTATTAATTACAGTAATAGGAAACACAAGGGTAATATAAGGACACTGAATTTCAAAAGAGCCAATTTCCCTAAACTGCGCTCGCTGCTAGAAAATATCAATTGGGATAGAACCCTGGGGACAAAGAACACGGAGAAAAAATGGGAGTGCTTCAAGAGCATACTTAACAAGGGGATTGGCCAGTGCATTCCACAGGGAAATAAATTTAAAAGAGCAAAACTAAACCCTGGGTGGCTAAACTCCAACATAAAAATGTATATTAGAGCTAAAGAAAAGGCCTTCAAAAAATACAAGACTGAGGGGTCATTGGCAGCATTTAAGCACTACAAAGAGTGTAATAAGAAATGTAAAGACGAAATCAGGGCGGCTAAAATAGAACATGAGAGACATATAGCGGAAGTGAGTAAAAAGAACCCCAAGAAGTTCTTTAAGTATATAAACAGTAGGAAAGCGAGGCCAGAACACATTGGCCCCATAAAAGATGATAAAGGAAAAATGGCCACAGAGGACAGAGAAAAGGCGGAAGTGTTAAATAATTTCTTTTCTTCAGTCTTCACAAAGGAATCGGGGGGCTACACGAACCTTGCTTGTAAGGCCGAACGAAATAATACACCTCAGGAAGTGCCGCCATGGCTAACAGAGGATAGACTTAGAGCTAAACTAGAGAAACTTAACATAAATAAATCCCCGGGACCGGATGGCTTGCACCCGAGGGTTCTTAATGAGCTCAGCCAGGTGATTGCCAGACCATTATTCTTGATCTTTAAGGATAGTTTACAGATGGGTATGGTGACAGCTGATTGGAAAAAAGCCAACGTGGTACCAATATTTAAAAAGGGGCCGAGATATATCCCGGGTAACTATAGGCCGGTCAGCCTAACATCAATAGTCTGCAAGATTTTGGAGGGGATGATAAGGGACCACATACAAGACTTTAGTAATGAAAACGGTATTATAAGTAGTAATCAGCATGGATTCATGAAAAATCGTTCGTGCCAAACCAATCTATTAACCTTCTACGATGAAGTGAGCTGCCACCTAGATAAAGGTAAGCCTGTGGATGTGGTGTATCTGGACTTTGCAAAGGCCTTTGACACCGTTCCCCACAAACGCTTACTGTACAAACTAAGGAAGGTAGGTATGGACCATAAGGTGAGTACCTGGATAGAGAACTGGCTCCAGGGGAGAGTACAGAGGGTGGTGATTAATGGGGAGTACTCGGACTGGGCGGGTGTGGAAAGTGGGGTCCCCCAGGGTTCTGTCCTGGGACCAATCCTGTTTAATTTATTCATAAATAATCTAGAGGAGGGGATATCTAGTACAATCTCAGTATTTGCAGATGATACTAAATTAGGCATGCCAATATCTTCTATGCAGGATGTGGAAACCTTGCAAGCGGACCTGAACAAAATAACGGGGTGGGCAACTACATGGCAGATGAGATTTAATGTTGAAAAATGTAAAGTAATGCACTTGGGGGCCAGAAACCAGAAAGCATGCTACTCACTAGGGGGGGAACCTCTGGGTGAGTCTAGGATGGAAAAGGACTTGGGGGTACTGGTAGACAACAGGCTTGGAAAGGGCATGCAATGCCAAGCCGCCGCAAGCAAAGCCAACAGAATACTGGGATGTATAAAAAAGGGGATTCACTCCAGAAATAAAGAGATTATTCTTCCACTCTACAAGACTCTGGTCCGGCCACATCTGGAGTATGCTGTCCAGTTCTGGGCACCGGTCCTCAGGAAGGATGTGCTGGAACTGGAGAAAGTCCAGAGAAGGGCAACAAAAATAATTAGGGGAATGGAGGACATCAGCTATGAGGAAAGACTACAAGCACTGAACCTATTCTCTCTGGAGAAGAGACGATTGAGGGGGGATATGATATCAATGTACAAATACTGTACTGGCGACCCTAGCATAAGGAACAAACTATTCAGAGAGAGGAGATACAATAAGACACGTGGCCACTCACTAAAACTTGAGGAAAGGCGGTTTAACCTTAAAGTGCGTAAGGGATTCTTCAATGTAAGAGCGGTAAGGATGTGGAATTCTCTTCCACAAGCAGTCGTATCAGCAGGGAGCATTGATAGTTTCAAAAAACTATTAGATAGACACCTTAAAGACCACAACATACAGGGGTACACAATGTATGGTTAAAAGCAAACACACACACACATCATAGGTTGAACTGGATGGACTGATGTCTTTTTTCAACCTCACTAACTATGTAACTAT
Organism: Pelophylax lessonae; assembly: GCF_965119305.1. NCBI lineage: Eukaryota > Metazoa > Chordata > Amphibia > Anura > Ranidae > Pelophylax > Pelophylax lessonae. The sequence goes on along the minus strand of NC_138770.1, from coordinate 56,350,685 downwards.
GTTATCCAACATCATTACCTCAACCCAACTGACCACCTTTGGAATGCATTGGAACACCCATTATGAGCCAGGTCTTCTCATCCCAACATCAGTAACTGACTGCTGAATGCTCTTTTGGGTGAATCCACAAATTTGCCATAGAAATACAGCAGTGACATTTTGGACCTCTACCCCAGCTTCATCATAAGGCATCAGTAACAATACATTTAAAACTATTGCTTCTCAGTCCAGACAACCAATAGTCAGTGTTGCCTGATGAATGTTCTGGTGTAGAGCTCCAAAACCTTATCTGTATATCTGTGATGAATAAATGTTTATTTAATAGGAGCGGACAATGTGCTGGTGATACGATTCCATTTGTGATTTAGTCATGGCACTATCCATGATTAATCACCAGAAAGGGGGTTCATCATACTTAAAGGAGATGTACAGCCAAAGCTCGTTTGGCTGTAAATCTCCCATGAATCACAGGAGTGTAGTTCATTCTGCACTACTGTGATCCATTTTCAATAAAGAGCGGGCTGAAGTCCCGCTCTCTACTGACATCACAGATGGCGGTCCAGGCACCGCGTCATCACGACTACAGAGTCAGGATCCGCCAGGTACCTGGACTGACACCTGGCTCAGCCTCTCAGCTGAGAGCCTGAGCTGGCCACTCCCTGCACCTCCACAGCCCAGCGCTCCAATAAGGGGGGAGGGGGCAGACCTGAAAACTGCGTCTCTGTCTATTTAATAAATAGACTCTCTCTCTCTCTCTCTCTCTCTCACACACACACACACACATATATACACACACACACACATATATATATACACACACACATATATACACACACACACACACACATATATATATATATATATATATATATATACACACACACATACACACACAATAGGGGTTTACAATCACTCTAAGTTTTGGAATGGGAAGTCAAACTAACTCATACAGGTGTGATGATCAAGTTTCAACAGACTTTTGGCTATATAGTGAAAATAAAACTTAAGTGGTACTGAAAGAGATATGCCACCAGAGTTGACCTTTCTATTAGGCATTTTAACCACTTGCCGACTACCCCACGCAGATTTACTGCGGCAGGGCGGCTCAGCTGTGCATAATCACGTAGATCTACGTGATTATGTGAACGCGGTTTTGGCGGCGCTGCAGTCGCGCTCCCGCTGTGATTAGAGACACTGGGAGGCAGACTGCCGGAGGAGCGGACTCAATCGCCACCGGCACCCCGCGATCTTCGGCAAAACTGACAGGAGAGCCGGCTGGAATGTAAACAACGTACGACGGCTCTCCTGTCAGAGAGGCAGGGAAAGATCGTGTGATTCAGCTAAGCTATCTCACTGATCTCTCTCTGCCCCTGTTCAATCCTTCCCCCACACAGTTAGTAAGCACATCTAGGAAACACATTTAACCCCTTGATCACTCCCAGTGTTAACCCCTTCCCCGCCAGTGTCATTTATACAGTAACAGTGCATATTATTTAGCGCTGATCACTGCATTAATGTCACTGGTCCTCAAAAAGTGCCACTAAAGCCTCGTACACACGCACCGATTGTTGGACGACCGATCGGCCGTCTTTTGTCCAGTGTTGTTGTTTTGGTTGAAATGTGCTCTAGACTGCACACGAATTTTGTCGGCCAACAACAACCAACTGCAGAAATTATGTTCTGGTTTACTTTTCGTGTGTTTTTTCTTCTCTGAGCATGCCCAGTCTTGCTCCTCACATTTTTGTCTGCCGAAATCTGTACTGACTGAAGAACAATCGGCCGTTCTGGTGACGGCCAACAAACATTTTATAGCATGCACACCAGTTTTTGTTCGGCTGAAAAGTCACAGTCGGTTGTCGGAAGCATCATACTAACAAGTCGAAAATCGGCCGATCGGATGTTGGCCGGAAATTCACGGCCAACAATCGGTGCGTGTGTACGAGGCTTAACAAGCCGAAAATCGGCCGATCGGACGTTGGCCGAAAATTCACGGCCAACAATCGGTGCGTGTGTACGAGGCTTTAGTGTCAGATTTGTCCACCGCAATTACAATGTTGAAGTCCCGATAAAATTATTATACGCTTTTTGGGATATTTTTTTTTTACCAAAAATATGTAGCAGAATACAAATTGGCCTAAAATGATAAAAAAAGTAGATTTTTACATTTTTTTTATTGGGAATGTTTTATAGCAGAAAGTAGAAAATATTGTTTTTTTCAAAATGGACGCTCTTTTTTTTGTTTATAGCGCAAAAACGAAAGACCACAGAGGTAATCAAATACCACCAAAAGAAAGGTCTATTTGTGGGGGAAAAAAGTACATCAATTGTATTTGGGTACAGCGTCACACGACCGCGCAATTGTCAGTTAAAGCAACGCAGCGCAGAATCGCAAAAAATGGCCTGTTCATTAAGGGGGTAAAACCTTCCGGGGCTGAAGTGGTAAGATAGAATAAGCAATAAAGGCCTCTATTTGCCCTCAGAAAGTGAACCGGTAACTTGTCCATGCTGGGGTTACTTTATAGGCAAGCCCCTCCATTGCTGATCCTTCTCTTTCTATTTGCTCCCTCTGCTTTCCTGTGGGAGTCTCATGGGCAATGTGACTCTTTCCTTAAGTGGCCAATCACCATGCCCAAACATTGTCACATGTGGGCGAGGGGAGGGTGCTTAAAGAGAATCTCCAGGCACCTGCCAAAAAAAAAATCAAAGTCAGCAGCTACAAAAAGTGTAGCTGCTGACTTTTAAAAAAACAGCCACTCACCTGTCCCCACAGTCCAGCAGTAAGCTCACCCCAGCTGTCTTCATTCTCCGTCCTCCCTCCGCGGCACCAGAATCTTCACTATGGGCACCCGGCTGTGACAGCTTGCGGCTTCACAGCTGGGTGCCCACTGCGCATGCGTGAGTTGTGCTGCGCATCCTGACTGGTGGATGCAGTCTTCTGGGACCTGTCAGGGTCCCAGAAGAATGCAGGGGGAGGGAGGGATGAGAACTTCCGTGGGAGCAGGTACCTGTCAAAATCGGGTACCTGCTTCTCCCCTCCGCTCCTCAAAAGTGCCAATTGTGCCAGAGGAGTGGGGGACGAGTTCTTAAAGCGGAACTTCCCCTTTCCAGTGGAGTTCCGCTTTAAGCCCATGTAAGCTCTGATCTACACCAACCTGGAGCTCCCACTTCTTCTATACGGATCAGCACTGGAGGCTGCCTGCATATCTAAACCCAAAAACAAAAACAAAAAAAGTAATATTGCTGCTTACCAGTCTTTAGATGTGGACGCTGCATTTGTTTTTTTAATCTTATTATTTTTTACCCGGTGATCCTGACACTTCCTGTCCTAAGCTGACAGTGCTCAGTCATAGTACTGGATCAGGACAGGAGAAACCTCCCTTTCTCTTTTGCTTCATTAACACAGAGGGGAGATGTCCTGTAGTCCTCAAATAAAACTAGGAACAATGTAAATGACAAGAGTGCAGCACAAGCACAGGAAGTTATCATCAGACACAATCTCTGGCAGGATCAACGGGTATTTTTTATGTGCACTTATCGAACGGATGTCACAAAATGCTTTTAATGGTACATGCAACAGATCAATAGGTACAAATAAGAGAGGCTTCTTGTTAAGGTTTACACACACACTTTAAGTCAAGTATCTAAGTATTTTGTGCTGAATGGGCTAAAAACCGATTCAGTGCACCCCGATCTCAAGCTACACCCAGGACAGGAGATGGACACAGAAGGCATGTCTGCATATATGTTACCTTGTGGCACCCGGCTTCACCCCCAGCATGTCCCAGCTGTCTTTGCTGTTTCGGATGCGGCGTATAGAATCCGCCTGCTCTTTAGTAAATCCGATGTTAATGGACGACATGGGCCTTTTTCCTCCATTGTCACATAAATCCACAATTGCAGAGTAGAAAGCCTTAGAAAGGAGGGGGACAAGGTTTTATTAGTTTATATTGACTTACTATGTAAAACACTTACAGTATAAGGGCTTATTCACACCAGATGTAGGCAGGTGCATTCTGAACACATACAGTACTGTGCAAAAGTTTTAGGCAGGTGTGCAAAAATGCTGTAAAGAAAGAATGCATTCAAAAAACGGAATTTTTGTAAAATCTTACCTGTAAAATTCCTTTCTCTGAGTCCTCCGACAGTCGCCGCCCACTTCATATTCATCTCCAATGGGGTTATGTCCTCTATTCCGTAGGAGTAGCTAGGCAACAGAATATGTTAGTACAAAGACTTTTAACATATCCCACCCCCAGGGGGTGGTCCCCTCAGTACATAACCCTCCACTTCCTGTATCCAACTCAGTTTCAGTGGAATAGCAGTAGAGAGTACATCCAAACCCCAAAAGAGGGGCGGGGGCGGCGACTGTCGGAGGACTCAGAGAAAGGAATTTTACAGGTAAGATTTTACAAAAATTCCGTTTTCTCTTACGTCCTCCGACAGTCGCCGCCCACTTCATATTCATCACCAATGGGGATGTCCCAAAGCAGTGTAAACATGAGGGGTGGGAAGAACGCAGCCGCGCCCAAGGCAACGCCGTCTCCCCATCAGAGAAAGGAACCTTACCAAAGGAAGGAAACCAGTTGGGCACAAGAACAAAACACTCGTTCAACAGGAGCAAGAAAACCCAGGGAAAAAACAAATATCCCAAAAAGCCAAAGAACCCGTAACAAGGGCTCTAGGGAACTGCCGCACTAAGAACCTTGCGGCCAAAGGAAGCATCAGCCGATGCCTGAACATCTACTCCGTAGAATATCGTGAAAGTGTGTACGGTCGACCAAGTCGCCGCCTTACACACCTGGGCCACAGAGGCCCCATGACGACAGGCCCAAGACGTACTCAGAGATCTGGTAGAGTGCGCCTTCACAGGTACAGGGGGAACTTTCCCCTTCAAAGCATAGGCCTGTTCAATGGTCTGTCTGATCCATTTGGCGATTGTAGAAGCCGACGCCGCCATGCCCTTCCGAGGACCTTCCGGAAGGACAAACAAGGCATCCGACTTGCGAAAAGACTCAGTCGATTTGAGATAGACTCTAATCGCCCGGACAACATCCAAGGAGGGAAGCCGTACCTCCATCGGATGCTTCGGCTTCGCGCAAAGCGAAGGTAGTACAATGTCCTCATTGAGATGAAAGTCCGAAACCCTTTTTGGAAGAAAAGAAGGGTTAGGTCGCAAGACCACCTTGTCCAAATGCACAACCAGATGCAGAGACTTGCAGGACAAGGCTGCCAGCTCCGACACTCGACGAGCTGAGGTGATAGCCACCAAAAAGGCGACCTTCTTGGATAACAAAGACAGCGAGATCTCCCTGATCCTTTCAAAAGGAACACGCTGCAATACTGATAGAACTAGATTCAAGTCCCAAGGGGGAAGAGGGTCCCTCCTAGGAGGGATCAGATGACGTACCCCCTGCACAAAAGTGCTAACCAAAGAATTAGATGCCACAGGCCGTCGAAAAAGAATGGCCAAAGCAGACACCTGACCCTTGATCGTGGCCAGCGCCAGACGCTGGTCAACACCCGTCTGAAGGAAGGGCAACACCCTAGACACCGAATAAGTGTCAGGAGAGAAACCCCTGGATTCGCACCAGGCAAAATACGTCTTCCAAGTACGGTAATAAACCTTCCCCGAGGAAGACTTCCTCGCATTTATTAAGGTGTGAATGACCTCAGGGGAAAGACCCCTGTTCTTCAGGACCTCGGTTTCAACAGCCAGGCCGTCAAAGCCAGCGACTGTAAAGCAGGATGGAAGATCGGTCCTTGCGACAGAAGATCTCCTCGAAGAGGCAGACGCCACGGGGCGTCGATTGCCAGATTTACGAGGTCTGCGTACCAGGACCGGCGAGGCCAGTCCGGTGCCACAAGAATCACCGTGGTCGATTCCGCGTGTAACCTGCGAAGGAACCTGGACAGCAATTGAATCGGTGGGAACGCATACATCAGTTGGTACTGATGCCACGGGCAATCAACGCGTCCGACGCGTCTGCCCGAGGATCGCGTGTCCTTGCCACGAACCGTGGTACTTTGTTGTTCAGACGAGACGCGAACAGGTCTACCTCCGGAAGACCCCACCTCGCGCACAACATCCGGAAGACAGCCGGGTGAAGGGACCATTCCCCCTGGTCCAGGGTCTGGCGGCTCAGATAATCCGCCTGCCAATTCTCCACCCCCGGAATGTGAACTGCCGATATCGCCGGGACATGCGTCTCGGCCCAAGACAGAATCGCGGCCACTTCTCGAGCCGCCCGGGCACTCCTGGTGCCCCCTTGGTGATTGATGTAAGCCACCGCCGTGGCATTGTCCGTCTGCACCCGAACCGGGTAGCCGTGAAGATTGTCCGTCCAACGACGAAGACAGAGGAGTATCGCTCGCAGTTCCAGAACGTTGATCGGAAGGGAGGATTCCTCCGTCGACCAAACACCCTGGGCGGACAGAACGCCCAGAACACCACCCCAGCCCGACAGGCTGGCGTCTGTGGTGATCACCGTCCACGAAAGGGGACGAAAAGACTTGCCCCCCGATACTGAGGGGGATTGAAGCCACCACAGAAGATCCCTTCTGGTCTGAGAACTCAATGACATCTGGAGATCCAGAGACTGCGGACGCCCGTCCCACTTGGACAATATCTCCGCTTGGAGATCCCGTGTGTGAAACTGGGCGAAGGGAATCGCCTCGAAAGCCGAGACCATCAATCCCAGACACCGCATGCACGTCCGAATGGACGAAGATGGAACGTCCCTGAGGGACCTGACTGCCTCCTGAAGAGCTGCGAGTTTTTCTTCCGTCAGGAAGACCTTCGCCTGGACAGAGTCCAGAATCATACCCAGGTAAGAAATCCGAACCGATGGGCACAATGTCGACTTTGGAAAATTGATCGTCCAACCAAACTCCTGCAGAGTCTGCAACGTGAAGGACAGATCCTTCTCCAGACTCTGGCTGTTTGCAGACCGAACCAGAATATCGTCCAGATACCCCAGAACCGAAATGCCCTGGGCCCCCAACAAAGCCAGAACCGGTGCCAGCACTTTGGTGAACACCCTCGGAGCCGAGGCGAGACCAAAAGGCAACGCCACAAATTGGTAATGATCTTCCGCTATGGCGAATCGAAGGTACCTCTGGTGACCCTCGAAAATCGGGATGTGAAGATACGCATCCTTCAAGTCGATGGAAGCCATGAACTCCCCCGGAACCAGGGCAGCCACCACCGACCGCAGGGATTCCATGCGGAACTTGCGCACCCGCACAAAGCGGTTCAGCGCCTTCAAGTCCAGAATCGGACGCACCTTGCCCTCCTTCCTGGGCACGGTGAACAGATTGGAATAGAACCCTCGAAATCTGTCCCGATGAGGCACCGGGACCACCACTCCCTGAGCCCTCAGGTCCTGCACCGCTAGATGCAGGTCCCGCAAACGCTCCGGGGATAACAGAAGATTTGAGGGAAAAAATCTGCTCTCCGGCCGAGAGAGAAACTCGATCTTGTAGCCAGATCGAACGATTTCCTGAACCCACCTGTCCCGAATCCGGGACAGCCATGGCCGAGGGAAACCGAACAAGCGTCCCCCCACCCCTGATTCGGGTGAGGGCGCCCCTTCAGGCCGCACTGTTGTGGGCCGCAGAACCGGATTGGCCGGACTTTTGCTTACCTGCCCACGGCTTCTTGTGGGAGCCTTGACCCTTGGACGGCTTGCCCCTATAGTGTGACCGAAAGGCACGAAAGGACCCCTGAGGGGGCCGAAAGAAAGCATTCTTTTTTCCAGGAGCCGTCTTAGTCTTGTGGGATTGAGGTAAGAGCGTACTCTTACCCCCCGTGACCCCTTTAATTAGGGCATCCAGGGATTCGCCAAAAAGGCGAGAACCATCAAAAGGCAGATTGGCCAAGGTCTTACGTGAAGATTGATCCACAGACCAACACTTCAACCAAACCAGGCGGCGAGATAACACCGCCACACTGTGTACACGTGCAGCCAACGGAACCATATCCAGGTCCGCATCACACAAATACATGACACCCTGATGGATTTGATCCACCATATCCAAAGTCGCCTGGGGGGCAGAATCAGCCACCAGGACACGCCTAAGCACCTGCGTCCAGCTCGCGACCGCCTGGGCCGCCATAAGTGAAGCAATAAAGCTTTCAACATAGAACCCATAATAGAATAGGTATGACGGGCAAGGGACTCCATCTTTTGTCCGTGGCATCCCGGAACACCGGGGTGTCTTCAGCAGGAATCGCAGTGGACTTGTTCAAAACTGCTATCGCATGGTCCACCGGAGGTGGGACACACCAACGCTCAGCTTAAACCTACTTGGTACAGCAAAAGGATTGCGTATATTACGCCATTGTTCTTTCACAGCACGCTGAAAATCATCAGTGCATGGAAACATCTGATGATTTGCGCCTTTTCTGCGTCCCATAAGCCGCCAAGGCAGCTGGAGGACATGTTTCCTCCTCCAAACGCAGAGTTTGCTTGATAGAAGCAACCAAGTCATCCATGAGTGCAAGCTCTTCAGACGAGCCAGGGGGAGAAATATCAACCCCCTCTACCTCAGCCTCCATTTCTGACCCTATAAGGTCCAGGGAGGAACGAGACCCCGATAAGGAGATCTCTGCCACAGCAGCCCCAGTACCATCACCCTCTGAATCAGAGGAATTGAAACTCTGGGCATTTTAGAGGATTGAGCAGCCACCAGCATTTGCACCTGAGTCGCAAGGCTAGCCACAATCGCAGCCAAATCCCCCCCGGGGGGGGAAACCGCAGTCCCCTGGCTTCCCACTAAAGTGGCAGGAAACTTGCATTCCTGAGAATCCATGACCGCCCCTTTAAGAGAGCGCTGCGATCGTAGCCCACTCACACTAGGCACCCCACACAAGGGACCCCCACAGGGACAAGTATACCAAGGCAGGATACAGGGAATAGAGAGAAATGAACCTGGAGAGATCGGTGCTGCTGCTGCTGCCTGCGGTGCTCCTGAAGGAAAGGAAGTGCTGGCATACAGGGCGCTCTAGTAAAGCCTATGGAGGCTACAAGAAAATGGCCGCCATGCATGTAAAACATGCGGCCGGAGCGATCGCAGCCAAAATGGCGCCGTTTTGGCGCCGAAACCGCCGCTCCCACACCCCATGAGGGTGAAGTAAAACACACCATCTGCCCAAAAAAGGAACATGGTAAACCGCCGCAGCGGTGCTGTAATGTGCCCCAAGCATGAGAAACTCAAGCCCCACAGCACACAGCCGTTCACACAGACAGAAACTGACACAGAGTGCAGCCAGCCCCCCCTCCTGCAGCCCACAGCATGCAATGTGAGAGATAGGGAAACAGTAATAGTGTGAACACAGGGCAAGGTACACAGTCCCAGACTGACACCCCCCAGACAGACAGGTCCCCACATAAATGCACTTACCTCTTACATGGCGTGGGGGACCCGCACAGGCGAACAAACCGCTGTACATGAGGCAGGGAGAGTCGCATCCAGGACGCATCAGAAGGGGGGTTGAGAAACCGCACAGCGTCCGGTGAGGTAGCCACCTCACCTAGCATCCCTGCACGGAACAGGGATGGGTCGTTCAGATAACTCAGGAGCGATACCTGACTGAACGCTCGATGGCGGGCTGAGAAACCACTGACCCACAGCCTGCTACCAGGGGGGTCAGCCCGAGACGCAGCCCGCATGATCCTCTTCTTCCGAAGAACTAACTAACGCTGGTAAAATAACAGCTAACAAGAAAGAGAGAAAAAACTCAAATAAAATCCAAAGAAAGTTAAGAGAGCTGAGACAAGGTGCCCCAGCACAGAAACTTCCAGCTACTCCTGACAGCTAGACAAATGAAACTGAGTTGGATACAGGAAGTGGAGGGTTATGTACTGAGGGGACCACCCCCTGGGGGTGGGATATGTTAAAAGTCTTTGTACTAACATATTCTGTTGCCTAGCTACTCCTACGGAATAGAGGACATAACCCCATTGGAGATGAATATGAAGTGGGCGGCGACTGTCGGAGGACGTAAGAGAAAGATGTATTTTAACCACTTGCCATCCACCTAACTGTAAATATACAATCATGTTTTTGACATTAAGTCCCTATTCAACACTGCGGGTTCCCGCATCGCATTTAAATTGCATGCAGTTCACATTGCCATATGCGAATTGGTGTCAATACAAAGTTAATGACACCCCCAGATAAGTTTGCATATTGCAGTGTGAACCGTCAATTTGGACATGAATCATATCACATGGGTGTTCACACCTATTCCGATTCTGGTGCGGACCCAAAAAAGGGTCCTGTGCGAGTTGTGTCCAAATCCAATGCAAATTCAGCCAATCTGTATGGCCGAATTCGGCATCGCACAGACATCGCAGCCAGAAATCCATATCATCAATGTGGAAACAAGGCTAAGCGACTGAACTATGCAAGAACACATGGGAACTGGGATGCAGAAAAATGGCAGCAGGTACTCTGAACTGATGAGTCCAAATGTGAAATATTTGGCTGTAGCAAGAGGAAGTTTGTTGGGGGAAGGGCTAGAGAGTGGTACAATAATGAGTGTCTGCAGGCAACTGTGAAGCATGGTGGAGGTTCCTTGCAAGTTTGGGGCTGCATTTCTACAAATAGAGTTGGAGATTTGGTCAGGATCAATGGTGTCCTCAATGCTGAGAAATACAGGCAGATACATATCCACCATGCCATACCCTTCAGGGATGCGTGTGATTGGCCCCAAATGTATTCTGCCGCAGGACAACGACCACAAACATACACCCAATGTCATTAAGAACTATCTTCAGTGTAAAAAAAAAAACAAAAAAAAACAAGGAGTCCTGAAAGTGATGGTTTGACCCTCACAGAGCCCTGATCTCACCATTATGTCTGTCTGGGATGACATGAAAAGACAGAAGGATTTGAAGCAGCCGACATCCACAGAAGATCTGTGCTTCGTTCTCCAAGATGTTTGGAACAACCAACATGCCGAGTTCCTTCAAAAACTGTGTGCAAGTGTTCCTAGAAGAATTGGTAATGTGGGGTGTTGCGCTGTGGGATTGGTAATAAATAAGTGATCTTGTAAAAAAACAGTAATTAAAATCTAAACAGACTGATCCATAGGTGATGTGATAAAAGGCCTTAAAATAAATAAATTAAAGCTGGGAAGATAAGATGAATGAAGGAGTGAATCTAAGCCCCCGTTCACATGCAGGCGACGCTACTTCGCACCGCGACCTCCAAGGTCGCGGTGCAAGCAGCGCGCCGCGACCTCGGAGCGGCCGCCACGGACTTCATAACATTGAAGTCTATGGCGGTCGCCTCCTGGTCGCCCCAAAGAAGCTCCGGACCCTTTTTCTAAGTCGGAGCGACTTGTGTCGCTCCTATTAGAACGGGTCCGCAGCTTCCCTATGGGAGGTGACCTACGGCGGCCAGGTCGCCTTAGTGTGAACGGGGGCTAAAAAGACAAAACCTTATTATTGATGACAAAAAATAAATATGTAATAAAGGGAGGTACAAAAATATCCTCTATCATACAAATCTGATAAAATGGTATTAAAAGAAAAAAAAAAAATAGTGTCGGTCACCATGTGACAAATAAAGCTGTGAATAGTAAAAAAAATGCTGCGCAATCTTCCAGCGATTGCTACTTCAATAAACAGTCTTCTGTGCAGACCAACAGTGAAAACCAAGATATGTGAATCTTCAGTGCAAATTACAACTTTGTGTGCACAAGCCGCTCACCTTACTGCTGTAAGGTAACAGTGTTGAAATAAAACTTTTTCCCACTATTCCTCCATTTCTAGCTCATCCAGGGTTAAGGATAGGTCTCTTGAATAGCTTTTCCATATATAGAACTGGTCCACGCCGTTTTATATGTGGGCAAGAGAACAGAACTCCATAGCGTGATACCGTTTACATTTTTTAACCACTTAAGCCCCGGAAGATTTTACCCCCTTCTGACCTTGCAATTTTTTACTGCGTGACTAACGGACAATTGCACGGTCGTGCGACGCTGTACCTAAACTAATTTGACGTCCTTTTTTTCCCCACAAACAGAGCTTTCTTTTGGTGGTATTTGATCACCTGTGCGATTTTTTTGATCATGCGCTATAAACAAAAAAAGAGCGTAAATTTTGAAAAAATAACAATATTTATCAAGTAATCAAAATGATTTAACATTTTCGGCCAATTTGTTTTATGCTACATATGTTTGGTAAAAAAAAAAAAAAAAAAAAAAAAAAAAATCGCAAAAAGCGTATTTTGATTGGTTTTGCGCAAAAGTTATTGCGTTTACTACAAAGGGAAAGATTTTTGTCATTTTTGGTGTTTTTTTTTTTTAACGAGTAATGGCGGCGATCTGCGATTTTTTTTGCGGGACTGCGACATTGCGGCGGACAGATCGGACCCTTGACTGACATTTTTGACACTTTTGGGGTTACCAGTGACATTACTACAGTAATCAGTGCTATACATATGCACTGTTACTGTAAAAATGACACTGGCAGGGAAGGGGTTAACTGTATTGGAGAGGGAGGGGTTAAGTGTGTCCTAGGGGCGCGTTTCTAACTGTGATTGGACAGGTCTACTATTGTAAAAACAGAGATCAACAGTTCTACATAGTAGAACCGTCTGATCTCCATTTTTACACAGGGGAGAATGACAGGCGGCTTGTTTACATTAGCCGCCTGCCTTTCTCCCGACGATCGCCAAGTGACCGGCGGACATCGGGTGCGCCGGTCACTCGCACTGACTCCTCAGAGAACGAGCCGCCGCGGCGGGTGCGCGCTCGCCCGCTATTGGCTCACAAACCGGTGACAGGCTAGTGACGTACTGGCACGTCACTCTGCCTGGCCGGGGCTGACCGCCGCAGTATATTTACTTGCGGCGGTCGGCAAGTGGTTAATAAAATAAAAATAGGGTACTCCCTTTTAAAATCAAATAAAGGCGTATGACATCCACGAGCGCCGAGCTCGTATACCATCTCTTCCGGTATGTCAGGGCCCTACGCATTACGTCACAACACGTGACTTCATTAGGGAATACCAGGAGATGTTTGTGTGAAGTTTAAATAGAGTCCTAATTGTCTTTAATCAATCGGCCATTTTGTCAAAATCGGTGCTGTATATACAATTTTGCCGCAGATGTCTACATTCAAAATCACTGTGATCTTTATATAGAAGTGCAAATGGGTTAGAAATGAGCTAACTAAGGTAAAAAATTGCTTTTAATAGCAATTAAATTTATATGAGTAAATTGGCACTGGATAAAAGTCGGTATATAACCGAACATGTATGAACAGGAGGGGGGACAATGCTAATATAATCCAATATATGAAAAAGAGCTCCGGTATATCGGAAGGGATACACATAGATGAAATATGAATAGTAACACTAACATGTTGAATACTCAGATAATTTGAATACTATGAAAAAATGAAATTAAAATATGAAGATATAAATGTATAAATACTAAGTGATGAATGCATCTCGGGTGGGGAGCCCACCACCCAAAAGCCAACTTCGGCCCAGGACACAAAGGACTCAAGGACCACCGTCAGTGCGTCGATCAATGGTTGGGACTCAGAAGGCCCCGCTGCCTCAGAGAGGGGATCAGATTGGGAGAGGTACTCTAAAAGACTCCATGAGTCACCAGGGGGACCACACAAAAAAGTGTAAACTCTACTAAGGGACACACACACCGCTCTGGCAGCACACCCGGTTGCCAGTTACAGAGCCCCAATCAATCCTCAGCAGAGAGGGAGAGGACCCCACCAGACTCACCACCCCCCAGAAAACAGGCACCGCAGCCACTAGGAGAATCTGCACTGCACCTACTGCATTTAGGAAAAGATCCAGGAGTCAGTACCAGGGGATGAGGAGGGGATCCCACTGCCAAAATCACCGCCCATAGAGCTCCATTGTCATGGCTCCCACCGTTTTCTATGGCAAACCACCGCCAAATGGCCACCGGACTACACAAATATGGCCACTGTGCATTGCAGCACAAAGGCTACAAGAAAATGGTGGCACCACAAGGCTCCCAGGGACCCCTAGGCCTCAGGATAAGCACAGGCAGGATGGGGGGCCCTTGCCGGAGCCCCCACCAGGTACAGCCCACCCCACGGTCGCCAGCAGCGCATACCCCCCCCCCCCCCCGGCAGCATAGCTCCCTGCCCCACTCCGGGAGGTGTACAAGATCACCCACAGTCCCAGCATTAGTGGAGGGGGGGGGGGGGGAGTGTCTACTGGGAAGGAGGGGAACCCGGGGGTCCGACCGTCCCATGGAGGGGCACCCGTCCACCCAAAACCCTCAAGGGGGAGAGGGGGGGACAACTACTCACCATACCAGGAACCAGGTGGGCATCGCTCCAGACAGAACACCTCGGCATCAAAATGGGGGGCTGTCGGCCAGGAAGAACACTGTGACTCGGGCCGAGACCCGGTCGTATGCGACTTCGCAAAGCATTTAAGTCGCAGGCCAGCCCCCGTCCGGTGGGGCTATGTCGCGGCCGACCTAGCGCGGAGCTGAGGTCTGTGCCCGCTCGCTGGCCAGACTGGGGTGACCACTGGACCTAGATTATCCAGACCGTCGCCCAGTCCGACAGTTGATTGAAGAACTCACAGGATAAAAAACAGGAGAAAAAAAATCTAATCTAAAAAGAAAAAATTGCCAGGACCAGAGATCCCAGCAAGGCACTAGGTCCTTACTCCTGACTAGGGAGAGAAAAAACTGAGTACCTATAGCAGAGAGAGGGAGTATACCCCCCTGGGACTGCCCATAGGCGTAGCCAGACACATTTTCTGCCTAGTGTCCTACTCCTGTAGGGGCAGTATAACCCAAAGGTTAAGAAGATCAAGAAGCTGTGTGCATCAACGAATGAAAGAGAAATGTAAAAAACCTGATTTATTCATCAATTTAGGCCAATATGTATTCTGCTACATATTTTTTCATTAAAAAAATCCCAATAAGTGTATATTGATTAGTTTGAGAAAACGTTATAGTGTCTGCAAACCATGGGATAGATTTATGGAATCTATTTTTTTTTTACTTGTAATGGTGGGGATCAGTGATTTTTAATGGGACTGCGGCGGACAAATCTCACACTTTTTGGGGACCAAGGACACCAATAAAATGATCAGTGCTTAAAAAAAAAAAAAAAAATTAATGACACTGACAGGGAAGGGGTTAACATCAGAGACGATTAAAGGGTCAAGTGTGCTCCTAGGGAGTGCTTTCTGTGTGTGGGGTGGTCTAACTGGAGGAAGACAGAGATCCGTGTTCCTGTTTATTGGAAACACAAGATCTCCATCTTCCTCTCTGACAGAATGGCGGTCTGCCTTGTTTACAAAGGCAGACCGCCTTTCTGCCTTTCCTCTGAACGATTGGCAGGTCCCAGCGCACATCGTGTCCAGACAGGTACATCGCGATGTTCACGCAGGAGGGTCGCCCTGTCACAGAATATTCGCATGGGGTGGTCCTCAAGTGGTTAACATGTAATTGTGTGGTCATGCAAAAAAAAATATATATATTTTCTATGTTCTGTTAAAAAACAAATTCAATAAAATCCAATTTCTTCATAAACTTAAGCCAAATGTATTCTGCTACATATCTTTGGTAAACAAAAAAAAAATACCAATATATTAATTGGTTTGTGCAAAAGTTATAGCACCTAAAAGCTATGGTATATATACTGGAATTTACACAGCTTTGATGCTACACTGATAATGACAGTGATCAGTGACTTCTAGTGTGACTATGGTAGGGCGGCAAACAATCTGGCACTGACACTATCTAACTAACTTACATGGACGTCACTAGTGACACGAATACAGTGATCAGTAATACTCACACTTGTATAAAGTACTCGAAACCCATACTTGAGTAAAAGTACAAGTGCTCGATCAAAAAGTGACTTGAGTAGAAGTGGAAGTGCTCGATCAAAAAGTGACTTGAGTAGAAGTGGAAGTGCTCGATCAAAAAGTGACTTGAGTAGAAGTACTAAAGTATTCAACATTTTTTGTACTTAAGTATTGCAAGTAGTTTTTTTTTTTAAATTTTGCTACTCAAGCACTGAAAGTAAAAAGTACCAGTAGTTTTTTTTTTTTTTTTTAAAAATTGCTACTCAAGTACTGAAAGTAAAAGTACAAGTACTGTGTTATGTAGTTATTAAAGAAAGAAGTCAAAAGTTTGAACATCATATTGTTTTTTATTATTTCAAATGATTAACCTAAAAGGACAATCCCAATTCCTTTGGCTGTAACTTTTTGTAAACAAAAACAGATAAAGTATTTCCCTCCCTTCCCCCTTTAAAGCATCCCTCCTTCTCTTCCCTGCATGTTTTTTTTCTTCTCCACAGCTTATTGGAGCGCAAAATCATATATAAACCAATGTGATATACAACAATATATTCCAATAATGAAATAAAGGAAGAGTGTATGAAATCAAAGTCAATAAAAAGTCCATATATATATATATATATATATATATATATATATATATATATATGTATATATATATATATATATATATATATATATAATGCCATAATACCATATATATGTGACAAAACAAGATGAATATATTTTCAAAGGTGCAGGAATCAAACAGGTGCTATTCCAATAATAGGTGCAGACTCCTCCCACCACCTTGTGGATTTCCCCCTTACCCGGCGGATGAAGGTAAGTGCAAAATAATATCCAAATAGACTCTCCCAGTGACACAAAACTCCAAAACCTGTGCTCTCAACTTCCAGTGAAAAAAGCAAAATCAGCCTCTTACCAGAAAAAAGGTCTATGTACGCTTGTGACTCTCCTTGGTTGGGGGAGGTTCTCCTTCCCCTTCACAGCAGATATGAAGACCATTTTATTTATACATACAGTAGCATTTATTTTCGTATGCGCTGATTTACACATGACATTATACACATTTTTTTGCGCTTCATGAAACCTGCCATCAACTGTTCTGGCAGTGGTAATTTTTATAATTGTAACGAGTAACTATGCAGCACAAAAAAAAATATCGGAGTAGAAGTATTGAAATCATCGAAAAAATGTAGTGAACTAAAAGTGGAAGTAGGAGAAAAAAAATTCTACTCCAGGAAAGTACAGATACCGCCTTTCCGTACTTAAGTACAATAGTGAAGTAGTTCTACTTAGTTACTATACATCTCTGGTAATACTGTACTAATGACACTGGCTGGGAAGGGGTTAACATCTAGGGGCAATCAAGGGGTTAACTGTGTGCCTAACAATGTGTAATGTGTGCTGCTTTTACTTTACTATCTGGCTGAAAACAGCCGGATTGTTGCTCTCTGTACATAAGAGTCCTGTATGTTTGTAAACACAGAACTCTGTGTATGATTGAACACAGCCGATTGGCTGAAATCAGCTGCCAAACTTGTGCTGTGTCCAATCACAGCAAGGGTCAGTAGAGGATGGGCGCATGCACGCCCCAAACCTGGAAGAAAACCGGCAATGTACAGGTACGTTGTTCGGCCTGCCAGTGCAGTACAACTATTGTGGGCAGGAGCCAAGCGGTTAACCACTTTAGTCCAGGCCTTTTCTGGAACTTTTTGTTTACAAGCTTAAATATGTATTTTTTGCTAGAAAATTTCTTTGAACCCCCAAACAATAAAAACCTTTTTTTTTTTTAAACAGAGACCCTGGAGAATAAATGGGCGATCGTTGCAATATTTTATGTCAAACCATATTTGCGCAGCGGTCTTTCAAACACTATTTTTGGGAAACAATTAACTCTGTGAAATAAAAAAGTAAGGCTAACTGTCGCTCGCCTGGGAGGAGCTAGGGGACGGGCGCACGCCGCTGACGGCACTCTCCCGCCCCCACTCGGGAGCCAATGCGTGTGTCAGGCGGCTCCGATTGCCGCCTGACACTCACAATCATTCTCTGCTGAGAGAGAAGGACGGTCGGCTGTTGTAAACAAAGCCAACCGTCCTCCCTGAAATGATAACAGAGCTCCTGTGATCCTGCTATATAGGATCGCATGTCTCTATGATCATTTCACACAAGTCCCTCCCCCCACAGTTAGAATCACTCCCCTAGGCTCACACTTAACCCCTTGATCACCTATACTGTTAACCCCTTCCCTGCCAGTGTGATTATTATAGTAACAGTGCATATTTATAGCACTGATTACTGTAGTAATGCCACCGGTAGCCCCAAAAGTGTCAGAAATGTCAGTTAGGGGTCCGATCTGTCTGCAGCAATCTCGCAAAAAAAAAAAAAAAAATCACAGATCGCCGCCATTACTAGTAAAAAAAAAAACAAAAAACATTAAAAATGACATTAATCTTTTCCGTAGTTAGTAGACGCGATAACTTTTGCGCAAACCAATCAAAATCCGCTTATTGCAATTTTTTTTTTACCAAAAATATGTAACAGAAAACAGTTTGGCCTAAAATGTTAAAAAATTTTGATTTTTAATTTTTTTTTTTTTGAGAATGTTATATAGCAGAAAGTGAAAAATATTTTTTTTTATTTTTTTTTTTAAATTGTTGCTCTTTTTTTGTTTATAGCACAAAAAATAAATAAAAATCACACAAGTGATCAAATACCACAAAAAGAAAGCTCTATTTGTGGGAAAAAAAAGGATGTCAATTTTATTTGGGTACAGCGTCGCACGACCGCGCAATTGTCCGTTAAAATAATGCAGTGCCGAATCGCAAAATAGGGCCTGGTCATTAAAGCGGAGTTCCAGCCATTTACTCACCTGTCCAACGGTCCAGCGATGCGGCCGCCGGAAGCCTCGATCCTCTCCCTCGGCGCCGGCATCACTGCTGTGGGCACCCGGCTGTTACAGTTTGCGGCTTCACAGCCGGGTACCCACTGCGCATGCGCGAGTCGCGCTGCGCGCTGTGTTTGGCCGGCAATCTTCTGGGACCTCTGACGTGTCCCAGAAGATTGCAGGGAGGGAGGGGGAGAGGAGAACTTCCGCTCAGGGCGCCGCGGCGCTCCGAGCAGAAGTGGGAGCGGGTACCTGTCAAAACTAGGTATCCGCTCCCCCCCCCCAAAAAATGACATGCCAAATGTGGCATGTCGGGGGGTCAGGACTCCCTAAAGCGGAAGTTCCACTTTTGGGTGGAACTCCACTTTAAGAGGACAAATCCTTCCTGTCTCAGAGTGGTTCATATCAAAGTAATGACGTATTTATACTGTGGGCAGTCTTGAAGTGCTTTTAACCACTTAAGCCCCGGAGGATTTGGCTGCTAAAAGACCAGGGGGTATTTTGCGATTCGGCACTGCGTGATTTTAACGGACAATTGCGCGGTCGCGCGACGCTGTACCTAAACCAATTTGACGTCCTTTTTTTCCCCACAAACAGAGCTTTCTTTTGGTGGTATTTGATCACCTGTGCGATTTTTTGATCATGCGCTATAAACAAAAAAAAGCGTCAATTTTGCAAAAATAGCAATATTTTTCACATTTTTTATATGAAATTCCCCAAAAAAAATGTAAAAATCAAAATTTTTTAACATTTTCGGCCAATTTGTTTTATGCTACACATTTGGTAAAAAAAAAAAAAAAAAAAAAAAAAAAAAAAAATCGCAAAAAGCGTATTTTTATTGGTTTGCGCAAAAGTTATCGCGTTTACTAACAAAGGGAAAGATTTTTGTCATTTTTGTTGTTTTTTTTTTAACGCGTAATGGCGGCGATCTGCGATTTTTTTGCGGTACTGCGACATTGGGGCGGACAGATCAGACCCTTGACTGACATTTTTGACACTTTTGGGGTTACCAGTGACATTACTACAGTAATCAGTGCTATACATATGCACTGTTACTGTAAAAATACACTGGTAGTGAAGGGGTTAACTTTATTTGAGAGGGAGGGGCTGTGTGTGTCCCTAGGGGCGTGCTTCTAACTGTGATTGGCTGTGGCTTGAGCTGTAGGAACACTGATCAACGGTCCTACATAGTAGAACCGTGTGATCAGTGTTTCTACACCGGGGAGAATGACAGGTGGCTTGTTTACACAAGCCGCCTGACTTTCTCCCTCTCCCCCGACGATCGCCGAGTGACCGGCGGACATCGGGTCCGCCGGTCACACGCGCGGGGTCCGTGACCGCGCGGGAGCGCGCCTCCGGCGGCGCGCGCTCGCTCCCCAGAGCCTCACAGGCTAGCGACGTAGACCTACGTCGCTCTGCCTGTGAGGGGCTGACTGCCGCAGTAAATATACTGTGAGCAGTCGGCAAGCGGTTAAAGAAAAGTAAAGCTTCTCTCAAACTGTATTGCAAAAAAAAAATAAAGAAAACACATTTCGATGCATGTACAGTGGGTATAGAAAAGAATCACCACCCAAAATAATCGCATTTTGCTACTTTGCAGCCTGAAATGAAGACAAACAGTTTTTGTTTAAGTCCCCGTTCACACTGGGGCGACCTGTGAGGAGACCTGGTTGCCTCACAGGTCGCCCTATGCTCGCCTTCCATAGGGAAGCTGCGGACCCGTTCTAATAGGAGCGACACAAGTCGCTCCGACTTAGAAAAAGGGTCCGGAGCTTCTTTGGGGCGACCCGGAGCGACCGTCATAGACTTCAATGTTATGAAGTCCGTGCCGGCCGCTCCGAGGTCGCGGCGAGCTGATCGCACCGCGACCTCGGAGGTCGCCCTGGGAAGTCGGATCGCCCCTGTGTGAACGGGGCCTTATCCAGCTGTATTTACTTAGTGCAACTTATAACATCCAAGTGAGAGCTATAACACCATGTCAGAAAAAAATAAACAAAATTCAAAAACAGAAATCGCTGAGTTGGAAAAAGAATCACCCCCCTTATGTCATTGTTTTGTTGAACCACCTTTTGCGTTAAACACAGCCTTTATTCTGTTGGGATATGTCGCTACTAAATTTTTCCCACTCTTCTTTGCAGAACTGCTCGAGTTCAGTTACATCTGTTGGCGCTATATAAATCCTGTATAATAATAATTTGATGGCGACCGTTTCTGGACTGCAGTCTTGAAGTCATTCCACAGATTTTCATTGGGGTTTAAGTCTGGGATCTGACTAGGCCATGTAAGGACTTCAACTGCTGTGTGGTCATTTTTTGCTGTGTGCTTTGGGTCATTGTCATGTTGGAAGGTAAACCTTCTTCCCATTGACCACTTTCTGGCAGAGAGAAGCAGATTTTCTTCAAGAATTTGACAGTACTTTGCCCCATCCTTTTTTTGCATCCATCCTGACAAGTGCTCCAGTCCCTGCTGCAGAGAAACACCCCCAGAGCAGAATATTACCTTCTCCCATAAGAGGATATTACCACCTCCATGCTTAACTGTAGGAATGGTGTTATTTGGATGGATTTCCGCCAGACATATCGTTTGGTGCTGAGGCCAAATAATTAAATTTTAGTCTCATCTGACCATAACACCTTTTTCCATGTGGCCTCAGAATCTTCAAGGAGCGTTTTGGCAAAGCTCAGTGGTGACTGCATGTGGCCTTTGAGGAGTGGCTTTTTTCTTGCAAGCTACATTTGTGGAGAGTTTGTGATATTGCTGTCACGTGCACACAATGACCACTCTGTAATAAATTCCTGCAACTGCTTCAAAGTTGCTGTTGACTTCTTGGTATCCTCTCTGACCAGTTTCCTCCTGGCTTTCATCCGAATTGTAGCGGCGTCTTGATCCAGGGAGGGTCTGTGTTGTACTAAATACCTTCCACTTCTTAATAATAGACTGTGCTTCTAGGCATTGATAAAGCCTTTGAAATGTTTTTTTTATCCACCTCCCGATTTCTGCCTGTCCACAACTTTATCCTGGAGATCCCGGTGACAGTGCCTTGCAACCCATAGTTGATTGTTTGCTTCAGTTGCACTATCAGGGACTGAAATGCACCAGGAAAGCTCTTTTCACGCTGAGCTAATCAAAATTAAAAGTCAAATGGTTTTTTGTGCCATTGAGAAGGTGATTAGCTACACCTAATTGAGCTGATTAATTTTTAGGAGGGGGCAATCCTTTTTCCAATTCAGTGATCGTTTTTTATTTTTTTTCTGACATGTTGGTGTTGTAGCTTAGATGTTAAAGGTTGCACTGGTCTGTCTTCATTTTAGGCTGCAAAGCTGTGATATTTTTAAAGTGTCCCCCGTTTAAAGGGATTCTTTTCTATAACCACTGTAAATAGTCTATACCCCACATCTCTTCTCTGCCCTCAAAAGCATCTGATCAAACTGGGACTGGTATGATTAGATGCTTGTGTGTCCAGTAATGGCTGGTAAAACAACAAACCAAAACCATAAGTGATGAAATCCTCTTTGCTTCCAGCTTTGTTTGTCAAAGAGGAGGTGTGGGTACAGAATGTACCTTCGATCCTCTGTACTCAGCCGACCACACAGGATACAGGTGTCCCAGGCTCCCTAATCACCCCAGAGACCTTGGGATCTGCAGAGGGCCCCTTTTCAAGCACCTGAAAAAGTGATCAGGCAGCTGTAGAGGAAA
Source organism: Pelophylax lessonae (assembly GCF_965119305.1). Taxonomy (NCBI): domain Eukaryota; kingdom Metazoa; phylum Chordata; class Amphibia; order Anura; family Ranidae; genus Pelophylax; species Pelophylax lessonae. Next base: position 56,328,269 of record NC_138770.1, on the reverse strand, counting down.
GCCCATCTCTGCCTGCAAATTTTCATACCAGGATCAAGGGTGCAGCCATGAGCTTGGTATTACCGCTTCCCAACAAGGACGTATACAGCCGTGGCCAAATGTTTTGAGAATGACACAAATAATAATTTTCACAAAGTCTGCTGTTTCAGTGTTTATGATGGCAATTTGCATATACTCCAGAATGTTATGAGGAGTGATCAGATGAATTGCAAAGTTTCTCTTTGCCATGAAAATGAACTTAAAAAAAAAAAAAAAAAAAAAAAAAAAAAAAAAAAAAAACACATTTCCACTGCATTTGTGAAGAAGGCTTCAGGGCGCCCAAGAAAGTCCATCAAGCGCCAGGACCGTCTCCTACAGTTGATTCAGCTGCAGGATCGGGGCACCACCAGTGCAGAGATTGCTTAGGAATGGCAGCAGGCAGGTGTGAGGGCATCTGCATGCAGTGAGGAGAAGACTTTTGGAGGATGGCCTGGTGTCAAGAACGGCAGCAAAGAAACCACTTCTCCCCAGGTAACACACCAGAGACAGACCGATCTTCTGCAAAAGGTACAGGGATTGGACTGCTGAGGACTGGGGTGAAGTAATTTTCTCTGATGAATCCACTTTCCGATTGTTTGGGGCATCCAGAAAAAAACCTTGTCCGGAGAAGCTAAGTAAGGAAGCCACGGCTCTTGCTAACAGTAAAGAATCCTGAGACCCTTCATGTGTGGGATTGCTTCTCAGCCAAGGCAGTGGGTTCACTCACAATTTTGCCTAAGAACACAGCCATGAAAAAAAGAATGGTACAAAAACATCCTCCAAGAGCAACTTCTCCCAACCACCCAAGAACAGTTTGGTGAGGAACAAAGCCTTTTCCAGTATGATGGAGCACCTTACCATAAGGAAAAAGTGATAACTAAGTGGCTTGGAGAACAAAGAATCAAAATTTTGGCCAGGAAACTCCTAGCCCTTAATCCCATTGAGAACTTGTGGTCAATCCTCAAGAGGCGGGGGTGAATAAAAAAAAAAAACCCACAGTTTCTGAGAAACTCCAAGCATTGATTATGCAAGAATGGGCCGCCATCCGCCAGGATATGGCCCAGAAGTTGACTGACAGCATGTCAGGGCGAATTGCGGAGGTCTTGAAAAAGAAGGGTCAACACTGCAAATATTGACTCTTTGTGTAAACCTAATGTCATTATCAATAAAAGCCTTTGACACTTATGAAATGCTTGTAATTATAATTCAGTATACCATAGTACCATCTGGCAAAAAGATCTAAAAACACTGAAGCAGCAGACTTTGTGAAAATTAATATTTGTGTCATTCTCAAAACTTTTGGGCACGAATGTAGTATGTGTGGAAGTCGGGAAGGGGGAAATATGGGGCTTGACTTCTCCTTGTTACCCATGTCACAGGCAGCAGCCACCCAGCAGGGGCGCTGGATCCTCCGGTGAGCCTCGTTGTCATAATATAGAATGTCAGACTGACAGGTTACAGTCTTACCAGCAGGAGGAGGAGATAAATAACCTGACGTCACTAGTACAAAACTCTGGGGCTCAGTTTCAGCTACCACTGGGGGCTTTGCAGGCAAGGAGAAGCAAAGCAGGAGAAACCACAATGCAGATACAGATGGTTATCCACCGTGACAGCACGCTGCCTCCTGCGGGAAACTTTCTACTTGTCTAGGGAAGCGGAGATCCTGTCCTGGGGAGAGGATCAGACTGACCATAGCTTCAGGACCGCTCTTCCGTATGGATGTTGGCGCCTGAAGTTTATACCACACAAGCACCGTTGGAACACCCATAGGATTGCCATCTCAAAGACCCTGGCAGGGTAATCAGCCACAAAGTGTTGCTGGCCTCCTGTAACGAAAGGTCCAGTACAACTGGAAAGAGGCAGCGATTTTGCTCCTTGGTGGTGGTGCTCTTTTCGTTGGATAACCATAATTGGTGGTGGATGGTAACACATTATATGCTGGACAGTGAAGCATTAGTGTATTATTGAGTTGCTCTTTATTTGGGACTGTACCCACTGGAATTTATTACTATGTATACTCACACCTTCATTTTATATACATGGCATTTTAAAGTGTAACTCCACTTTTGTTGAGAAAAAAACATTCCCCTCTGGGTGATCTCTGTACATTGCAGGGGTTTTAACAAACTTTGTTGCAGATTCCTACCTTCTGTTCCTCTGAAGACATCATTGTCTGTTCCTCTATGCTGAGTGGGTCTATCTGTCAGCTGCAGGGCTCTAATGAAGAAAGCTGCTGGGCTTGCATCCCTTTAGATGTGTTCCTATTGGGAGTATCTCACCAAAAATGAAATTTGTGTTGCAGGGGATGCCAGAAATCTGACTTGTATCTTAGTGTAGACTTCTGGGAAAATTGGTGAGCCAATCACACAAGCAGGAAATTATGTTTCTGCTGGTGTGGTCAGTATACATTCTGTGTACAGAACAGCCCCAGGCGGCCATATTGCATTGCGTTTTCAGAAAATTACAACAGCTGCAGATTGAAAAGGAAAGGTCATTTTTAATAACATTAAATTACAATATGATTTGTGTCCCAATTGTATACTCTATATTGTTTTTCTTTATTAGCTTTTTTTCCCCACGAAAGTTGAGTTACCCTTTAAGCACAACTCTGCTTTTTTATTTATCTGTATGTATGTAATGATATTGCACATTAGAGGTTCCCGCTATGGAGGGTTTCCCTTTTCTTTAGGTTTATTCATTTATTTTAGCGCTGTTACTCATCCTAATAGATACAGACAATACCTGGAACATCTCATTTATCCCCTCTCCGCTCTGTGCTGAGGTCTCGAAGTACAGGAAGCCACGGCTCTCTGCCCACAACCGACCCTCACTCTCGTCCACGCAGCGATGCTTTGCGCAGTCAATCTGGAAGAAGCAGACAGGTTACATACAGTAAGGGCCAGGTAGCTAATGTAGACATCAAAATACATCTCGTACCCAACTTATAGGCAGTCAGATCGTCCTTTATAGATGGCATTTAGTTCCCTAGCTACTTACCACGTCGGCTCTTATATCTGTACACCAGTGTTAATTTTGTCGACAAGATTAAAAGAGATAAAAGTCTTTTTTTTTTATTTCAAAAATAACAAACATGTCACACTTACCAGCTCTGTGCAGTTGGTTTTGCACAGGGCAGCTCGGATCCTCCTTTCCTTAAAAGGCATAGAATGCATTCAGATTTAAAAAAAAAAAAACCTTCCGCCTTTAGAACCTATTTTATGAAAATTCTTTTTATTTTGATTTTCATAGTATAAAACATCAACAGTCAGCACTACAAAGCAGTAGGCACCTATCTTTAGAACTACTTTAACACTCAATTAAAATAGGACTAAAACTAAAAAAATTCCGATGGCTTAAATACGAAAAATAAAAATGTAATTTTAATTTAACCACTTTAATACCGGAAGGATTTGCCCCCTTAACCGGTTGCCGACCGCCGCACGACTATATACTGCGGCGGTCAGCCCCGGCCAGGCAGAGTGACGTATCGGTACGTCACTCGCCTGTCACTGACTTGCGAGCCTATCGCGGGCGGGCGCGCGCCCGCCGCGGCTCGTTCACAGACAAGTCAGTGCGTGTGACCGGCGGACTCGATGTCCGCCAGTCACACTGCGATCGCTCCTGTGAAGGGAGAAAGACAGAGCAGCTTATGTAAACAAGCTGCCTGTCAGTTCTCCCTGTGTAAAAGTGAAGATCTGTCCGTTCTACTATGTAGAACGGTTGATCTTTGCTTTTACACCAATAGGAATGTCCCTATACAGTTAGAATCACGCCCCTAGGACACACTTAACCCCTCCCTGTCCAATAAAGTTAACCCCTTCCCTGCCAGTGTCATTTTTGCAGTAACAGTGCATATGTATAGCACTGATTACTGCAGTAATGTCACTGGTACATCCAAAAGTGTCAAAAATGTCAGTCAAGGGTCCGATCTGTCCGCCGCAATGTCGCAGTACCGAAAAAAAAAATCGCAGATCGCCGCCATTACGCGTTAAAAAAAAAAAACACCAAAAATGACAAAAATCTTTCCCTTTGTTAGTAAACGCGATAACTTTTGCGCAAACCAATCAAAATACGCTTTTTGCGATTTTTTTTACCAAACATAGGTAGCATAAAACAAATTGGCCGAAAAATGTTAAAAAAATTTTGATTTTTACTTTTTTTTTTGGGGAATTTCAAATAAAAAAATGTGAAAAATATTGTTATTTTTGCAAAATTTACGCTCTTTTTTTGTTTATAGCGCGTGATCAAAAAATCGCACAGGTGATCAAATACCACCAAAAGAAAGCTCTGTTTGTGGGAAAAAAAGGACGTCAAATTCGTTTAGGTACAGCGTCGCACGACCGCGCAATTGTCCGTTAAAGTCACGCAGTAAAAAATCGCAAAAAAACCCCTGGTCCTTTAGCAGCCAAATCCTCCGGGGCTTAAGTGGTTAATGACCAGGCCCTATTTTGCGATTCGGAACTGCGTTACTTTTTTAACGGACAATTGTGCGATCGTGCAACGCTGTACCCAAATAAAATTGAAGTCCTTTTTTTCCCACAAATAGAGCTTTCTTTTGGTGATATTTGATCACCTGTGCGATTTTTATTTTTTGAGCTATAAATAAAAAAAAGAGCGCCAATTTTGAAAAAAAAAAAACAATATTTTTCACATTCTGCTATACAACAGTCCCAATAAAAAATAATAAAAAAAAAAAAACTTTAAAATCAAAATGTAACATTTTAGGCCAATTTGTTGTCTGCTACATATTTTTGTTAAAAAAAAAAAAAAATTGCAATAAGCGTATTTTGGTTGGTTTGCGCAAAAGTTATAGCGTCTACTAACTATGGGAAAGATTTATGTCATTTTTTTACTAGTAATAGCGGCGATCTGCGATTTTTAGCGGGACTGCGATATCGCAGCAGACAGATCGAACCCCTGACATTTTTGACACTTTTTGGGGGTACCAGTGACATTACTACAGTAATCAGTGCTAAAAATATGCACTGTTACTGTAATAATCACACTGGCAGAGAAGGGGTTAACAGTATAGGTGATCAAGGGGTTAAATGTGACCCTAGGGGAGTGATTCTAACTGTGGGGGGGGGGGGGGGGGGGCGTGGCCATAGAGACCATAGAGACATGTGTTCCTATATAGAAGGATCACATGAGCTCTGTGATCATTTCAGGGAGAAGGACATTCACAACGGCCGACCCTCCTCCTCTCTCAGTGGGGAGCGATCGCGGGTGTCAGGCGGCAATCAGAGCCGCCTGACACACGCATTGGCTTCCTACCCGCCGAGTGGGGGCGGAAGCGCGCCGGCGCGCGCTCACCCCCTATCTTCCCGCGCGTGACCGATCCCTGTCGGTTTGCGCAAGAGAGACACTTTGCCGCAGTAAAAAAGGCAAAAGGCGGCGGGTGGTCGGGAAGTGGTTAAAAGACTAAGACTAAAACTAATTTGAAATTTGTTATCAAAATCAGCACTAGATTCACTGAATGCATAGAATGCATTAAAATAAAAAAAAAAAAAACCCTTCTGTGTGTGCAGCGGCCTCATTTAGCCCCCCTAATACTTACCTGAGCCCATCTTCAGCCAGCGATGTTGCAGGAGTATCTGAGCTGCCCGGGACTCCACTCCTCACTGGCTGAGACAGCAGCGCAGCACCATTGGCTCCCCCTGCTGTCAAAGTCAGTCAGCCGATCAGGATAGAAAAGGGGCAAGGCCAGTGTTCTATCAGAATACTGCTACTTATCAGATTCTGCAACCGGAAGTGACGCTCGGACAAGAACTTAGTGCCGGTTCACACTTCTGCGATGCGGGAACGCTGCGAATATGCAGCGTGTTCCCGCATCCGCAAGTCTGGCAGTTCACACTGCCATATGCGATACGCAGGGGGTGTCAATTAAAAGTTAACGACACCCCCAGTTGCGATCGCATATCGCAGTGCGATCTGCAAGTACGCACAGAATCCGATCGCACAAGTGTGAACCACTATGCGATCCGATTCTACTGCGGCTCAAAAAAAGCCTCATGTGCGTGTTTTGTGCGGATACAGTGCGAATTCAGCCATACAAAGTGTATGGCTGAACTCGCATCCGCACATCAGATCGCATGTAATTAGGAGCAGTGCGCTCCGAATTACATGCGATCTCTGCAAACGTCATGCGCCATACGTCCCAACATGGCCGCTATGGGGTCCAATAGGTTTCCGAATGTGACAGAATACGAAGCAGCGGCGGACATCTTCTTACACCCAGGCGAGTCTTGAATTTTACATTTATTTTAGCAGTAAACTCACCTTATATACTGAAATAGACTATTTCACCGCGACCGAGTGAAAGTCTATTTCACTATTCAATCCATTTGTCGCTGAGCAGTGCGGGGTGAACCCAGATGGACGTCGCCACCTTCTACCTGCAGGTTTCTTGCTATATTTACTATATTACAGTAATAATACAAATGTAATACTGTGATTTAGTATATAAGGTGCGTTTACTGCTAAAATAAATGTAAAATTCAAGACTTGCATGGGAATAAGAAGATGTCTACCTCTGCTTCGTGTTCTGTCACATTAGGAAACCTATTGGACCTCATAGTGGCCATGCTGCAATGCATGACGCATGCGCAGTAGGTTGTTCTAGTCCGTACGTCATTTCCGGTTGAAGAATCTGATAGGTAGCGCTATTCTCCATGTCTGAATGGACACAGAGAGATGTGACTCGGCTCGGGTGCCCCCATAGCAAGCTGCTCGCTGTGGGGGCACTCAACAGGGAGGGAGGGGCCAGGAGAGACCAAGAGGTACCCAAGAAGAGGAGGATCCAGCCCACTTTGTGCAAAACCATTACACAGAGCAGGTAAGTATGACATGTTTGTACAATCACTTTAAGCTCTGGATGATTTACCCCCCTTCATGACCAGGCCATTTTTTTGTGATACAGCACTGTGTTACTTTAACTGACAATTGCACAGTTGTGAAACACTGTACCCAAATAAAATTGATGTCCTTTTTTTCCCCACAAATAGAGATTTCTTTTGGTGGTATTTGATCACCTCTATGGTTTTTATTTTTTGCGCTATACAGTAATCAAAAAAAGACCGACAATTAAAAAAAATATATATATATTTTTTAAAAACACATTCAATAGAAATTAAAAAAAAAAAATCAAATTCCCTCATAAATGTAGGCTAATCTGTATTCTGCTACATATTTTTAGTAAAAAATCCCAATAAACCTATATTGATTAGTTTGCACAAAAGTTATAGCGTCTACAAACTATGGCATATATTTACGGAATTTTTTTTTTTTTACTAATAATAGTGGCGATTAGAGACTGGTTCAAGAATGGTTTGAGGAACACAACGAGTTTCAGGTGTTGACTTGGCCTTCAAATTCACCAGATACCAACCCAAATCGAGCATCTATGGAATGTGCTGGAAGCAAAAGTCTGATCCATGGAGGCCCCACCTCACAACTTAAAGGACTTCTAGGATCTGCTACTTTCCGCTTGGTGCGGGATACCCCAGCATACCTTCAGAGGTCTAGTGGAGTCCATGCCTTGATGGGTCAGGGCTGTTATGGCAGCAAAACGGGAACCTAGTCAATATTAGGTGGGTGGTCAAAAAGTTATGGCTGATTGGTGTATATTTTATTCTATAATTTGACTTTTTTTTTTTTTTTTAAGTAGAATTTATTGAGAAACGTAACAATACAATAAACAGAACAGTGTATCAAAAAGTACAACTGGTTCAGAAGAAAAGGTCGTGAACAATGCACCATGTACAATCGAACCGTGGCTGGCGCGATGTAGGGGGGGTCTAACAGGGGAGGAGGAGGAAGGGAAAGATGGGATAATTGGAGAGGAGGATACAGGATAAGGAGAAGAATGTCAAAGTCGGAGGAAGGGATAAGCCATGTGGACCTGGAAAAGTGAGGTTAAGGTATGTAATAGACATCTGGGCATTACCCATAAGCATTAAAAGGGTTGGATGGGTCTGGGTGGGATAAGAGCAAGTAAGTTCATCCATCCAAGTCGGGGGCTGAGGCAAAGAAATAAGTGAAATCTTTGTTGCTGAAGTCAATAGATTGGGAAGGCCATGTTTTGGTTGCAAAGAGCAGCCATTTAGTGTCAAAGCTGGTTTTGGAGGGTGCATGGTTGAAATCCGTGTTGAGGTAATCTTTCTGGAAGAGGGCGCTCAGGTCTTTTGTAAGCTGACCTACAGATGGAGGTGTGAGTTGAGTCCAATCATTAAGGATGGGTTTCCGTGCAAGCAGGAGGCATGTGAGAATCCAAGGTAGACGACTGTCTGGTTTAAAAAGGAAACAAAAATCACGTTTCTGAACTACTGATGTCTGCTGCAGGAAAGGCAAACTTTCCTACCCCCCCCCCCCCCCCATCCGCTGCCACATTTGGCACCTTTCAAAAAGGTCAAAACCAGGTACCCACTCACACTTCTGGCTGACTTTGCCGCAAGGCTTGACTGCCGGTTTCCTTTACCCAAGTTGGCGGCGTCAGCATCCGAGAGCGGATTGAAAAATTGGCTCGGATAAAGACACCGTTGGATTTGTGGACAGGTAAGTGTCCTTATATTAAAAGTCAGCAGCTACAGTATTTGTAGCTGCTGACTTTCATTTTTTTTTTTGTGAAGGAGCCTGGAGCACCACTTTAATTATAATGATTTGGATGACGCAATTGTTATACACCCAACACAATGCTCCTGTGTGGAAAATCTTTGGAAAACGCCCTCCGAAAATCTTTCGACAACGTGACTTGCCGTTTAGGAACCTAAATTTGGAAAGCAACCAGGCTAGGATCGAACTCAAATGCCTTCAACTCCCAAAAGATGTAGAAGACCTTGCTGTACCCAACGCCAAGCTTGACTTTTTAGCATCTCCTCTACAACAAAACGGTAGGGTGGGACAATTCGGACACGGAGGAGCCGACCCAAAGGATAGTGGTGGCTGCTCTTCAACAGGAACCCTTCTATTTCTTTTGGAATTAGGACGCTTCCAAAGGGGCTTAACATATCCCCTTGTACATTAAGTATGGACAGCCGCAAAAACTCTAACTAGACCTACATACCACACATAATTTTCATCATTCTGGAATAACTTACATCTTACAGTGAGTTACATCTTAAAACTGAGAGGCTCTGAGAAGTGGGAGAAAGCAAATGTTTACTTCTTACATGGATTTACCAGGGGTATACCTTAAAAAAAACGTTCGTCAGGATATACCATGTACCCCAAAATTTACACCACTGAGGCTGTGGAATGACACCTGTCTCACTGCTCTCCTTGCTGTAGAGGCAGCTGTACCAGAGGACCTGCAGTCTAAGGATCTCTCCAACTTGTTTCTTCATTCTGTGGATCTGCTAGTCTCAGCATATTTGGTGATATCACTACTGTGCTGATAACTCTTCTCCTAGCTGGAGGGAAAGCTGGACCTGAGCACCTGCAGTGCAAGGATCTCCCTGTTTCTGTTTCCCCATTCTATGGAGCTGCTAATCGCACTAGATTTGGAGTGAGATTTGGTGATAGCACTACTGTCCTGATCACTGTTCTACTTGTTGGAGGAGAAGCTGTACCTGACGACCTGCAGTGCAAAGATCTCCCTTGCTACTGTTTCTCCATTCTGTTGATCTGCTAGTCTCATCAGACTTGGAGTGAGATTTGGTGATAACACTACTGTACTGATCACTGTTCTTGCTGGAGGGGAAGCTGTAGCTGAGGAACTGCAGTGCAAGGACCTCCCCTGCTTCTGTTTCTCCAATCTTTGGATCTGCTGGTCTCACCAGACTTGGGGTGAGATCTGGTGATATCACTACTGAGCTGCTCACTGTTCTCCTTGCTGGAGGGGAAGCTGTACCCGAGGAACTGCATAGCAAGGATCTCCCTGCTTCATCTATTCTGCAGGTCTGTGCTTCCTCCACCTCTATTACCCCACCAGTCGTTAGAATGGTAGATCTGAAACAAGGAAGCAAAGCCCTACTTCTACCAAGATGGCCTTCTTCACACAGAGACAAGTTCTGGAATGGGGCGAAGAGGTGGATCTGTGTTTCCTCCACCTCTTCTGCGGCTTCTTCATCCTTACCCCATCAGTCATTAGAAGGGCAGATCGGACATGAGGAAGCAAAGCCCTGCCTCTGCTAAGATGGCCTCCTCCACACAGAGACAAGTGCTGGAAGGGGGAGAAAAGGTAGATCTGTGCTTCTTCCACCTCTTCTGCTGCTTCATCATTACCCCACCAGTCATTAGAAGGACAGATCTGACATGAGGAAGCAAAGCCCTGCCTCTACCAAGATGGCCTCCTCAAGACAGGTGCTGGAAAGGGGAGGAGGGAAGAAATCTCCAACAACCACTGAATGGTCAGGTGTTCAAAAACCTTTGAACACAAAGTGCAGCTATGACATCAATTATGCTCTGCATCCCCGCTCACCTTGTTTGCACAGACGGCAAAGACGACATTCTCAATGTTCCCCTGAGGGCCCAGCTCCTGCTTCATCTCTGCTAGCCAGGCATCCAGGCTATCGAAGGACTCTTTCAGGCCCACGTCATACACCAGAATCACCCCCTGCGTGTCCTTATAGAATTCATTCCGTACCTAGGGGGGAGAGTTCCCAGAGAGAGAAGAATGAGAACATCTAACACCTCCTCTGGAGGAAAATCAGCTGCAGAATACATAGATTTGTTAAAAAAAAGAAAAGTCCATCCATTGAATTTTTAAGAACTCCATGACTTTGCAGCTCAGCAAAAATTGTGCAATGGGTAAAAAAAACAGTGCAACGGGTAAAAAAGTCACCATGCATACAAAGGGGTCTACATATAAAACATTTGCCAAGTGGATGTCTTAAAGCCCAACTTGGGGCAAGAAACAAACGTTTTCCCAACTTCTTGTCTTGTCCAGGGTCAACCTCCGTTCCAGCGGCAAAGGACACTCCCCCACAATCCAGCAGTGGACTGTTCCTGATGTCCTCACGTCCAAAGCAGGTCTACAGGCTTGATGGCGTCAGGAACAGTCCACTGTACAAGACTGTGGGGATGGGGAGGCAGGAGCCAAAGGGCCCGGTTTTATGCAAAGAGGATCGGAGGATTAGGCAGGTAATTCTCCCTTCTCCTCTCCCCTAGACAAAAACAAGCAGTTAACACTGGCAATGAGGCTGTGCGAGGGTTTTTTGCTCACAGTTGAACTTTAAGCAATTGTGCAGGCGCAATTAATTATCACCATATTATTTGTACTATGATTACCTTCAGTGATCGTCCGCTGCCTGGCCAAAAAATGTTTGTTCTCTTGATTGAGCTAACTTATGCCACTAGATGGAGCTGACGATCATAGGAAATTTTCATATTACAAACGATGCGGTGATAACTCATTGCGTCTGTGTGAATGCTGCAGACATACATATGAAAATTTTTTTATGCATAGAGAAGAACATGATGCCATAAACAGATTGTTCATATTTAACAATGGAATGGATCCTTGGCATTGTTACAGCTTCCAACTTTATTCATAGCCTGCAGCATTCTAGTTGAACAGATGTGACATTTAACCAGCTGTATGTTCTCCATAGAAATCAAATGTAGAATATTGCTTGTTTTGAAGCTGCCCTCCATCCTTCCCCTCATTCTTACACCGATGTACCGCCTCCTCTTCTGTACTGAAATGGCTTACTCTGATTTCACTGCACACTGTGAGCTTCTCACAATGTGTATACAAAGCTGCAGCGAGTCAGATACAGCACGCCGCATTTCCTGGCTGAAGCAAGTCCAGAATAATCTAGCTCTTTCCTCCCCCAGCCAGACTGTCCCTGGCCCGCACCCCACCCCTTTCATTCACTGGATTTCAATTCATTCGATTGTGGAGGCTCAACATCACCTGCATGCAAATACAGCCAGCCTATGAATGTTCACTCCTCCCGGCTCATTTATACCCAGCAAACCTACGTATAGCACCATGCTGGCCCCTCCCACCAACTACAATCTGCCTGCATTGCCTAGAGAAGCACAGAAACTCAGAATAAATGGAGGAATGTAATGAAAACAGAGGTTTTGTTTAATCATTTCATTAGCATGTTGAGACTCTGGAGAATAAAATGGTTGTCTTTGCACTATTTTATGTCACACGGTATTTGTGCAGCGATCTTTCAACCGCAATTTTTTTTTTTAGAAAAAATACACTTCAATGAATTAAAAAAAAAAAAAAACGAAACAGTAAACTTAGCCCAATTTTTGGTATATTGTGAAAGATGATGTTACGCCAAGATACCCAACATGTCATGCTTTAAAATTAGACGCACTCGTGGAATGGCAACAAACTACGGGACTTAAAAATCTCTATAAGCGACGGTTTAAAAAATGAACGGGTAACAGTTTGGAGTTACAGTGGTGGTCTTTTGCCAAAATTATTGGTCTTGCTCTGACGATCGCGGCGATACCTCACGTGTGATTTGAACACTGTTTACATTTACAGCCACGACTTACATATGCGTTTTCTTTGGCGCGCGAGCACGCGGGGACTGGGATGTTTTAAAAAATTTGAATTTTGACTTACCATAAAGTCCTTTTCTCTGATGTTCATTGACACAGCTTCTTATCTTCTTGACCATTGGTTATACTGCCCCCTACAGGAGTAGGACACTAGGCGGGAAAAAGCTAGACAACGCCACCTATGGGGCAGTCCCAGGGGGTATACTCCCACTCTCAGCTATAGGCACTCAGTTTTGTTACAAACAGTGTCAGAAGAAAGCCAACTCCACAGAGGGGTGGGTGCTGTGTCCGTCAGTGAACATCAGAGAAATGGATTTTACGGTAAGTCAAAAATCCCATTTTCTCTTTCGTTCATTGACGGACACAGCTCCATATCTTCTTGACCATTGGTACGTCCCAAAACAGTGTCAAACATGAGAGGTGGGAACAGCAAGAAAAATATCTCAAGGCTAAACCGTAGCCAACCAGATAACATGGAGCTCAACCATAAACAACTGGAGCTCACCTGTATAAAACAATACACCCTCAGAGGACCAGGTCCTCTAAACAGCAGCCTGGAAAAACTTGCAGCCAAAAGAAGCATCCGCAGGTGTGAACACATCCACCTTATAAAAAAACTTTGTGAAAGTGTGCACAGAGGACCAGGTGGCCGCCTTGCAAATCTGCAGCACTGACGCCCGATGACGGAAGGCCCAGGAGGCACTAAGCGCCCAAATAGAGTGCGCCTAAACAGGGAAAGGAGGAACCTGACCCCTAATGAAATAGGCCCTAATCACTGTCTGTCTGATCCATCTGGAATTGGTCACAGCAGAAGTAGCCTGTCTGTCGGTCTGTCTGATCCATCTGGAATTGGTCACAGCAGAAAGTAGCCAACCATTTCCGAGGTCCATCTGTGAGTACAAATAGTGAGTCTGACTTACTAAAAGACTCTGTAGCTGCCAGGTACACCCTGATTGTCCAAACCACATCCAGGGAATGCAAGGCAATTTCCTTCGGATGTTTAGGCCTGGGACATAGGAAAGGAAACACAATGTCTTCATTCAAATGGAAATCAGAGATGACCTTTGAAAGGAACGACGGACAGGGACGAAGAACCACCATAGCTCTATAAACCACCAGGTAATGTGAATGACAAGACAATGCCGCCAGCTATGACACCCTGCGCACAGCAGTAATAGCCACCAAAAAGGCCACCTTCTGGGACAACGTAAGCAGGGGAACCTTCCTAATATTTTCGAAGGGAGGTTTCTGGAGAACTGACAACCAAATTGAGGTCCCACGGCAGCAATGGAGACCACACTGGAGGAGCCAAGAGTCGAACTCCCTGGATAAAGGTACGCACCAAGGAATATGTGGCTAATGGACATTAAAGGAAACCACCAAAGCCGAAGGCTGGCCATTAATGGTACCCAAGGCCAGGTGCTGTTCAACCCCTCGTTGGAGGAAAAGGGGGAACCTCAAGAGACTCACACGACGCAATGTACATCTTCCAAGCACGATAGTAGATCTACCTAGAGGTAGATTTTCTAGTCTGTAACAGCGTAGGAATTACAGATTCAGACAAACCTCTATCCTTCAGCACCTGGCTTTCAACAGCCAACCCGTTAAAGCCAGCAACTGTAAAGCAGGAAGGAAGATTGACCCTTGGGACAGCAGACCTTCCCTGAGAGGAAGTCTCCAATGAGCATCAGTGACCAGCCATACCAGAGCGGCGTATCAAGACCGGCGAGGCCAGTCTGGAGCCACTATAATGTGTCTGTGACATTAGCCAGAGGATCCAGAGACCGTGCCACAAACCTCTGTACCTTCTTTGAAATGTGTACAGCAGAGAGGGCTGGAACAAATCAGTCTGCCCACCTTAGCATGCCATCTACTTCCCGAGCTGCCAGGACACTTTTGTGCCCCCTTGGCTATTGACAGAACCCGGCCGTGGCATTGTCCGATTGAATTCGTACAGGACACCCCCTGAAGATGAAGAAGAGTCTAGACCCCCTGAGCACAATCTGTGCCGAGGATGCCTCCCCACCCGGACAGGCTGGCATCCATGGTGTTAACCGTCCAGTACAGGAAGAGAAAAGATTTTCCCTGTCGAAGTGCCGGAGACCAAAGCCATCTCTACAGACCATGGATTCTTGTCCCATTTTACCAGAATCTCTTTTTCCAGAGATCTTGTGTGGAACTGTGCAAACGGAACCACCTCAAAAAGGTAGACACCATCAGGCCCAGCACCCGCATGCAAGCCCAGAGGGATGACCATCTGCTGGACAACAGAAGCTGAATGGCCTCCTGCAATGTCTGGAATTATTCCAGAGGAAGAAACACTCTGGCTGAGTCCAGGGTCAGACCCAGAGTCCAGTTTTGTGGAAGGAACCAGAGCAGACTTCTGAAGGTTCAGAATCCAAGTGAACTCCCTCAGAGTTCGCAGAGTATTTTCCAAGTTGTCAATCAGAGCAGTCGGTGGATCCGTTCGCAGGTGATGAGCGTCCAGGTACCCCAGTACCACGATCCTCTGCTGACGCAACAATGCTAGCACCGGGGCCAACACTTTTGTGAAGACCCAAAGAGCGGGGGCGAGACCAATGGGTAACGCCACAAACTGATAATGCTCCTCGCCCACAGCAATGAGGAGAATCGCTGATGACCGACATATATTGGAATGTGAAGGTAGGCATACCTGATGTCGATAGAAGCGAGAAAATCCCCCTGATGTAGGGAGGCCACTATCATGCGAATGGACTCCATGGGGAAAGTCTGTACCCGTACAAAGCAGTTAAGCTCCTTGAGGTCCAGAGTTGGACGTACCTTGCCTTCCTTCCTGGGAACTGTAAAGAGGTTTGAGTAAAACCCCTGAAAACGTTCCGAAGTCGAAACCGGAACAATCACCCCTTTAAGTAACAAGTCTTGCACTGCCCCAAAGAAACCCCCATAAGTGATCTGGGGACGAGTGCAGTTTGGAAGAGAAGACCGAAACTTGATCTTGTAGTCGGACCAAATGACTTTGTGGACCCATTTGTCCTGTACCAGGGGGGGTCCACGGATCTTGAAACTAGCGAAGACGTCCCCCACCCCAGATACGGATGAGGCTCCCCTTCATGCAGAGAAAGCCTTGTCCAGACCAGGTCCTCTTGGAACCTCCGGTGGAGGCCCTGAAGGGCTTTGATCCCTTGTCTTGAGACCCTGAGGGAGGAAAAAGCTTCTTATGAGCCGTGAAAAATGACCCAGGTCTACGACGGGACTCCTTACCTATGGGTAGCCTGCGGAAGAAGAGTACTCTTCCCCCCCTGTGAGACTCTTAATGATGTCATCAAAGGAAGCTCCAAACAGGCGACCCCCTCCAAGGGGGGAGATCAGATAAGGCCTTCTTTAGAAGTCTGGTCCGCAGATCAGCATTTCAGCCAGATAATACGATGAAGGACCACTGCTGATACAGTCAGCCTAGAATCAAAGGAGCTGCATCCAAAGGGGCATCACAGAATCTGTAGACCCTGGACCAACTGATCCGCCAGCTCCGCAAAAGGAAGGAGGAAGTTGTTTCCCCCCCCCAGGTCCCGGCTTAAAAGTTTAGCCCACTTGGTCAGCTTTTGCGACACCAGGGCAATAGTAAATACCGGCCTAAGTGCCAGAGCCCCTGCCCTATCAGTTGGATCTTTAAAGGCCAGGGACTCCTCAACCGAAATTAAGGTAGTTTTATTTAAACTGGAAACCAGCGAGTCCACTACAGGCCGTACACTTTTTAAGCAGGGAATCCTCATAAGGATACCGCATAGCAAAACGCTTTTTGGACAACCCCACTGTTTTGTGACAATGTTGTCAAAGTAAGCGGAAAAGGGGAACACCCTCGCCGCTTTAGAGGGCCTGTGGGTGCCAGAAATGACCGATGCCTCAGACGCAGCATCAGCCGCATCCTCCATTTTAACGCACTGACCTAATCGGTGCATCCACCAGCGCCTTTTTATGCGTGCTAGAGGAGCAGAGGAATCATCCTCACTATCACTCCGGGTGTGTGGACGCAGACCCAGTCCACGACGGCCGAAACAGATTCAGGATTTTAGAAAACAGATGAAGAAGGGGAGGGCGGGGGGCGCTATATACTAAGCTTACCCAGAAAACATATCAGGGGAGGACCGCCGACCAAGGACCCACGAATGGACCACCTACCAGACACCGCAAAAAAACAAAAAAAACACAAGGGGGCCGCCCTCCGAGCCCCTTCCATTAGAGGCCCGTATACAATATAAAAAAAAAACCCCACTAAAAAGGGGGCCGCACGCCAAGCCGCAGACACGCAGGCAGGGTACCCTGCTGGTCCTGCAGCGCTAAAAAGGGGCAGGTGACCTACACAATAATGGCGGCATGGCTGCCAGCAAAAAATAAACTACTCCACAGCGCCACACCTTCCAAGGGAGGCGCCAAGCTGGCCGCCATGCCTAGTAGGCTTTTTTGGAGACCCAGCCGCAAGTGCACGGATCCCAGCTAGGCAAGCGCCGAAAGAAAGCGCAGGGGCTTCAGCCAACCTCACTGGGGTAGCCCCCTAATGGAGGCTTCTGACTCGGCCGCATGGCCTAGTAGGCCACAAGTTTCGGCCTAAATTTTTGTGGACACCCAGTCGCTTGGGCGTGAGCCCCAGCGGAGCCGACCACCCAGGGGCAGCAGAGGGGAGGGCGGATGCCCAAATGGAGGGTAGTGGCTGCAGGCACCCTCACTGGGGCCACCCCACAGAGCCCCTGACCAGTAGGCTGCAAAGTCACAGATCCAGCCGCGTGACGTGTGGACCCGCGGATTCTAAACCATTGGCTCCCCCAGCCCAACAACTGCAGCAGAGAGTCCAAAGGACATTCCTGCCTTAGTCATCAACCCCCAGGGTGGCGAAGAACCCTGCTTAACCCCCCGTTGCACACCAGGAAAAACCCAGCCAGCAGCAACTCCAACAAGCCCCTTTTAAGAGCCTGTGGCAAAAGCCAGCTCATAACCTCACCCAGGGAGGGGGGGTGAAGCCAGAAGACCCCCCCAGTGACCACCGAAATTTTAGAGGGGCTGGGGGGGAAGGAGGGGAACCCAAGGGTCCCACCTTCCCAGGGAGACGCCCACGTCCACCCCAAAACCCTTCAGGGGAAACGTGGGGACAGCTATTTACCATACCAGTAACAGGGTGGGCACCGCTCAATCGGAATGTGGGGGCTGTCGGTCCTATGCGCCATCGCAAGGCGTTCAACTCGCAGGTCAGCCCCTGTCCAGTGGGGCTATGTCACGGCCCCCTAGTGCGGCACTGAGACCTGCACGCGCTCACTGGCCAGACCGGGGGGACCCTGTGGATCTAGATTATCCAGTCTGTCGCCCAGTCCGGCAGTTGATTGTAGAATCTCACAGGAACAAAGTAACAAAGAAAGGAAAAAGTTCCATCTAAAAGGAAAACATTGCTAGGACCAGAGATCCCAGCAAGGAACTAGGTCCTTACTCCTGACTAGGCAGAAATAAAAACGGAGTGCCTATAGCTGGGAGTGGGAGTATACACTGGGACTGCCCCATAGGCATAGTCAAGCTTTTTCCTGCCTAGTGCCTTACTCCTGTAGGGGGGCAGTATAACCAATGGTCAAGCAAACAAGGAGCTGTGTCTGTCAATGAACGAAAGAGAAAAATATATCTTTTTTTTTTTTACACTGTCCAATTAAAAAAAAAAAATCTAACCATTTTCATTGCTGTCACAAGGGATAAGGGATGGGTAAAAGACAGTGACAGGTACTCTTTATATCTAAAAGACCCCAAACCCCTACTCTGCATGTCAAAGTATTAAAAAACACCAAAATAACAGTTTTTGAATACTTTGCATCTTTTTAAATCAGCGCCGTTGGCTGAAATCAGGATGTCGCATCTGAGACCCAATTGAAGCAGATTCCGGGCCTCCTTCAAGACTCCCATCAGCTGGTGGACGTTTCCCGGTGGGACAGAAGGCCCGGGCAGAGCAGTGGAAGGCAGCGGGGGGGGGCTGGGAGTTTTTGTGATAACGGCTGCTGAGCGGCTGCTTAGCCACATCGGTTGTTATCACATGAATGCTGACTGTTCGCTTTTTAAAAAATGGTACCGGGCGATGCTTCTGGTTCCAGGCATCAGTCCGGTACAACCACATCCTCAAAATGACGTACAGGTACATTATTTTGTGGGAAGTGGCTAATGAACTCAGTCACTCTGCTCTCTCCTATCAGGATGCTTCTTGCAATTCAGCAGTTTACTGGCTGGTCGTACTGCTTCTCTGTCACCTACTCGGAGCTTTGCTGTACAAGGACTGCAAAATTTAGACACTTACTTTGCCTAAAATAATAAAAAAATAAAAATCTCATTCCGTATGAATGAAAATCCGCCTGAAGTTCAGCTGTAATTTATATGACTGTATTGGAATATATAGCTAGTACTGGTAATATGAGGTGGGCGAGGCTCAGAATGAAGTGGAACAAACCCAAAACTTGGGGCAGAAAGTCTGGGACCTCCAATGTATACCCAGATTAGATACCAAAAAACCAAAGTCCAAGGGAGATCTAGAAAAGCGGGACTATATCGGCATGTGTATGGTTGGAAGGATGCAATCACAACACCACTATGTAAAAGTTCCTTCCCTTATTCACATTGATCTATGCTGTAATAGTATATGTTGTAATAGTGATGACGAAGTCGCTACATAGTGGTGTTGTGATTGCATCCTTCCAACCATACACATGCCGATATAGTCCCGCTTTTCTGGACCTCCCTTGGTCTTTGGTTTTTTGGTATCTTACTATTGGGGATGGCGGCATGTACATCACAGTACTATATTTTTGTAGTATACCCATATTACCGTATCCAGTCCTACCTCATAAAAGAAGGGATGTCCTGCCATATCAAATATATTGACCTTGAT